>NC_138548.1:79349862-79807362 GCF_964273705.1 Natrix helvetica | reverse complement strand
TAAATATATATATTAATGCTGTAGAAATTCAGCTTTCAATGGCAACTAGAGATTTCCTTCATTTCTGGCATGTTTATTGCTGATTAGCTGTTTAACTCTCTTTTTTTTGTCTTGCTCTCTTAGAACTTTTTCCTGATAATAAAATTGGCTACAATAGATATATAACAAATGCAGCAAGGTTGTGTAGACTGACTGTGGTTTAATTATCTTGTGTTGCAAAAGCTATATACTAAGCCTCTTATTCTAAATGCCTTCAACTTCTGTTACTAGACCCTTTAAATCCCCAGTTTACTTGATGAGATAATGTTTATCAGAAAGTCTAGATAATTTTTAAACCATTAATCAGTTCTAGTAGAAATTGGCTGTATTTAGTTAGTCACTGCTACTCTTTGTGAAAGTATGCTCATTTTTAAGTAGACAATACATTAACTAAAAATAACATTAGTATCTGTCAGGTACCATGCATTTTCTACAAATTGCTCGGATATCCAAGCAACTTAGAAGATGAAATACTTTTCAGATAATGCAAACTCTGGCAATTGTACATAGAAATGAAAAGTAAAGATGCAGCAACATTTTTAATTATTATTTTAATCATCCACAATTCTAATAAAACTTCTTAATCAGCTGAGAATTTTTTAATACTTGACATAAATATGAGCGGATAAAACTTTTAAGAGGTTACAACCCAGTGAAAATAATGAAAATAAATCCATTAAATGAAAATAATGTATTAAAGAGCAGAGCATACATGCTAGATAAAATTTGAAAACAAATACAGTAATGAAAGGAAAAATGGAATCTTCTCTGGCATAAGTGATTAGGAAGACTATAACAGATAGGGATCTATGAAGGAAGGAATGTGGTCTTAAATTTGGTTTTAGTAGCAATGTCCACCAAAATAAGCAGGGGTGGGATTCTACCAGTTTTGCCCGATTCAGGCATACCAGTAGCTCTGAAGATCTGCTGAGCATCAGGTGGGCCCACCCGCCTGCCCCCGGGTTATACTTATCTTTATTTCCTTGTTTTTGAACCCAGCTGATCAGCGAGGCAGAATGGATTGCCACCCCTCAGCTTTTTTCCTGTCAACTGCGCAAGCGCGCACGAAGTGAACTGGTTGTTAAACCGATAGGATGCCACCCCTGAAAATAAGTATCTATAAAGGCAGATGAGAAATTCTAATCTTCATGCAAGACATAGACAAGTACAGGAGGTCACATTGTTTCTGTAGCTGTCTAAAATAGCAATTTCTATGTTCCATTTATTCACTAGATTTCTCCTTAGCCATTAATTCTTTTAAATACTATTTATATCTTTGAGAAAAGGATTAGGCGTACTTCAGTATGCCATCATCAGCTCTATATCTATATAGTTAGTAATCTTTCAATTCCTTTTTGTAGTTCTGGGACAGAAGTAAATACTGTATATAACTGTGATGGCAAACCTATGGCACAGGTGGCACCCAGAGCCCTCTCTGCGGGCACAGTAGCCATTCCCCCAGCCCAGCTCTACTGCGCATGCACGCACGCCTCCCACTGGCCAACTGGTCTTCGGGTCTCACATGCAGGGGTGGGGCGCATGCGTGGGGGTACTCTCATTGCATTTTGCGGCTTTTGGCATGCTTTTTTTGCACACTTTCAGCACACGACGACAAAAAGGTTAACCATCACTGGTATATAATCAGCTCTTTATGGGCAAGATTGAAACCAAATAATGGTCACAAGTACAGAGATTTAGCCTTAACTTTTAAAAACTGGTACTCCATATTTACATCCATGATAAAACATTATTATTTAATTACTTTCTTTGTCCAACTATAATGCAGATATATGAAATAATAGATATACACTTTAGCTTGAATTTGAAACAAGTACTATCACTAAATTTTCCCTTGTGAATTTTTGTATGGAATATTAATGTTTAATTTTAATAATTTTGTATGAGTATTACATTGTTTTAATTTCAAAATATATTAAGGGCAAAGTGGTCAATCAGCAGTCCACTAACTTTTAAAAAATTTTTTAAAAAAAGACATTACAATTAATGCACTAACAATAGGTAACAAACATCCAAACATATGTAGATTCTAAAACTATTAAAAGAAGACATATGTGCTTAGTATAGATTTACAAATAGAGAATGAAGCAAAATATTTTAACACTGGACATATTAAAGAATAGTTTTGAATAGCGATCTCTGAAGTTGAGTGTCCACTTCTATAGACTGACTGTATTTAAAATATGTTATAGAAGTGGGACAAATTTTATCTGACAAGATTAAGATTGAATTGAAAGTGGATTTTAAAATGACAAGTTACAAGAATGACATGGAAAAAGATATTGCACTGGATATTCAAAAGAAACCAGGTGATGTCTTTTTTGTATATAATTTATATTAAAACTTTTAAACAAGAAAATAAACACTTAACAACTATTATAAAGTAAGAAAAAAGAAGTAAAAGTGCAAGAAAAAAAGTTGAAGAAAAATGGGAAAAAGATATGAAAATTGACTTGCAATATTTTTTCATAGCAGTAATTAGATATATATATATTTAATCTCTCCCTCCTTATAGTTATGTTATAGTGCTCTTCCTTCTATAATCTCTTCTTATCATCAAAACTAAGTTTATTTTTTTTTTCATTTTTATGCAGAAAGTCCATAAGAGGCTTCCAATGAACAATAAATCTAGATAATGTATTTAATCAAAAAAAGTTTATCAATTTCAGCAAATCTGTCAAATTTTCCCCTAAAATTTTATAGTTGGTAAACTACACAAGCTGCTTTTCAATATAATACAGCATTAAAGTATTGTTCAGATACTTCCTTTAATTCATCAGGAAAACTACCATATTTTTCAGAGTATAAGATGCTCCGAAGTATAAGACGCACCTAGATTTTTGAGGAGGAAAACAAGGGAAAAATATCCGCCTCTGCCTCCCAGCAATTTGCCTCCTTGCAACAAACAGTACAAACAATATACACTGTTTGTAGTATTATATTTCAGACTATATTTGTACAGATACTGTGAAAATTGATGTGCTTTCTGGAAGTATAGTTATTCTCTGCTGTTTAAAAGAATAGCACTTTTTAAAACAGTAGCATTGGGCCTCTTCAGATCAAGCATTTATTTTAAAAAGCTTCATTTTGTTCAGTTGTCTAGAATAATAATAAAGCAGTCTTTAAAAAATAAGTCTAATAATTTGAACATTCTGTAGGCATTTATAGTTGTTGACTTACCTCCTTACAGCAAGCAGCCTGATTAGCACAAGAAAAAAAAAATCTGCCTCTGCCTCCCAGCAATTTGCCTGGTAGAGCAAACAGCAAGTTTCACTTTCAATTTCTTCCGATTATCAGCTATTTCAGGCTGCAGAGATTGCTATAGCTTATTGAAGCTTCCACAAGCCCCCGTTTGCCGCAAAGAGATAAATTGCTGGGAGGTAAAGGCCAAAGGGTTGGGGCCAGTGGGTGGGTTGGGCTACATTCAGTGTATAAGACGCACCCAAATTTTCACCCTCTTTTAGGGAGTCTTATACTCTGAAAAATACGATAATCCATTCTCAAAACAGAGATGCAGTTTTCTCTATTTGCATGGTGTCATGTTGCCATTCTCTCACTTAGTGAAGTCTTTATCCTCTCCCAAAATAACATCAAGACCCATCCTTTTTTTAATTAATGAAGAGGCGATGTATGTGCATGTATTTGTTGTTGAATATGATTTTCTCACTAATCTGTGAGTGTTGTGGATTGATCCACAGGATCATCAATATCTGGAAGGGAGTTAAAATATTATATATTTGATTAACATACAATTAAATTCATTTCCCAATATTACCAGAAAAAGGAAGAAAGGACTCCTGTCCTAAATTTTCTAGAGGGTTGAGCTAAAGTGCTAAGGATAGGAGTTAATGCACATGGGTTTTCTATAATCCTAGTCAAATAAATTCAGAGAAAGTATGTAGATGGCCATTTCCAGATACTGTTATTATTTAATAAATGTGCTGTGTTCTTAAGGGTTTCGGGTTTTGGGGGGGGAGGGGTGGGGGTCGAATGATATTGTATCTTGCACCAAAATGAATATTTAACACTATATGTTTTGTAGCCTGGTGAAGCAAAGCCGTGTTGAAGATGAAGCCAATGTAATATTAGAATGGATTAATGGGGAACTGCACATCAAAGTCTGCTGTCCTGTTGATGTGGGCAGTGAACTGCTATGCTGGTTAACTGACTCACAGGACAGTCCTACTTGTCTGAAAAATAATATCCTAGCACATACCTCAGATGGGGAACTTGATACAGAAAAGAAAACACGGCAAAAAATGCCAGTAATAACCACAACCAAGACCAGAGATTTAGAAGATGAAACTTTGCTGCAAAAAGATGATATTGTCCAGGATTCCTCTGCAGGTACTGTACATGGTTTAGAAATTTTGAACTTCAAAAGCAGTATCATACATCATTCTGGCAAATCAAATAGGAAATGAAATATACGGGTAGTGCTCCTCTTAACAACCACAGTTGGGCCCAAAATCTTGGTTATTGAGCAAAGCGGTCATTAAGCGAGATGCCATGTGACTGCTTTGCTCAACAACTACAATTGCGGTTGTTAAAAAGCGCTCCAGGGAAGGGACATGGGCCTCTCAGATGTGATAGGACAGGGAGAGGACACGGGCTACCTACCATACCCGAGAAACCCAAGCTCTCTGCCCCAGCAAGGAGAACAATTACAAGAATGACGACACTCGCTAGTATTTTCACCAGATTTGAAGTCCGTTCCTCAAGGGCCCTAAGGAGCGTCACCTCTGGAAATCTTAATTCTGAAAGGTTCGGAATGCTGGAATTTGCTAGTATTGAGGCTTCCCCACTGAAGGGGCAGAAATGCTAGTGAACCTCAGTGTTTTGCACAGGGGGGTGGGATAAGAAAATTCCTTGGCGTGCTGGGGAATGGACCTCAAATCCAATATCCCTTCCACAATTCCCCTGCCCATTTCCTAATTAACTTTGTGAAGACGTTTACAGAAGAGGTAAATGGCAGGTTACTTAAACAGGTTTTCAAGTGACATTATGTGACAGGGCGAGGCCAGCATGATATTTTACAACAGCCAGAAATGCTTTGCAAGTCATAAAGTGCCCTCCCAAGGCTGACATGACTGCAAAGAGTCTAAACGGCTCGTTGTAAGTCAACAACTGGCTGTAAAAATTACTTTATTTCTGATAACAAGATTTTAAAGTAAAGATCTGATATCTTAAAGTAAAGAATTCACTGTCACATTCTATTCATAGGAAGTTTTGAAAAGTGCCTCTTTTGAATTGTTGTAAGGACTTGATATATAGCCATCTGTCTGAAATGGTTTAGGGTTTCCTGCCTAGGCAGGGGGTTGGACTAGAAGACCTCCAAGGTCCCTTCCAACTCTGCTATTGTATTGTATTATATTGATGGTATATTATATACCATTATATAATTATATTATATACTAGCAATTTTATAAGGTAGATTCTTATTTTTGAACAAAGATTATTGAAAATATTTAAATGTAAATCTGATAAACCTTTCAAGCTGAATGCTCCATTTTCTGTATTTTTATTTATTTTACAAATGGTACTCTAATGGATAGCATTATGAAGCCCACAAAGAGTAATTTGCAAATAGGCTTTCCTAGTTATTCTTTAATTTTCACTAGTAATTTCAAAGCACGGTGTTTTTCCATTCAGTAGCTCAGTTTCAGTGATTGGGAGCTGAGTCTGAGAATATTTATACTTTGCCTAGGACTGCTGAGCAGATAGACTTGCTGAGTAGAAGTCATGCTAGTCTTCCTTACTGAATTTGATTCAGTAACTCTGGTCAATGCAGTTGTATAAGCAGCAATGTATTATGCTGCTATATCTCATGAAGTATGTTACTATAATGCAGAATATGTTATAAATATCTGACTGTACAATTATACTACAAAGGAAAGCTAGTTTGGTCCAATAGTTAGGGCACCAGGCTAGAAACCACCAGAATGCGAATTCTACTCCTGCTTTAGCCATGAAAGCTGGCTTGGTGACTTTGTTCCAACCCCTCTGTCTTAATCCATGAGGTCAAGCTCAGGTGGCAAACTGGTCAGTAAATTCTTATCAAAGCCATGGTATGGTATTAATAAGTTTTACTATAAAGTGACTATAACTAGTTGATGTTTTGTTAAGAGAGCTAACAGTTCCTGATTCCATTCTTCAGGCATTCCTGGTATTTCCAAGTTTGCAGAGTTGAAGGACAGAGCCCGTTGCGTTTCTGTGTTGAATAAGAAGCTACAGATGGAACAGATTCTTGGATTAGATGTCAATCTCAAGAAAAGCAGTAGAACTTCTTCCTTGCAAATTGAACAATTGAATACCAAAATAAAGAGTAGAAATACTACACTTTTAAACAAACATCCTGTTTCCAAGGATGATGAAGGCAAAGAAGATTCTCAGGAACAACAGATGGCTGAGAAAAAGTCAGCTGCAACATTGACTGAAACCTGTTCACACCCAACACCACGCAGTGTAGTTTGCATCAGTGCCATTTTGACTGATAATGTAGAGCCATTGAGGAAAGAATCCTGTGCTGAAAGAATCCCGAATGGATATCTTCCAAGTAGACCCAAAGACAGGGCAGAAAATCCTAGACAAGAGGAACCGTCACATAGATACAAGCCTGATGATTCCGCTCACACAGAATCAAGCACTAAAAGACGACACAGGTGTAAAGAGTGTGGGAAAGCCTTCCTTCAGCTCTGCCACCTGAAAAAACATCATTTTGTGCACACTGGTCACAAACCATTCTTGTGCACAGAATGTGGCAAGAGCTATAGTTCAGAAGAGAGTTTCAGAGCACATGTGCTGGGACACAGCGGGGTACGACCTTTTCCCTGCCCACAGTGCCACAAAACATACGGCACCAAGCGTGATCTTCAAGAACATCAGGTGTTGCATACAGGCCAGCGTCCCTACGTCTGTCCAGATTGTGGAAAATCATTTGCCCGTCGACCTTCCCTTCGTATCCATCGCAAGACACATCAAGTTAAACAGCCAAGCTCTACCACCTCTTCTGCCTACCAGTGTGTGATATGTGGACGGCACCTGGCCAATCCAGGATCACTGCGGAACCACATGCGCCTGCACACGGGGGAATGTCCTTATACTTGTCCATACTGTCCCAAATCATTCCGTCAGAAAGGCAATCTACGTGGGCATCTTAGGTTACATACAGGGGAGCGTCCTTTCCATTGCCATTTCTGTGGAGATGCCTTCCCACAGCGTCCTGAGCTGCTCCGTCATCTGATTTCCCACACAGGTGAGGCTCATCTGTGTACAGTATGTGGGAAAGCACTGCGTGATCCCCACACGTTGCGAGCGCATGAACGCTTGCATACAGGCGAGCGGCCTTTCCGCTGCCATCTTTGTCCCAAATCCTATCCTTTAGCAACAAAACTCCGACGTCATCAGAAAGCCCATCATGGTGACCAGCCCCATCAGTGTAACGTTTGTGGCATAGTCTACAGCCTCCCTCAGAAACTTCAGCGCCACAAGCTTGAGCACAAAGACAATATAGTCAATGATTCACCCAAATCTGGCATTAAAGATCTCAAGGATACTGCCATTTCAGAGCAGCCTGCTGTGCACACACTGAGTGTGGCAGAGCCGGGCAGGAAAGCACAAGTCGTCGTCTCCAACACTAAGTACATTTCAGCACAAGAGGGCTCTGCCCAGCACAAAGATCCCATTGAAGTTGCTGAGGAAGAATGTATCATTGTGCAGGAGCAGGCTTCCCCCAGTAACACGTTTCTTCTTCAAGAGGGTGTTGGTTTTAGTGCTGTGGCAGAAGTCATTGAGATAGAATTGGGAAGCTGAGCATTGCCTTTATTTTGGATTATCTGGAATGCATGTATTTTATTTATTTAGAGAATTGATACAGCCGACCATTCACTTTCAATGACTCTAGGTGGCTTACAAAAAATTAAAAACCCAAATGTATAAAGAGTAAAAACAATAATCTACCACCCCACCCCACACCGGCAACATCAAACAAGCCACAAGCAATTTGCTTTTTCTCTAATTGTGAAAGGGCAGCATGATGTCTTCGAAGCACAGAATGCTAGAGAAGTGCAGGTACAGTTAGTCCTCAATTTACAATTGCAATGAAGAATCATGGCATCAAAAATCTTAACGGACTGGTTTGGACAAAACTGAGCAGCATTTTTTCTGCAGCTGTTGATAAAAATAGGATCACCAACATGATTGCCAACGTCCAATGACGGATATGGCACAAGAAGAAGAAGAAGCCTGCCCATTATAGTTGGAAGTTGTGTCCATAGCCATAAGTGGGGGACTATCTGCATTTGACTTCAAATTTGGCTGAATTATCAATATCAGTGCCTAGAACCTTTATCATTGAATTGGATGCTAGGCTCAGTGAATAGACCAGAAGTTATTTATTAAAAATGTTCACTAATTAACCTTATACGCAGTCAATATTGAGCGAGGACTGTTTGTATCTATTTGCAGTTCTTTAGAAAAAACAGTGATAATGCACATAAGCATTGATCAGGTGGTTCTCCTAGGCGCTGCTTGGAGTGTCCAAGCATGGGTTAACTTCAGCTTGCTGCCCAAGGACTGAGTTTAAATCTTTAGTGTAGCCACCCCTCCTGTTCCCTTTGGAGGTCAGTTTGAAAAACTCAGTCGCCCTAAAAGGATGTGTTTGAGATTTCTAGTCCTTGGATAGCAAGCTGGATTTCTCCTAATTGGATTAGTGTAGCCTTTTTATTGTTTTTTTCCACTGTTGTAGTCTTAGATAGACCTAGGTTTTTTGTTTATACCATTGAACCACAGTTTCCTTCATCTAATTGCTTTCCTCATGCATGGACCAGGCTGGTGGGAGCATTACAGCCTCCCTTGTTTCCACGAGGCTCTGGCAGCACTGGGAGGCTCGTTAGAGGCTGCTGACGAGCCTTGGGGTCAGGTAGGGAAGTCAGGAGCCCCTGCAATCCGTCAGAAGACCCCTCTTAGCTCCAGAGGCTCTACTGAGCACTCTGGATCACTGATGGCAGCCCAGTGTCGCTCCAAATGTGCGGCGGCCATTTTGGGAGAGAAAAAAATATATGCGCTTTAAATCCAAGCCGCTTTTTTTCTTGCTCACTGATGCAGCCTGGGAGGGGTGCTGGTCAAGTGACTTGCTCTGGGTCTCCAGGCAGGCCTCCCCCTCCCCCGAAGATCTTGATTGGCGGCACAAAGTGTTTGGCTTTCTGGGCCATTCCTTGTCCTTTATTAACAGCGCGGATCTGCAGCGCCCTGAGGACTTCTCCTACTGGCGCCATTTTGTTGCTGCATTCCCTGTTGAGCCGTTACTTCAGAGATTCATCTCATTTTGGGACTCTAGTTATTCCAAGCAACCTTCTGGATACCGGGGTTTGGGGGCTGAAAGTTTCACCATGGCCAGCAAGAATGTGGAGAAAGCTGCAGATCAGGCAGGGCCTACCATCAACAAGCGCAGCAGGCCCAATCCTGTGGCCAAGGGTGCCAGTGCAGCATGCCCCACTAAAGGGAAGCAGCCTAGAACAAAGAGAGGGTCCAAGGGAGAGGAGAGGCTGGCTGAGAGATGCCAGAGAGCCCTAGAAAAGCAGTTTCAAAAGGCTCAGGGCAACCAAGGGCTTGAAAAGGATCTCCCTCCACCTGCTGAGGTTCCTACTGACCCCTCATTCTAGATCCTCATCCAGATGAACCCCATCTGTGGTAAAGGAGGGTGATTTTGGGTTCTCCCCCAACCCCTCTAGGGCCTCTCCCAGGACTAGCCTCATCCCTAGAGGAGGAATATTGGGAGGATGCCGGTTCCCTGTTGGAGGAGGAAATTCTTCTTTCTGGGTCTGTAGCCAGGGCATTTCCCCAGTACCAGGATCACACCCCCAGGTTGACCACAGCTATGAAGGAGGTGGTTGTAAGGGCCATATCTCAGGGGATTGCTTATGGTATCCAGCAATTGGGCCTCACCCTACCCCTCCCAAGCCAAACCAAAGGTTCCTGATCCCCCGCAGCAAACTGGCAGGGTCTCCCCTTCGGCCTCCTCAGCCGTCAGTGAAGCATCTGACATAGAGAAGGGCAGTCATGATGCCCCAAATTTGTCGGAGGACGAGAATCCGACCCCCGACGTTCCAGCATTCTCGGGTTTATTCAAGCCCCCCATGTTCCGGGCCATTCTTACCAAGGCTAGGGCTTCTTCTATTCAAATGGGGCTCCCACCCAGTCAGATAAGAATTCTACCGATCAGGGCAATAAGCCAACAAATGGAACTCAGGATCTAGGTGCAGGACTGTTCAAAGAGACCACTCCCATTCAGGAGCTGGTTCCAGCTCCCCAATTTTTCCTGGACATTATTCTGTGCCAATGGGCCCAGCCGGGCTCCATGGCAAATCCAAGTGGGGTGGATAAGAAGCTGTATTCTATGGAGGCCTCTATGGAGGATATCCTGAAGCTTCCTCAGGTGGGTGACCCCATAGTGTCCCTAACCTTGAATTTGTCTCTCCCGGCTAACCTGCCGGAAGGACTCAAGGCTGAGGACAAGAGGGCAGAGAAGGCCTGTCACATGACTCACATGGCCATAGCATGGGCCATAAAGGCTTCCTCTTCCTACTTCGGTAGGGCAGCACTATTGGCTGCGCAAATTGCTGTCCAGTCTCATGGCTAGCAATGTAAGGTTGTGCCAGGATGTCAACAAAATAATCGCGGCGGTCGAGTATTTGGCCGATGCTTTGCTTAACACCACCAAATTCTCAGCCAGGGCCTTTGCCTCCAATGTGACCTCGTGTGGCTTCGTCACTGGCAGGTGGACATGAAGGCAAAGTGGAAGCTTGCTTTCGCTCCCTTCAAGGGAGGCAAGCTCTTTGGGGAGGCCTTGGACTCCTTTTTAATTGAGTCGAAGGATAAGCGCAAGGTCTTGCCGGCTGTTACAAATAAGCTGGATCGGAAAAGGAAACTTTTTTTTTCGTAGGTAGCCTTTTCATAACGCAGACACCCCTTCTACATCAGGGGGCTACTCCAGACCTTACACCCAGACGCCGGACCACTCCCACAAGAGGTCTTCCTTCAGAGATAAGAATAGGCAGCAGGGGAATCGCAGGTCCTTCTGAGGGGGATATTCCAACCACTCCTTTTGTCGGACTAAGTGAACGGCATGGTCCTCTCACATTCACACCCTCAAACAGCACGGCTTCTTGGTAAATCTGGAGAAAAGCCACCTGACTCCGACCTCCAGAATTCAGCATCTGGGCATAGTGATCGACTCCACCATTTGCAAGGTTTTTGCAAGGTCCATCTCTCTTTCACTAACTGTCCGAGACATTCGGTCTTCCGACGATAGACTTGTTCGCCAGTCCGTTGAACATGCAACTCCCCCAGTTTCTCATGGTACTAGTGCCCCAGAGCGGAGGGGACGGACACCCTTTGATGTCGCTGGCCCCCAGGTCTTCTTTATGCCTTCCCCCCTCTCAACCTCATTCCTCAGGTGATCAAGAAGATCCTGCTGGAAGGTGCTGAGGTGCTGCTGGTTGCGCCGCATTGGCTGAGAAGATCCTGGTTCTCCGACCTTGTCGAACTGTCCATGACCAAATGCTGCCGCATTCCTCAGGAGCAGATCTCCCTCAGCCAGGGGGCCATTCAACACCCGGATCCTCAATAGTTCCAGTTGGCCATCTGGCACTTGAGGGGAATCTCCTAAGGCAAGACAGTTTCTCGGACAGGGTCATCCGCACTGTCCAGGCGTCCCTCCACGGAGCGCATCTATGATGCTACTTGGACTGCCTTCCTTTTCAGCCTGGTGCCTACTGCGTCAAATTGTCACCACTGCTGCAACTATCCCACAAATTCTTGACTTCTTTCAGGACAGGTTGGACAACGGTCTTGCCCCTAACACCCTTCGGAGGCAGACTGCCGCCTTGGCCACCATCTTGTCCAGGGACGACTACACCGCTCAGCAGACACCCCATGGTTCGCAGCTTCCTGAAGGGAGATGCCAACTTACCTCCCCCGATGGTCCACCAATACCTGACTTGGGATCTGGCAGTTGTTCTGCAGACATTGACTTCTCCATTTGAACCACTTCATTCTGTCGCTTTACGCCACTTATCATTTAAGACTGCCTTTCTCATTGCAATCACTTTGGCTCGCAGAATCTCTGAATTGGCGGCCCTGTCGATCAGGGAGGACCTCTGTGTTGTGCATCCAGACAGGGTCATTCTTCGGCTTGACCCCTCCTTCATTCCAAAAGTCAACACCTTGTTCCACCGGTCACAGGAGGTGATTCTCCCTGATTTCTGCCCGCATCCCAGACATCCCAGAGAGTGAGTCTGTCACAAACTTGCCGTACGATGGGCAATACACATATACAAGAAGAGGACAGCCTCCTTTCACAAGTCCGAATCCTTCTTTATTTCCTTCTAGCCCGCCTCAATGGGCAGGAAGGTTTCATCTTCGACTATTGGGCGTTGATCAAGTAAATAATAAAATTAATAAAACAGTATTTGCCAAGTCTCATCATTCAATGTAGTGAAACTCTTAATATCTCTGACTATTGATATTTCAGTATACTCTGAACTTTCTTCGTTATCTCTCATAAGAAGAACTTGGGTGTTTTTTTCTTTTATTTAATAAATCCAGGCTACATCCCAAAGGTGCTTTTTCAAGAGGTAACAAATGAAATCCTTTCATTACCCATCATCCAGTTAGAAGCTGAAGAAGCTCCTTAGATGAGAAGCGAAATGTCTTCAAAGAAAAACCAAAAAGTCCAGTTGCCTCTTGAAAAAGCACCTTTGAGACAACCATGACCTGGATGACTGAGAATCTCCATAGACATTGTAATACAGTCTATATACTACAAAACAGAGCTTCTATTTTAATAATATGGTAAACGCATTTGCTTGGGCCCAGAGAAGCAAATACAAAAAATTATCTCTTTCCACTTGGGTTTTACAGCATATTTATGAGACAGAGATCAGTTAGAAAAATATACTCATATTCAATGACAGAAACCTTGTTTCCAAGGATAAAATTAAAAATAAGTCTCAATTTAGTTGCCAGATATGTTTCTTCCTGTACTTTCTTTAATGATCCTTGCTTATAAAAATCAGGTTTTGCTCATTACTTATCTTGATTCATATTAAGCTACAGTATGTAGTTCCCAAAATATTTAAATATAAATATTTTCCTGCAATATTTGATAGGGATAATATTTGTAGTTATTATTTTCTTCAAGGCAGCATTTTGGTCTTTTTGTTATTGCCTGAAATGGTACTGTTGAATAATCGCTATGTCAAAACAAAACTATTGTGTAATTATTTAGTAAAAACGACTTGGAAATATATGTGTGCACAAAACATATATTTCTTATAATTCTTCAAATCTACAGTTCTACCTTTAATACAGTAGAGATAAGCAAGTTCAGTGCTGCCTATTTTATGAAGAAAAACAAAGGCTAAAAAAACTGTGCTACGTAGTTCCCTGACACAGAGGAGATACTTTGAAACATTATCTTATTTGATGCTGAACCCTCAGTTTTTAACAATAGTTGCCTCACAAAAAGCTAGTTGAATATATTTGTTTTTATTTGTTAATGGGTATACTGTATCTGGATATTGTAAATTGTTTTAATTTGATGAGCTGTTTTCTATTTAGCGGTACTATCGCAGTGTTGAAGTTCACAGGTGATATTGCAGCCTTACTGTGGCGTTCTGTCATATACTTACCACATGATTCTATTCATTTTAAAAATGTATGCCGTGAAGCAAAGTCAAATTTCAGTTGTAATCTTTATTTCCAATAATGCTTCAAGGGCCCACATACTGTATATCCTGCAGACATTGTTAGAAAGTAAATATATGATATGGATTGTATTCTAGCTTTTTCTTAAGGAGTGTGTGTATCTGACCAGAAAAAAAAACCCAAAACAGAAGTAATCTAATGTAATTAAAGCACTCTGGGAAATTAAAAGAGTAGTAGAGGACAATAGCACCATCTTACTTCCTATTAAGCAGATGCCTTGTTACTAAACACTTTCAAAATGTCCTCCACATATCTAAAGATTTATCTTTTAAAAAATTGTCTCTGAAAATTACTGACTTCCCACTGTTACAAGCATTACATGAAGTCTGTATTATAAACTGTTGTGGATCTCTGAGGCAATAAGATTTAGAACTCCAATGTAGAGTAGCTGGTCTGCATTTTTAGCTGTTCCAGGAACTGGTCCAACATTTTGCATGCAACAAATATTGACACAGCTGTAAGTCTTCTTCCTTTGCTTTGGTATACCACTTGCTCTGAGCTTAGTAACTGAAGTTACATTGAGGTGTATCACTCACGCTGATCTTAAGTACTAAGTGGTGCTTGCTGACAGATATGGGGGCATTCTGATCATTGCTTTTTAACTGATGTTATTGGTCAGCTTTGCACATAAGAGTCTGCTAGGATTTACTACAGACTTTCTAATTTTTACAGAGAGTGCTTGTAAGTATGTAAGCTATATGAAGGAGCTGTTTTAGGTGATATAATTGTATAACTTGTATGACCTGTTGCTGACAAATCCACACCAGCTTCTAGTAAAAAAAAATCTGTCTTCAGATATTTTACTATACATCTTGCCAAATTACAGAAGTTAAATCAACTAGTTTGCCATTTACTGAGTCTTCCTTTCCCCTTTTGAATAATACAATTCTGTTTGTCTTTCTCTAATCTTTCAAACCCCTTCCTGTTCTCCAGGAGTCTTTAAATGGTATAGTAAATTCTAGATTAATTCAATCAGTTCCTTCAACACCATGGGATTTAATTCATTTGGCCCTGGAATCTTAAATTCATTCAAGATAGCAAGTAGATTTTAACATTCTCAGTCCTGAATTTTATCACCCTTCCCCATGTCTTCAATCAAGCGGAGAGACAAAGTTGTAAAATAATCCCATCCTCTCTATATATCCTTTTATTACTTTCCCATGCAAAAAATTAGTAGCCTTCTTGATTCTTTTTTTCATTTCTGATGTACTCCCCCCAAAAACATTGCATTTTGTATTCCTCACTAACCTCATCTTATTATTTGAGTTTTAAATCCCAGCTCCATCCTAAAGCTTGGGCTATAACTTGTACTCCTCACTAACCCCTGCTTACTTTTTCTTTACATCTTCTTTCTTAGCCTATCGGTGAACCTACTGTTCATCTAGACCAGGGGTGTCAAACTCACGTCATCACGTCAGTGTCACATGATGTATCGGGACATTTTTCCCCTTTGCTAAACCAGGCATGGCATCCAGCCCACGGGCCGGGGGTTTGACAACCCGGATCTAGACAGACGTATTTTTTTCTCAATTTTACTTATGGGGATTATTGGTATCTGTTTATCTCCCATGCCTTTTGAGCTTGTTTACTTTTCAGGATTTTCAACTATGGTTGTTGCTCAATTTTGACCTAAGTTCATTAAACACTATGCATAACTTGCTTTTTCTCAGAGTTTTGAACTTGAACATCCCGTTTCTCTAGTTTTCTTTTTGTTAAGATTTGGTCCAGTTAATTGAACTTGCTTGTTCAGGTCTCTGAAAAAAATGAAATTGTCTGCAAATAAACTAGAAACCTTTGGATCTCGTATTTTTATTTGAGTTAGAATCCAGCTAATCTGCTTCATACTGAGCCCTCTGAAGCTTTTGTGCAACTACCTTCACAACCAGTTTCCCCCAAAAGCTGGTTACATACAGGGCAAAAATTGTCCAATATAGAGGAGTTCAATAATGGCTTTTTGAGGATGAGGTGAATGAAGAGGTAGAGATAAATAACTCCCTGACTTGAAGAATTTACCATCGCCAGAATCCACTCACACAACATCCCTGGGCCATTTTAACAAGCCAAGAGGGACAAAATCTAAAGAACAGGTGGCTGACTTCACCTAAAGCCTCTGTCCACTTCATCAGGCTCAACAGGTTCAAACCATTCCAAACATCTCTCGATATGCAACTAGGCCAAGCATCCAACTATGAGTGAATGTGAGCAAACGTCTAACTGATGTTGAACAAATTCTTCCACGAAAACATGACAGAGGTTCTCTGAGCCCCCCTCTAGCCAAGAAGGCAATGTATCACCTGAAACAGCTGCAGGATAGCAATAAAGAGAAGTACTGATGCTTCGTCACCCTTACCACCACAAGGTAGGCTTTAATAGCAGCTCTAACCTGTGTCCAGTCAAGTTCTTTTCCCTTGTGGAATGCCAGCAATGCTCTAGATGTTTCTTCTGTCATTTCATCTGCCATGAGCCATGGAAAATGCCAAATCCACCCAGGAAATATAGGTGCAATCTGATTTAAAGCCGCCTGTTTATTCCAAGTGGCAACAAAGGCCTTGAATTGATGCAATAACAACTCCCAGCTCCCCCTAAAACCTATCAGGGTTCATTGGTCATGGGGGGAGGGGGGCTAATCAATTTAATGGAGCTGGCGAAGACGGCACTAGCAAATCCTACGGCCGTGATGGCGAACCTATGGCACGCGTGCCGCAAGTGGCACGCGGAGCCATTTGTCAGGGCACGCGAGGCGCTGGCCAGCTGAGTTCACCATTTTTAAAAGCTATTTTTCGCCTTCCCCAGTCTCCAGAGGCTTTATAGGAGCCTGGGGAGGGCGAAAAGAGCCTCCCCCGCCCCCCCGGAGGCTTCAGGGACCGTCCCTGAAGCCTTCGGAACGCTTAAAACTACGTTAAAACTAGGGTAGTTTTAAGCGTTCTGAAGGCTTCAGGGACCGTCCGAAGTCACTTCCGGTTTGCTCGGAGCGTGGTTTTAAGCGCTCAGAGGGAGAGAGAGAGAGAGAAGAAAACAAGAAAGAAAAAGCACCGCAAAGAAAGACAAAAAGACGAGGCGTGGAAATGCCCAGGCCGCTACGAATCCCAGAGCGCCCTGTTTCTTCAAAGGATCCCACCGGCGGTGGGGGCAAGGGGGAGGCTCGGCTCGGCTCAGCCAGTTGCCGTGGCGGTGAGAGATGAAGCTGAGCCACAATGGGGAGGGACAGGATGGCAGCTGCCGCCGCTACCGAGCTTGTCCTGGGGGCTTCGATCGGACACTGGTGCCGCAGTCGGCTGCCGAGAGGCGGCTGGGTTGTCTGTGACTCGGTTCCCCCGCTTTTTCGCACACACGTAGGCGCGCACACACACACACACACGCGCCTGCTCACGGACCTACATACATACACACACACAGACCCACACACCCAGGATGGAAAGCACAAGGCGCCCCCTCTACCGGATCCCGCTGGATCACGGGATCCGCTTGGCTGGGAACTGACGAGGGGCGCGAGGAGAATTCACAATCATCCCCAGTTTAGCAGCACCCAGCCCGGCTCACTGCAGCTGGCCGTGATGTCAGAGGCACCACTCTTAAAGGGACTGACAGCCCGGCTGGCGGCCGCAGGTTTGCCCGCTCAGCCTGTGTCTGACTCGGTGTGTGCGTGTGCGCTGGTTCACATTCGCGCCCGCACGTGGAATTGGGGCGCGCGTTGAAACGCGAGTGGCGTTGGGAAGGGATGTAAAACGAGAGGGAAACGCAGACAACAGAGCGGCGTGGGGAGGGGAAAGAGATGAGAGCGGAGATCCCAAACTGAGAGAATCTCACCAGGTTTTGCCCAGCGACTTTCACGCTCATTTTATGTATGCGTGTCTGCTCAGCTGGGTGGTTTAAGAACTACTGTCGTGGAAATGTAAACGTCCGGGGATTCTGAATTATGCATATTATAGACTTCGTGCCTGTGTGTATTTGTGTCCTAGCTTGTCAGCCTCCGGAGGGCCTCCGGGGGGGTCGGGGAGGCTCTTTTCACCCTCCCCAGGCTCCTATAAAGCCCCTGGAGCCTGGGAAGGGCAAAAAAACCCATGTAAAAATGGGGGGGTCGCGCGTTGTGCGCGCATGCGCACTGGGGGGGTCGCGCGTTGCATTATGGGTGCGGCACGCCCGCACTCGACCCCCCTGCGCTCCCCCCACTTATGGCACAGGAGCAAAAAAAGGTTCGCCATCACTGTCCTATGGTATCAGGGCATGATGTGATCATGACTAGGGGAACAAAAAAATCCCTAATTTCAGATCACAGCACCTTGAGGGATTAACACCACATCTGATGTGTGGCCACTGACTGTCATCAGGCTCTAGATGACTTGGGATAGGCCCATGGCCATCATGGTGGCCATAAACCTCTGGGCCACCTCAAACCTCACTGAGAAGGTAGATTAAAGTCCCCCAAGACCATGAACTGGGAGACTCCACTGTCACCCAGATAAGCAGTTTAGGGAGGGAGGTTGGTGCAACAGCAACAATCCCAACTGATCCTTAGAATCCAATTTAATGAACAGGGTCTTACAACTAGGAAACACTCCTGAAGACCAAAAGTGATTTCTGGATGACAATCGCCACACCTCAACTCTTGCCCTGGTGTCTTGGCTGATGGTACACCCCAAACCTGGGTGGGCATATCTCGGAAGCAGCCACCACCACATTTCCAGGCCCAGTCAGGTCTCAGTAATACATGCCAGGTCCACCCTCTCATTAACATTTAAATCTCCGATTAGATTAGAGGCCTTGTTACAAACTGAACTAACATTGAAAAGCAGCAGCCAAAAGTCAGCCTTTTCCTATCCCTTTACATACCGTAACTTATTTTAATTTATGGCCCTAAAGTAAGAAGAGTGATGCTGAATTATGTTTTATCTGATTTAATAATGTATTAAACTTGCATTGCATCAACCATCACTAGGTGATTCCTATAGCATAGGACAATATATAAATCAAGATCTCTGTATTTGTTCATTTGTTCCCTACACTGATAGTTATGTTAATTTGTATTGAAGGCTGCTAATTTCCTTCTTGGCTGGCAGGTATAGAACATGCTCTGCAATTATCCTATGAATCTACATCATCTTGTTCAAGATGTATTGTGTCTGGTGAGGAAGACAAGATTAAAAGACAGCCACGACCTTTTAGGCAATCAGAAGAGCCCACCATTGTTAGAGACGTGATCTGTCTGACTGCTTCCCACTGCCCCCGCCCCAAAGTATTGCTAAATGATACATTAATCTTGCAGTCTTCATTGCAGTCATATAAAACCTATAACCCAGGTCCTGAATTGGAAATTTCTCAATTGTCTCTCCTGTGTAATGAATGTTGATTCTCTTCTCCTCAAGTCCTGTTCTCAACCAGAGGATGGGACTGTGTAATTGCTCTTTGTACAAATGGCCAAAGAGTTGTTCCCAGCTTACCTAATGCTAATATTTGCCAGAGATAACAGATATTAACCCATTTGTGAAAGAGACAGACAGAAGGAAGCAAACTTCTGGGGTTGGTAATTCATCTGCAGCATTTACTTTTTATCTCAGAGCAGAATAGGAAAGGCTTAAGTAAATTATATTTTGTATCACTTTGGAATATTCAGAGTCTGAATTTTTAAATAAAGTTAGTTTCTTCCTAATTTTTAAGCTTAAAATCACATCAGTCCAGCCAACTCAGAGAATATTAAGAAGTTGACGAAGTTGTAGCTCAAAAGAACTAAAAGACCCCAGGTTTTATTTCTTTATTCAAACTGATGGATTAAATGTTGTTAATTTTTTCCTTATCCAAAATAATTCAAAGGCTGAACTTTAATTTTAATAGGTAGGGTGGATCTGTTGAGATAATGGCAGTGCTAGCATTATTTCCTAGTAAAGTTATAAAGTCTAGTTCTATTAGAAGCAGCAGAGAGGGAGATAAAAATAACTTCATCATTTACTGTGAAGATTAAAAACTCTCCCAAGTGAATGACTACATATTCAAACTGATAATTTGTCCTGTCCTGTAAAAAAGAGCTTTAAATCATCAAACAACCAATGGGGTCACTTTGCTTTAAGGTTAAATTTATACACTCATGAATAAATATTCATTATGCCTATTCATTATTATTCAAAATTAGAAATAGAGTTGAAAACAACTTTACCAGTTTTCTTTGTTTTTAACAATGAAAAGTGGATATATACATGTGTATGTAAAATAACAAGTCTGGTGGGAGTGTTGTATGGATTGTTGGAATAATTTTCAATACATAGTTGATGTGATCAAGACCCATGAATGTGTTTGCCTTAGTCAACCCTTAGTCAATCCAAAGTCTCTTTCATACATACACTTTACCTCAATTTAACAGAACAGTTTTCCCAGGTTGCAATGGAAGAGAACAGTATAGAGAATCTATAGTTCCTCCTCCATCCCTTTTATCCCCTTTGAGATAAAATCAGGATTACTTTATTGCTATATACTGTAATAATATACTGTTTTTTATCTGCTTTACCTGTACAGTGCTGTATTGCCGCCTCTTCTATGTTTTTATGTTTCCATGTTTGTAGTCTATTTTATCTATTTCATTTGACTGTACACCGCCCCGAGTCCCTTTGGGGAGAGGGGGCGGTATAAAAATCGAAATAAAAGGTAAAGGTAAAAGGTAATAATAGAATTTTGAAAAAGCTGAGAGTGCTTCTCCTTCCTTCCCTCCCTCTTAGCAATCAATCCTAAACCTTTCATTCCTTCCTGTTTTCCCAGACTAAAATAGCCTCTCCCCAATGATGGCCATAAATCTTTTTCCTGGCCATCTCTGTTCTCTGCAGTTTTTGATAATATGCTAATTGGCAGACAAGGGAATGCTTACATACAGAGTAGGCATCCCAGCACAATAGCAAATGCTTTTACAACAGCTAGTTCAATTGACTGATTACAAAACCATTGATATGCCTATCACTGGCTATTAGTGCACTAATGGCAGTAGGAATCATATGATCTGACATGGCATGTTTTCCATCTGCTGTCTAGACCCACGCAATGATTTTGCCTTGGCCACAAGAATCCAGAATCTCTTGCACCTGGCTGAATTTATCTAAGCTTTGAAAGATAAGCACGGTCTGGATCAGAAATCACCAGGAAATATGAGGCACTGCAGACTACACTGGAAAGTAGCAAACATCAAAGAAATAAACCCTTAAATCAAAATTGTAACAGAGTAAATGTTTATCTCAACTTGCAAGGTAAAAGACACCCTTTATCTCTTTCTAGATATGCCTTCCAAGATTTTTGTATATTCAACATTCAGCCAAACTTCAAAAATGCCTTCGTTAAAATGTTCATCTTATCAATACATGAACCAATTTCTACCTGCTGTTAATCCTTGAAATTGATAAACAAGGTCCCACATTCTTGAAAGCCAAATTATTCAACATATATAACAATTAATAAAAAGTCTACTCATGGGACAGTCTGGTTTCATTTTAATACTAAAATGTCTATGCTCTGGTTTATTCATGAGTAAATTCCATAGTCTTCCCAGAGCTATATTCAATTCATATTCAGTAAACAGAGATCATTACTATATACATACGCACATGCATAAAAAAATACATGTTCCAACAATAAGGAAAATTAAAATCCTATATCTAAAAGAACCAAACTTTCTTATCCAATTACTGTGGAAACCCATCCTTTACCTTCTACCAAATCTATGACGTTTTGGAGTCGTTTGCCACATCCTCAGGTATCTGACTAACTGTTCCTTTACAGCAACAGCTTCTCTACACAATGGGAAATAAAATGGCAATCTTTGGGTTTGACAATTGTTCTCCTAAAATGGTATGGCAACAGGGCGCAGTGCTTCAGTGCTATAACAAATGGTAGATAATAAGGCATCTGTGTAACATTATCCAGACCAAACCAACAGGCACATAGAGATAAACATGTACATACCATTCAAAGGAGACAATCAAAAAGCCCAAAAGGAAACAAAAGGACTAAACCAGCAATCAACAGCCCTGTGAGTAGAGATTAACAGCAAAGTTAATATTAGACCATCAAGGAACAAACAATATCCCAATCTAGGAACTACCAACTCAGACAAACAAGCTAACAAACAATAACCCAATCAAGAAACTACCAAGAACATTCCCACCAACACTGACAAGGCAAGCCACTAGTATATAAAACAAGAAAAAATCCAACTCCATAGTGGCACTGATGATGTTATCCAGTTTGATAATGAAATGTCTGCAAGAAAACAACAAAGCTCAGAGAGCATCAAGGATCCTGCAGTGGTATTGTAGTTATTGTAAATATGATAGTTGAAGAGAATTAAGTACAGGGGGCAAAGTTAACTAACTTAGAAGGACTAAATTAATTGCGGTAAAATATAAAAAATTTAAAAGTGTATTAAATTTGATCATGGAGGGTGGGATGTTAGATGAGTTGTTGGAAATGATAAAAAGTGTACGAGCCACATTAAAAGATAACAAAGAGGTAGAAAAGGAACCAGAAAAAATGTTGGAAGTGGAGACAGGAGGGAACAGGCAAGCAATGTAAATGAATAAGGAATTAACAAGATAGAAATGGAAAATAAAACTCAATGGGGTAAAGGCACAAAGAGAGCGGAGAGGAAAAAAGGGAAACGACATCCGAAAAAGAAATTAGCCAAAAATAAAGAGAGAAATAAAGGGAGATGGGAAAGAGAAACTTGGGGGAGAGATACTCAAAAAATCTATTGAAAAGTGAGAGAAAAGATGCAGAAGAAAAGATACATGACACATAAAAAGAAGAAAAAGAGAAAATTTAGAAATAGGAGAATAATAGAATGATATGATCCATTAGAAAGAAATATTGTTAACAAGGTAAAATATGTTTTAATTAGAATGTGTGGGAATTATATTAAGAACCTTAAAGCTGTTAAATAAATAAGTTGATTATATAAAACTTGAAATTTGAAACTTGAAGATTCATATTGTTAATGGAAAATAGATGGAAAAGGAATGATAAATTGTTTATTTTTAAAGAGGAAGAATAATTATATTGTTTGTACACGTTAAAAACTAGAAATTGGAAAATAGGAAAAGGTAAGTGATACGGCTAAAATTGGACATAATGGAAATATAATGTAAAATGAATTATATCTTTTGGTGGGAATGTTAAAGGGGGAATTTGGACAGCACTCTGTTCACAAAAGAATTTTTATTATGTAACATAAATAAATAAAAAACTTTTTAAAAAATTCACATGGCTTTGACTTTTATGTTCATACAGTAGGCACTAAAGCCTCATTGCCTTTCCATATTCCTATTTTAAACCAGGAGAGTTGGTTCAAAGAGCCTTCGTGTTAATTTTATGAAGTACAAGATCAGTCCTCCACTTATATTTGGTGTCCTGAGTCCAATAAATGAGTTCCTGAGGTCTTTCTTATTTATCGATTGCATGTGTCAATACGTTTAGAGAAAGCAAAAGTACATCAAAGGCAGGGAGAGAAGAAGCCAGGAGGGGTTTCCTTGGCATTTTCATCTCTGACACATTATGACCCAGCTTCCTGTTTCTTCATTCTGGTTCAACATTAACCCAGGCAGGGTTGCAACATTTCTTCATCCACTTCGTTCGCAGTTCTTCTGCATTTAGAAGCATCCAAGATGGGGCCGAACAGAACCAGAATGCTGAGGACTCTTCTCATTGCCACCTTCTTTCACCTCACAGTGGGCAACAGCGGTAAGGGATTGAAAGCAGGGAAGAAGAGGGAGAAGTTGAAAAAGATTTGCCAGGTCAATCAGCCCTTTCAGAAGTAAACAGTCTGTGATCTGGAGAGTGAGCAGTTTAGACATCAGTGAGATTTCAGAGGAAACAGAGTAACCCTATAACAATGTGGCCCAGCTAGGACAGCAAAGCTCATGGTTTATTCTGGAATTGTCCTATATGTGATAGAAAAGCTAGAAGATCAAGCATCCAAGAGGCCTTTGTCATATAAGAAGCAGTAGCACATTTCTAATGCCAGGCACGGTGACTATGGCAGACAGTAAATACCGCAACTGTGAAAATAAATCCATAGTGCTGCATATGACTCCCAAGAGAAGAGCAGAAAAATATTGGGGAAAATTTATGAAGGAGAGCAAGGAAAACAGCTGTTTTTGAGATTTTTAGCCAAGCTGTTCTTTTTTTACTTTTTACTTCGGGTGTGTATATTTTAAGAATACTCAAGAGTCACATCAGATGAAGCTTTTTGCAGTTTTCTGTTTTTTGCTTGTTTTGTGATAGTGATGGGGAAAAGAGCCCCCTTAATCAGTTCGTTCTGGTTGCAGTTCTTTCTTATCTTGATAGAAAAGCTCTTCTTTATACTTTACCAAAGATTCAAACATTCTCTGGCTTTTCAGGAGTTTGTGTATTGGTGTTTCTATTTCCTCTTTCTTATCTTAATGGGTTTTTCTTAAAAAGTCAGGAGAAATGGTGGGAAAACAAAAAAGAAGAAGAAACCCAGGATCCCTGGTATAAACCTTTGCAGTAATGTGGCTCTTTGCATAATAAAAGCCTGGTCTGGGAAAGTGCCATTGAATATAAGGGACGATAATCATGTCCAAGCTTTTTCTAACTCCTCTTAGGTGACAACAACACAGACTTTAGCCTGCCAAGCTACAGCTGTAATACATTCATTAGTTCTTAAATTCCTCTTCATTGTGTCTTTGGTATTTCTACCCAGGCTGTCCCATTTCCTCCTTTTTATTGCTAGATAGCCATTTTTGTCTTAACATTCTCCAGTGCTTGTTGCTGAAAATGATTTGGAGGTTCTGGTATCTGAATTTGGAAAAGAGAAAACAAACGTCCCAGCAAGTTGCATTAGGAGAGAACTACAAAGGTTAGATAAATAGACAGCCAGCTTTGCCATCACAGTGGCAGTCACAATGTGAGGGCGAGTAAACAAGTTTTTTTCCTCTACAGATAGGAAGAAAGAAAAGGAAAAAAAAGGAAAAGTAAATATACATTTGGGCTAAACTTTGACTTTATATTATGAGGAAAATGTATTACTGCCATCATAAGTTCACAAAGATTGGCTTTATACAATCCTATTTTATTATGGTTATTAAAACTAATAACGCAGCCATGAGATTTCTTTTAGAGAGCAATCTTGAATACTTCCAGAATGAGCAAAATCTTCCTCTTTGCAAACTCTTCACTAAACTGTTTGTAACTAGTCAATGACAAAGAAAACTGATAGGAAAGAACAAACAACAAGGTAAAAAAACGGGAAAGAGAATAGAAAAGCATAGTAAAAGAAAGAGAGCGAGATGCAAAATCATTGCTAAATTACGCAACTAACAACAACAATCTATCAGGAAATTTCACATAATTTACTGTGCTTCATGTTGATCAAGGATAGTAAGACTGGTAATAAAGCTGTGCATTTTATTTTAAATCAATGCTTAGGGGCTCTGGGGGGGAAAGGCACAGAGTTGTGGAGCTAGAGGTCTTTTTGACCTCAGTGCCAGATTTAGGCATAAACTACACTTTAGAGCAGTGTTTCTCAAACTTGGCGACTTTAAGTCCTGTGGACTTCAACTCCCAGAATTCCCCAGCCAGCTATGCTATGCTGGCTGGGGGATTCTGGGAGTTGAAGTCCACAGGACTTAAAGTCGCCAAGTTTGAGAAACACTGCTTTAGAGCCTCACAATCCACAGGGATTTAAAAGTTTCAGAATTTATTTTTCTTTCTCTCTCTCTCTCTCTCTCTCTCTTTCTTTCTTTTAGAATTTTATGTGACTTTTTATATTCACTATAAACTATGAGATTATAGTCTATAAAACAGATCAAACCAGCCAAATGATAAACATGTAACTAGTAAACACATTCACTTGAAAATAATTTGTATTTTTTACTTCAAACACCTTGCTATTGAATAATTAAAAGGCATTTACCATATGTTTTTCCATTTTGGGGAGATGATCACAGATCCTCTTTTAGTAAACACCTTGTGAGACCTTCTATTGTAAGTTTTTAACAAGGGAGCCTCCAAGATTTATATAGTCGGCAACGACTATCAGATTACAATCCACAAGGATTCTTTTATCTTTACCTTTACCTCCAAGCTTTATATATCTTAGGTCTCACTAAGTCTAAATCTGGCACTATTTCCAAGACATTGTATTTTTTAGATTGCTTTCTTCCAGTAGGTGTGATCTAGCTCACCTGGCTGAAACATTTGGAATTTTACCTGAATTAGCATTCTGGAGAGTGCACTTTGCCTCTGCCTTTTGTGGCTCAGATCATATAGTAGGTTCAACCGCTGTCCTCCAGATATTTTACGGCTACAATTCCCAACTTATATGTGCTACAGAAATTCTGGAAATTATAGTTCTAATACATTTTGAAAGCATCAGAATGAGAAAGTTGATATACATAACTTACTGAGAGTTCTACTTCCAGAAGAAGATTCCTTTACAGGCACTTCAATTTTTATAATTTGAAAAATTGGAGCTGAATCAATCGCTGGCCCTTTAGATGTTGCCCAATTTTAACTCCTGGAAATTCTAGACTGTGTGTAAGAGACAGATGTAAAAAGAATCAATCTTTGTCTTTTTGGTCCACTGACTGGGTGTTTTGTTTTTACTAGTTTTTCTTGAGCAAAAGGAAGCTCTTTCATTGCTGAAACGCACACCACGAGCTAACAAGGGGTTCATGGAGGAGGTACTTAAAGGTAATCTAGAGCGGGAGTGTCTAGAGGAAATCTGTGTCTATGAGGAGGCCCGCGAAGCCCTTGAGTCCAACATCCACACAGTATGTATCATTTAATATACCAGTTCCTACAACTAGTTAGTCACGTACTGTATTTAGAGTCCATCTACCGTTCAAAGTATTTCTCTCCTATATAGAGTAGAGCAAGAATATTTTTTCAATTATTAGAGTTATGTCTGAAATATTTGCTGTTCATTATGTAAGACTTGGAAGGGATCTCAGAGATCAACCACTGAGTGAAAGTCTATTTCCACTTCAGCCAGTCTGTTTCATTGTGGAATAGCTCTTACCATAAGGAATGATTTCCTGACATTCAGTCAAAATCCACTTTCTTGCAATTTAAACTAAAAACTACTTTGATTTAAACCCAATGCTTCCAACATTTCCTCATAAGTTTTTCTTTCAAGGTCCCATAACATTTGGGTTGCTCTTTCCTCTGCTCACCATATTCTAGTTTGTCTAAGTCTTCCCTAAAATGCAGTGGCCAGAAGTGGATGCAATGTTCTAGGTATGATTGAGCCAATGTACCACAAGGAGGAGCAATAGTTTCTCTTGATCATGATACTATATCACAGCAATAGACTGCATTACTGACAACAAGATGTTGTGTTTCCTTGCCTTTTTTGACTGAGTCATATCTCCTTTTTATTTCAAAATTTCAATAAACATCTCAGTTTACAATGCTAAATCAATTTAGCACTGGTCAGTCTTCTAAGTCAATGCTTTTCTTTTGCAGGATCTATTCTGGGCACAGTATTCAGGTATGTTTTGTCTGAGTCTCATCAGATAACCAGAATTTTGTCGATAATTTATCGTTGAATGTTCATTCCAAGTTCTTGTTTATTCTTAAGTCAATGGTCAGAATCAAATATTTGTATTCTACATACATATATTAGAACACACACTTTCCATGTCTTCGCTAGATGGGAATTAAATTAATAAATATCAGGAGAATGAAAGATTGAGGGAAATCGTTCTATGGCTTGATTGCGGAGGAGAAATTTGTGGAGAAGCTGAAGAAAAGGCATTCATAATTTTAGGCATGATAATCATTTCCAGTGATAATTAGATTTGATTAATTCTACCTTTTATAAATGAGCTGCTGGTCTCCTTGGACTAAATATTTTTCTTCTTTTGTTAGTTTGTAGCACTTTATTGAAAAAGAGAGCAATTCTGGATGAGTGTTTGAAAGGTAAAAAACATTGTGGAAGATCTATGATTCCTTTCTTGGTGTTAGTGGGCACATGGAAGTTCCTTTCTTTCAAGAGAATGGAGGCAAATTGATGACAAAGTAACTGTTAGAACAGTAAGAGAAAGAGACAAGATTTTTTCAATGGGAAAACCCTATTCATTTAAAAAATAGATCTGGGTGTACAATTGCTGAAGATTGTGATTATTTCTTTGGTTTTACTGTAATTTTAATTCTTAAGACTCTTTAAATTATTTTAAATATTATACATATCTTTTTATCAAGTTCTATTATTCAGTCAATGGCCACATCATCTGATAGCTATTTATATCAGTAGTCTATTAGAAATACTGTACTGAATTTTCATATAACTTCTGACATAGGAGCTATTTAAAAATTAATGAGTTTTGTTGGAGCCATTTACAACATTTATTGGCCTCTTCTCAAAAGCAATCATAAACCTTGACAAATGCAATCAATCCTGTATGTTCTGTCACCCCAAATCCAATCTTCAGCTTGATTCTCCATGCTATGATTTCTGTTTCACTCATTCTGTGCTTTGAACTCTTGATAGGTTCCTGTGTCCTAGGAATAGGGCAGAATTACAGGGGAACGATTTCAGTCACCAAGTCAGGAACTGAATGTCAGTTCTGGTCCAGCAAATTTCCTCACAAACCTCAGTAAGTTTATTTATCTTTAGAAAGTTCTGTACTATCTTTTAATTCCTAACGGCAGATCCTAAATCAGCTTACAATGATAAAACCTCAGGTGAATAAGAGTTTTCAGAGCCATTCAACAATTAATAAAATAAGACTATAGCTACCCAGCTTAAATATACTGAAACCCAGCTGGAAGAAAGATGTATTTGCTGCGTGACTAAAATCGAACAAGCAGCCTTCCTTCCCTGAAAAAATAATTCTGAATGAAAAAAATGAGTGGATTCTGAGGTTGTTTCTTCCATGCTGACATTGAAACACCTTTCAGCAAAGATACAGAGATGCAAGCTGGCATGTGTGGTCTACAGCTCTCTTCAACACATTCAAAACCTGTTTTGCTAGAAAATCTCTGTTTTCTAGCAAAAGCTGACAATTTTGCTCAACTCCTCAACTCTCAGCCCCTGCTAAATCTAGGCTGTTGGAGATAGATGTCAGGGTTCCAAAGGAGACTGATTGCTCATTTATCTGTCAGAGGCAGAAACTGATTTTAAATCACCAGGTTAAGAGAGGGTCAGCTAAGGTCAGTGACGGGCAACCTATGGCATGTTTGTCAAAAGGGACACACGTTTTCAGTGACACGCCAGATGTCAGGCCTGCAGTTATAATCCTTTTAGGATCTTTGGCCTGCCACACTCTCTCTCTTTCTTTACTATGCTGTTCAATAGTGGGGAATTGGGAGGGGGGAATAGTAAGGAGTAGAATGTGGTTGTTTTCAAAATAAAAAATCCCTTTCTAGAAATCAAGGTCATTCTTTGTCTCTGCACCTCTCCACCTGACCGGAACTAGATGGGTGGAAATGCCAGCGTGGCAGAGGAAGATTGGACCATGTGATGAACTTGTGGGTGTGGGGACAAGATCATGAACTTTCAACTGAGTGGAAACCCAGGAAGCTTTCAGATTTGGGTTTCCCACAGAAATGCCAACATGTCTGTCTTATTAAATTGGAACTTTAAGGATAGCTCTGCCTTGGACTCTGATTTAATTCTGCATGATATTTGGAACGCTGACACCAGCATTCACTAACACCCAGCAATACCTCTTCTCGAAAGCACCTCCTCCCACCCACCCCATTCTTCCATGATTTTGGGAGGCTGCACAAGAATGGTTCGGAAATTGTGTGGAAGGGCTGTGGTCTCCAGAGCCTTTAAAAATGTGCAAAAAGCAGGCCGTGCTTTCACATGACTTTTGGAGGCAACAGAAGAGCTTTCTCTGAAGCCATTTCAGTATGAAGGCCTTCTGTGACCTTGGGTAGGCTGCAAGGGCCTTCAATAGAAACATCACCTGAATGTAAGTGAAGTGTGGCAGATCCTGGGGGGTGCTGGGCTCTGGTGGAGCAATTTTGTCTTGGTGGACAGCATGAAGTGGCCTTTTTGAGTGTCAGCGGTGGCACCAAGGCTGAAGTCAAGGCCTGGGGCCTCTACTTCAGGCCCAGCCTCAGTGCTGCTGCTGAGGGCTGCTGTTTGGGGTGGCCTAGATGTGGGGGAGATAAGAGCCATTCAAAACCGAATAAAACAAGACTATATTGTTTCTCTTTTACTCAGAGTGGGTGGAGGGTAACACACCAACAGAGTCAAATTCAGCATTTTTTCAATTTTGGGCACGCTGAGACCAAATGTTTTGCCATGACTGAATTAGGGCATAGGAAAATACACACACACATACCTATATCACATCTGCAGTAGTCTTGCTCTGATATATACTTGTGATTTGCAAACACTGGCTGGTTTACATCACTTTTCTTGTAAATTCAATACTGGGAAGGGTTATTATTTATTGCATAATGTGATTGTTTTCAGGTTCAATGAAACAACCCATCCAGGTACCAATCTCATTGAAAACTACTGTAGGAATCCTGACAACCACCCCCAAGGGCCTTGGTGTTACACCCGTAATCCAGTAGTGCGAACAGAAGAATGTGCTATTCCTGTGTGTGGTGAGTCTCAGGGCTGGTACAAAAGGTAAAGTTTGATTAGGTCTCTGCCTTAATTTATATGAGTTTGTGCACAATATGTCCTCTAGAATCAGTTTCCTTGTGGTGAGGGAAACACAGCCTACATGAGATCAGAGGTACATTCTGCTCAGGTATTACTTTATATAATACGGGGATTAAACAAGGGATGAGGTTTTTTTTTGCTCAGGCTATATGTTACCTTGGGAGTCAATTGTAGGAGACACAAATGTCAACAGTCTCTGAGGCTAAGCAAGAAGTAGACATAGAATCAAAAGTGAGCTTCTGGGCTTTCTTTTTTTTAAAAAAAAGTTTATAAATGCAAATATAAAAATATAATACAACTAGGAAAAATAGAAAAAGTAAAGAAAGAGAAGTGGAAAGAAATAAAAAAAAACAGAAAACAAAAAATAAGAAGATAAAGGATGACTTCCCCCTACCTCCAAATAAATGCAGAACAATATCAGTAACTCAACACCTTCTCTCAACTTAAAAAATCTATTTTTTCCATGACTCATACTTTATCAATAATTATAAAAGATAATTGTTCAGTCGTAATCAGCAAAAGTCCATTAAGAGCTATAGAAATAGTAACATAAATATTCAGTCAAATATATCCATTTTCTGTTCCAACTTATCACTTTCTTTAAGAAATAAGATAAAAATATATCTCCCTGTTTGTAGACAGATTTTCAAAGCCTCATCATTTCATTCTGGTAAAAAAGAAATTCCGCTAATTTGCAATTGGAAATTACCTGATGTACAATTTAAACCTGATCAAAGTAGTTCATTTTATATTTTTGTTTATTTTTTAAAAAAACATGATCTTTAATCCTGTCACCCCTGCCTGATTTCTTATCATTTTCTCTTTTTATTCAACACAACACAATACAATAGCAGAGTTGGAAGGGACCTTGGAGGTCTTCTAGTCCAACCCCCTGCCTAGGCAGGAAACCCTATACCAGTGATGGCGAACCTTTTTTGGCTCGCGTGCCACAAGTGGGGGGAGCGCAGGAGGGTCGAGTGCGGGCGTGCCGCACCCATAATGCAACGCACGACCCCCAGTGCGCATGCGCGCACAATGCGCGACCCCCCCCCATTTTTACATTTTTCCCCTCCCCAGGCTCCAGGGGCTTTATAGGAGCCTGGGGAGGGTGAAAAGAGCCTCCCCCGACCCCCCGGAGGCCCTCCGGAGGCTTCAGGGACTGTCCGGAGGCTTCCCTGAAGCCTTCGGAGTGCTTAAAACCACCCTCTGAGCAAACTGGAAGTGACTCCGGGTTGCTCGGAGGGTCGTTTTAAGCGCTCCGAAGGCATCAGGGAAGCCTCAGACGGTCCCTGAAGCCTTCAGAACGCTTAAAACGACCCTCCAAGCAACCCGGAAGTCACTTCCGGTTTTCTCGGAGGGTGGTTTTAAGCGTTCCGAAGGTTCCGGGGGAAGGCTCTTTTCGCCCTCCCCAGGCTCCTATAAAGCCTCTGGAGCCTGGGGAAGGAGAAAAATAGCTTTTAAAAAGGTGAACTCAGCTGGCCAGCGCGTGCATGCGCGCTGGCCAGCTGACAGGGCAGCGCCTCGCGTGCCCTGACAAATGGCTCTGCGTGCCACTTGTGGCACGCGTGCCATAGGTTCGCCATCACGGCCCTATACCATTTCAGACAAATGGCTATCCAACATCTTCTTAAAGACTTCCAGTGTTGGGGCATTCACAACTTCTGGAGGCAGCCTGTTCCACTGATTAATTGTTCTAACTGTCAGGAAATTTCTCCTCAGTTCTAAGTTGCTTCTCTCCTTCATCAGTTTCCACCCATTGCTTCTTGTTCTACACTCAGATGCCTTGGAGAACCCCTCTTCTTTGTGGCAACCCCTGAGATATTAGAACACTGCTATCATGTCTCCCCTAGTCCTTCTTTTCATTAAACTAGACATACCCAGTTCCTGCAACCGTTCTTCATGTTTTAGTCTCCAGTCCCCTAATCATCTTTGTTGCTCTTCTCTGCACTCTTTCTAAAGAGTCTCCACATCTTTTCTACATTGTGGCGACCAAAACTTAATGCAGTATTCCAAGTGCGGCCTTACCAAGGCATTATAAAGTGGTATTAACACTTCACGTGATCTTGATTCTATCCCTCTATTTATGTAGCCTAGAACTGTGTTGGCATTTTTGGCAGCTGCTGCACACTGCTGGCTCATATTTAAATGGTTGTCCACTAGGACTCCAAGATATCTCACAGTTACTACTATTGAGCAAGGTACCACCTATACCATACCTGTGCATTTTGTTTTTCTTGCGTAAATGTAGAACCTTACTCTTTTCACCATTGAATTTCATTTTATTAGATAGTGCCCAATATTCAAGTTTGTCAAGATCCTTCTGTATCTTTTTTTAAATACGTTTTTTATTTATTTATTTTTCTTTAAAAAAACAAGACAACACATACAGAGCAAAAGCAAGGAGAAAAAACAACTTTCCTTGGTTTCATCAAGCATGTCGTTTGGTTACAAGTTTTTGTGCAACAGTTTTTACAGTTAAAAATAAAGTCACTGGTTATCCATTAAACATAACTAAATATTTCATTGATCCTTCTGTATCTTAAGCCTATCTTCTGGAGTGTTAGCTATTCCTGCCAGCTTGGTGTCATCTGCAAATTTGATGAGTTCCCCATTTATTCCCTCATCCAAATCATTGATGAAGATGTTGAAGAGTACTGGGCCTAAAACAGAGCCTTGGGGTATTCCACTGTATACCTCCCCCCATGTAGATGCAGTTCCATTGAAGATTACACATTGAGTGCGGTTGGTCAGCCAGTTACGAATCCATCTGATGGTGATGCTGTCTAACCCACATTTTTCTACTTTATCTAGTAGTAGGTTATGGTCTACCTTATCAAATGCCTTACTGAAGTCCAAGTAAACTATATCAAAGGCATTCCTCTGGTCCACTAATTTTGTCACTTTGTCAAAGAATGCAGTAGGATTAGTCTGGCATGATCTGTTTTTGACAAACCCATGTTGGCTTTTGGCTATTTCTTTGTTTACTTGCTTGATTATCTTTTGCAGAATCTTTCCTGGTATTGAGGTCAGGCTGATAGGTCTGCTGTTTCCTGGATCTATTCCCCCCCTTTTTTTTTCAAGATGGGGACCGCATCAGTTCTTTTCCAGTCCTCTGGCATTTTCCCGGTGCTCCAGGATCTCTGAAAGATATAGTCAGTGGTTCTGAGATCTCGTCTGCCAGTTTTTTCAGAACCCTGGGGTGTAATCCCTCCGGTCCTGGTGATTTGAACTCGTCTAGGGTAGACAGGTGCTCACTTACCATTTTCTTCCCTATTTCAACTTGTGTTCCTAATCTGATTTTTGTGGTGCTGTTTTTGATAGGTTGGGCTGTTTTATCCCTTTATTTAAAGACAGATGCAAAAAAAATGAGTTAAATAGTTCTGCTTTCTCCCTGTTGCTTGTCACCTTCTTGCCACTTTCTCCCAGCAATGGACCAATTGTTTCCTTAACCTTTTTCTTGTTTTTAACATGTTGGAAGAAGCTTTTTAAATTATTTTTTACTTTTGTGGCAAGCTTTTCATCATTGTGAGCCTTAGCTTTCCTCACTTCATCTTTACAGGCTCGGGCTATTCTTTCTGGAACAATTTAAATAATTTAATAATCTTTGTAAATCCAAAATAAAAAAAGATTTATTTACTTAACTAAAAATATTCTTGTAAAGAAATTATTCCAATTTATTATTTGTATGTCTTCTTTAGTTATTAAGATATTAGCTGGTTTTAAACATAAATCCATTGTAGCATTGTTTCCATCTCACTTTTTAAAAATCAATTTACAAATTTATATTCAATTCAGTCTTTGTTTTAACCAGTAAAATATTTTATTCTATATCCTCTCTTGAATATATTTTTACAGTATCAGTCTTCTAAATAATTTATTCTGTAGTCAATTAGGATTGCGCCATTGTATTAATGGGTCTATTCTCCTTTGTAATCCTTAGTTCTCTCTGGTTTCTGCTGGTCAACCTTCAAAGTTCTCTCCTATGATATATGTATATGTTTATTTATTAATCAGCAAAACTTTGCCACAGAAGGTTTTCTTACAGTTAATTTCAAAATTTTCATATATTCTTTTATACTGAAAAAATTTAAACACCTTATAGAAAATATTCCTTCAAGCCCACCTTAGTCTTTAACTGGGCGAAAATCAACATTCTAGTCCATTTTGCTACTTTCCAAAAATTAAAGTTTTTCTTTTAAATCCTTAAACTTACATTTCTTTCATCCAGGGTAGAAGGAAACTCTCCAAGCATGAAGAACCTTGCCATTCAGAAGGTTCTTAATACTCAGAAAATCAATAGCAAGCAACTTCCTAAAGTAGTGAAGCGAGGAAGCCAGGGTGTGTTTTGAAGATGGTAAACCATGGCTTAGGTGATTTTACCCCTCACTCCTAGAGCTCTCAAAACCACTCGAGATTGCTAGTTTACAATCTCTTTACTGGCAGACTGTATGGAACAAACCTGCCGGTGATCCTAGTCTTTTCCTTGATCCAGAGAGGAATTCTAAGGAGCTGATCCATTCACTTGTTCGTCTTATTACCGTAGTTGTTAGCTCCTCAGTCCAGTTGCTTCCCTGGAAGTCATTTTTTCCTGACACTTTCAATTTTCTTTAATTTCCTCTTTCCGATTCTTTGTTTTTTCAACTTACTCCACCCCTTCCTGCATAGCAGTTAGGATAAATTATAATAATAATACTTTATTTACAGTCACAGACTAAAACACGACCACTACAAAAGAGACACAGCAGCCAGTCACCAAAAGCCCAACTAAGGGAGGTTACAGCTCTCTCCTCTAATGGTCACAGCTCTCAAGAAAAACCTGGAAACCTGAGAGGTGATGTACGAGGAGACATCCCCAAGGCAATGTACAAACAAATCACAGCGATCAGGTCCAGAAGGGACGGTTTCAGGAAGAGACAGTAACCTAGATCTGTCCGTGCTATACATAGGGCAAAATAGAAGGACATGCTCCGCTGTCTCAACCTTGGCTCTGTCACAAGGGCACAGCCGCTCATTAATCGGGAGCCTCTTGAAACGACTATCCAGAAGTGCTGAGGGCAAGACATTGAAGCGAGCTAGGGAAAAAGTTAGGATAAATTATTCTCACTAGAAGTCTCCATTAATTGCTTGCACACTACTTTTGGAATTGGGCAAAAATCTGCATGAAATTAGACTATAATCCACACAATCGTACAATCATAGGTTGGCCACTTTTAGGCTCATTATTGAAACTTTTGACCGGCATCCTCCTAAGCAAATCATGGCCTCCTTCCCTTTAACTTCTCTCCATGGACCTGAACACAGCTATCATGTCTCCCCCAAGTTCATCAAACTGAACACAAGTTCTTAGCTTGTCCTCAGAATTCAGACTAAGATAAATACTCGATGTAAAGTAACAATTGAACAACATGGGTAGTATGAAGCAAAACCATGACTTTCAGGTCCTGCATGTCTATGTCAGGGAAAACAGATGCTGTGACTGTTTTTCTGTCAGCTCTGAGATGCCGTTTCATCAATGCTTACGGTAATCTTGCTCTTCCTTTTAGGTGAGAACCGGACAACAGTTCCCCTCTCTCCAACACTTCCTCATTTGCAAAAGGAAACACAGCAGGAGGAATGTGAATCTGAGGAAGGGTTGCTCTATAGAGGGACTCTCTCTGTCACAGTGTCTGGAGACCAGTGCTTGCCATGGGCTTCAGAAAAAGCAAGACAGTTCAGCGATAGCAAAAACTTCCTGGACGAAGTGCCCCTAGTGGAGAATTACTGCCGCAACCCTGATCATGATGAGGAAGGGGTCTGGTGCTACGTAGACCACCCAAACATGACCTACAATTATTGCAACTTGAACTACTGTGGTGAGGAACAGACTTCTATTTCCGTGCTCACTGAAGGAATGTGATATCCGGGAGGGCATGCTGATATTTAATAGAGGACAATTTCGAGGTTCTACAGTGGAATTGTTTTCCTATTGTAATTCTTTGAGTGTAACATGCATTGCTGAAAACGAAAAGTCCACAGAGGAGCCCCCACCAAATCCAGGAACCTATTGGATCCCAGCAATTATCATGGCAGATGACTGTTTCCTCCCCCCTGCTAAGAATCCATAGGGCCTCCTCATATGTCATCAAGAATGCTCAAGTCCACTGACAGAGAAATCACAATGTTTTTAACTAAATTTCTTCTTTGTATTTTTCTGTCCCTCTTCATTTCAGAAAACAATCTAAATTATGCCGATGATATTCCTGAGATCTTACGAAGTGGTACCCAGCAACATGAAACTTTCTTTGATCCTAAGACGTTTGGTGAAGGTGAAGCAGGTGAGGAAAGGAATCAATTAAAGAAAGAACGTTAAGTGGAATTAGAGAAAAAAGATAATATAATTCCTCAGTTAATATGGGGTTGGCAGAGAGATACATCATATTTTTCAGCCTACAGGCTACACTTTTGAATGGCATTCTGCCTCAAGCCTAAATGACTATGGGCAAATAAGAATGTTAAAATATTTGATACAAAAGAAAACATACATAAAACAAAAAAGGTAGCCTGGAATTATAATCAGATGATTTGTTTACGGGCATTTTCTTTTTTCCTCAAAAGTCTTATCATTGGTACCTCCCATTGTCCAACAGGAGGTGGGCAGGGTAGAAATCTGGGAAATAAGTTTGATTTGCTATGAAAAATAAGAATGATAGGAAATCAGTATTGATTTGTCTGTCTCTCCTTAACTCTGCCTTTTGGGCATATCCAAACATTTTGCATGCTTCAATCAGGTTGCACTAGCATAAATTTCCTTTCTCAACACAGCTGTGTAAGAGTTAATAAGGAGGCTCATAAATGGTGCTGTCATAATAGCTAATTTTGGGATAAATTAAGTGCAGCAAATAGAAAGCCGCCCTGATTGAAGGAGAGTCATGCTCAGCCAGTGGTGTCCTCTAAAATGATCCACTGACACACTGCATACCACAGATTACTCAAACACTTTGTTGTTATCCATGATAATGGTTGAGGTTGGTAGAAGAGAGAACCAATCTTCCCTAAGGCAGATGTTTTCTATCTTCTCTGGGCAACATCCATGTTGATCAGGACAAGTTCTTATACCAGAAGCTAGATACTCACTGTCATCTCTTCCTAGCAGACATTTGGCTTATGAAAGACTTGTGAACTTGTGAACTAGTCAATCACATGTGGATGGGGCTATATTTCCAGATTGTGGCATCCGTCCCCTGTTTGAGAAAAAGCAAATCTCTGACAGCACGGAGAATGAGCTACTGGAGTCCTATTTGCAAGGCCGAATTGTGAAGGGGGCAGATGCTGAAGTGGGCAGTGCACCATGGTAAGTCTGGTTGTGGGAATGAGATGGAATGGGGAGAGTTTGCTTATTTTCTTTCCTGTGTGTGCCTGATTACTGACACCGACTATATCAATTGATCACTAATGGGTTTCGGCTCCCATTGCAACGGGAGGCGGGCATGTACCACAGGCACGCACACTGTGCATGCATGCGCACCTACCGCCTGCGATACTCCAGCTTCTCAGTGGAGCATCACGCAGGCGACGTACGCTGCACGTGCATGCGCAGATGGCCTGTTTCCTTCAAATACAGGTAAGGAACGAGGGCGGGCAGGCGGGCCCTCCAAAACACCGTTCCGGTAAGCACGTACCAGGGCGTACCGCCTGCAACCCACCACTGCAGTTGATGCATGAGTTGCCACTGCAGCTTCTAGAAGAAGTATACCTTGTTAGTTTCTGTCTCTTTCCTCTTTGTGAACCCTGGGCGGTAAGAGGAACTAGCAATACAAAGAAAAGATAACATGCAAGTCAATTGCGGTCTATCCAGTTTCAATGATATGATCAATCCTGAAAAAGTTGCTTTCCCACCTGCTGCATTTCTAATTTTATTGTACTTAGGCAAGTCATGATATTCAAGAAGAAACCACAGGAGCTGGTATGTGGTGCTAGTCTCATCAGCAGTCGCTGGGTCCTCACTGCTGCACATTGCATTTTCTATCCACCCTGGGATAAAAATTACACAACCGATGACCTCCTTGTACGGATTGGCAAACATAACCGGATACGGTAAGGGCTTAAAAGGTTATGAGCCTGTCAAATTCTACACTGAGTGTAGGTCATAACTGCCAGGCTCCAAAAATCAAGAAAGTCACATTGAGATTCTTCTAAGCAATTTCCTCTATTGTGGTTTTTTTTTTTTACCCCTAGGTAGAAATCTTGCCAAACTAAAGCAGAATACTTGCACCATTACACATATTGTATACTCTGAGAATTACTAGGGAGGAGCTACTTTAACTCTCTTTCTCCCACACAACTATCCCAATTTCGCTGTAGTTTACTCCTCTGGAATGCACTCCCTCTCTCCGGGAAATGCAGACTACATTCCACCACATAACAGCCTTCTATCGTCCTCTTTTTCCTACCTGGAAGGTGGTGTCCTATTGAAATAGGGGCAGAAATGGAAATCACAAGGACAGAGTAGCAGGCTTGTCAGCAAGAATGAAACGCCTCAATCCACCAACTTTACTAATAGCGTCACAAAATACAAAGACTAATGACTCTGGCAAAAGAAACCAAAAATTGTGATAATTGTAATAGATATTTTTGGGTGCAATCCCAAAATATCCAGAGCACCACTTGAACAACATCAGCATTGATAAAATCACCGTTAGTCAGTTTCAAAAGAGCTTTACTTGAAACAGCTTACATCCTGCAACAATATAACTACAATCAAACAACACCTCTCTATAGCTACCCGGGTCCTTGGGAAGGACTCAACTGGTAGAAAAAAATGCTGAATCCAGTCTAAACATCTAGTTGACCGCATGACCAACTATAATAATTGATTAAATTTAAGTGCTGACTCCCAGCAATTCTGGAACTCCTAAACTTTTCTCCTCTTATTTATAGTTCCATTTAGTTTACATCTGCAGGCAATTAAAAGTTCCAGGATGCAGGGTTTATTTCAGTTTAATTTTCTCTATATACAAATGACCCAGGATTTGTGGATTTAAAATATTTAAGTTCAAGATATATGAGCTGAGAGAATAACGTTGTGAAGACAGAACATTAATGCTTTAAAGAGGAGATTAATTCCTTCGGCCACCTCATTAATCAGTTTGGACAGATATCTGTTTCTGTGATATTGCAGAAAACTGCTCAAAAAATGCAGTCTCCTTTGATGCCAAGCCCTACAGTTGTAGGCTACATATACTTGTGTTGCAGGAGTGAAGGAAATGATCCTTTCTTACAATATGTTTTCTATTGAGAATGACTGAGAATGGTGCTATATTAAGAAACCATCAGTTAACAATTAACTGTGATGGACACATACAGTATCCCTTTGACTGTCCTCAGTTTGTAACCCATGTGTTGGTGAATAAAAAAATTGCTTGACAATTTTGATACAGCGGTTAAGACCAGTTGAATCTGTTACCATCATTTAATGTGTAATGATAATAAACTGTAACTATCCTGTGTCTTAAGCTCACAGTGATCTTTCTGGATAGACATTCGATAAAGTTAATAGTCATCATAATATTAGAAATAGTAATCATAATATTACAGTACTAACACAAGGAAAGGGAAGTCAATTAAACTACTCTTTTGACGTTCATACTATAAGGAGTACCGAAAGGTAAAAACGTCCTGACATTAGCATTGCATTTTTTTCTCATCTCTGGATATTCAGATATGAGCAGGGCAAGGAGAAAATTGTCTTCCTGGATAAAATCATCACCCACCCCAAATATAACTGGATGGAAAATCTGGATCGGGATATTGCACTATTACGTCTGGCTAAGCCTGTACTTTTCAGTGATTATATACACCCAGTATGTTTGCCTACCAAGAAGGTTGTTCAGAGGTAAGGAGACAAGTTTTTAAAAACTTGATAAAGTTTTAAAGTACTTGTGCCAGCATAATTCAACTATCTCACTGCCAAATATGAGTGACACAATTTCACAATGTAAAAGGGAATTGATGCACACACCACCAGTAATTAAACAAATGATGGATATATCTATACTAATGAGGTAGTTTTTTGAATGATCTAATTATTTTATTATTATTAATTAATAATTATTAATAATTAGATGCAAATAAATATACTGGACTAAAAGACCTCCAAAGTCCCTTCTAGTCCTATGATTCTGATTCATATGCATTATATACAAAATCAGTATGTTTTTCTATGTATTTACACAATAGGATAAAAACATAATCAGGTCTTATTTAATTTTCCTCCCTCTCAGGTCACTTTCTCTCACTTTCCTTTTGTAATTTATATTCCTTCTTACTCATCATCTCAATTACCAATACTGGAATGTCTGTGAGGTTTTTCCCCCCTGGCGTCTCGCTGCCAACAAAACCCCCCTGCTCAGCACTTTGTACAGGCAACAGAGTCTGTCCTCCTAATCTTTTCACACACTCACAATCAGGAAGGACTGCAGTATTCCTCAGTCTCTGGGAAGGAACATTTAATCTTTGCGGATGTTCACAGAGGTGCTCACAGAGGACCCTGAATGAGCAATTTGTGATTCTGTCATGATAATGCAAAGATTGGAAGCTACAACAAAGACTGAACTAAATATGGGCACACCATAAACAGACAATGTGTGGAGGTGTTTAAATGTTTACACAATTGTAAAGACTTCATTATCACACACATTAAAGGAAGCAGTAATGATGGGACTGAATAGCTCTGCAAGAATATGTTAAACTCAGAGGAAGCTAGCCGATTTAGTCTGAAGCAGGAATTCAAGAGCGACCATTTATTGATGCATTCAATAAATTCAAATCTCAGTCCACAACATGAATGCTCCCATCCCACTTTGGGATGGTAAAAAGCTAAAGGTAAAAAATATGGGATGGCAAGATTTGAGAAACCTACCCCAATGATCTCTTTCTCTTCAAAGAATGACAATAAAGGTGGGTTTAACACTATGTGATATTCAAGTAAACAATAGGAAATTCAGTTCCATAACTACTACTAATAATTTCTAGGCCCTAACCATCTCACTAGAAGAGTGTATTTGTAGTTCAGGGTTGAACTGTGGAGCTCTTGATACTCTGAGATGTTTCATTACCAACTAGGAAATTTCTTCAGTGCCATCTAGGTTAACCTGGTTGGGCAATGAAAGATCTTCAAGAAAACAATCAAGCTCAGAAAACACCAAGGATACTCCTAGCAATCTGTAGAGTTGCTTCTTTAGGGGTAACAAAAAATGAGAAAATCAGTATTCACATCCACTAGCTTGGAAGAAATAAAGCCAAAGATGATGCAAGAGAGGCATCCATAGATTAACTGTGTTAGAATTGCTGGAACCAAGATCTAAGAAGTTTTGAGTCCTCTGTGGGACAGAAGAATAGAATTCTGTAGGAAGTATTAGCCCTTCGGCACCAATATCATGTTCAAGGAAAGAAATAATGGTAATAGGTGGTAGCATCCTTAAGAAGTAATGCTGAGCTTTTGCATCTGTTTGAGGTCCTTACTGGCCTTTGTCTGAAAAAGATCATCACTGTCAAATGCAAAATCTTCAGTATGGTTTCAAATCTCCTTGGAATACAGCTAGGCATGATGACAAAGGATTATTGGTCCTGCTTGCATCACTAGATTGTTAAAGCTGTCAATGTGATACTTCAAATTATCTGATTTGTGTTATAATTTTATCTGACTTCCAATTCTGATTTGTGTTAGCTCATTATGTTGACTGGAGAAAATCCAAGAGACATTTTCTACAGGATGTTTACAGCATGCCGTGCATATTTGGTAATGAACTCTGCACGACTTTGTGGATTGAAGCATTCTCTGATGTCTAGATTCCATCTTATTTATCCATTGACACAGTATGAATTTGAACTCTGCCATGGGCCTCTGCAGGTCAAAATAAAAAAGCATAACGGCAGACCAAATGGTACAATTGTTATGGACACCATCTTGACTTTTTTGACCAACAGAAAAGTTTGATGACTGAGCTATGCCAGAGTTCCCACCATCTAGCTCTGATGTGGCTGAAGATCCAAGCACCACAATGAAGGAGCTCAAATATGAGATACTGAAAGTCTTTAGCTACAGAGAAAGCTTGCAAGAGAAAACCTCCCTGGGACTGCTGAACAAACTGGAGAGTTCTCACTTGTTCTGTAGAAAAGAACCAAGAAATAGAGAGGAAGGAATTCATAGTGTCAGAAATATTGAGGAAGGAGTTAGGTTGTAGGGGAGCAGATGGAAGTGTAATGTAAGACTTTTAAAAAACTCCCTCCATTTTCACATTTTAAGAAAAGCCTTTTTTTTCTATTTTCAGAGCAAAAGAGAACTTGCCTGGGAGAGTTCAAGATTTGAGCATTTGCAATGAGCAAAACACTTAAGTGTGCTCTAAAATTGTTTATTTTTACTGAATCCTCCCTTTGCTTCTTGTGATTTCTGCAGACAATCTCTTCACCCAGTTCTTAGTGAAATGGTTGACTTTTGTCCTTCCTGTCATAACTTGATCTCTGCCAAACAATTCAGATGGTGGGGGAGACCAAGAGGAAGGTCATCATATACTGCCCAAGTTGGACAAATATAAATGACCTATTTTAATGATGCACCATATCTCCATTATTTATATTGATCTATCTCACTCTAGTATCTCCAAAATCTTTTAATCAACTCCACTTTTGTTCCGTAGCCTATTGATATCAGGATATAAAGGCCGTGTTACTGGTTGGGGTAATCTGTTTGACACCTGGGGTGCAGGGTTGCGACAACTGCCCAGTGTGCTGCAGGAGGTGAATCTCCCCATTGTGAACAGGGACATCTGTAAGGCATCCACTAATATTAAAGTCACCGACAACATGTTCTGTGCAGGTGAGTTTTCCTAGGACCTTGATGCTGAGGCAGACGTAGGCATGATTCTTTGTGTGTTTGCAGTTGGGTACTAATCAAATAACGGCTTTCAAGGCCCACCGTGCAAGGAACAGCAGTCGATCAATAGGATAAAGGAAAGCTATTTTCATTGTATGAGAGGGAAGATTAACAACTCTCATCCTATTTCTACTCCTGCCTCCATTCCTTTGCTCTACAGTGAGCAAATGGAGTAACTGAGTGTCTTTTCCCAAATATAAATACATCAGTAATGGACACTGAGTGGATAAATAGGCAAAAGAATCCTTCTAATTCACCTACGTTATGACTCCCAAATTACAACACTGTACATCATAGAACCTCTCACATCTTTTCCCCTTACCTCTAGAAATGGCACACATCAGTGTAGAACAGGGGTGTCCAACTGACAGCCCGTGGGCCGGATGTGTCATGCGCAGACCATGCCCAGCCCAGTTTCGCAAAGGCAAAAAAGTCACGCGATCGAGCCTGAGATCCGTGGTATAGAACCATACTCTTAACTTAAGCTTCCTTGGATATATATCCTAAACAAAACTTAAATAAGGGTGAAAATTGTTTCTAATTTAGGCAATAATGTTTTTTTTAGATTTCTATCTCGTTTCCTCCAAGAGTTCAAGCGGATTAAATGGAAAATCTCCATTTTACTTCTGTGACAATCAGGTAGTTAGGCTGAACAAGACTCACCGGCGAAAACTCATACAGTGCATTTCCCTTGGTAAAGCAACATCCACTTTTTTATTTATAAATACAACCAGAAATGAAGCTTCTCTAACAACTCACTCTGGTTTAAATGAGTTATATCATGATGCGCTGGTTTATAATAGAAAAAAAATATCTCTGGAGCATCTCACATGAAACAAATCAACAATTTTCTGCGATATTATTTGCATTTTATCATATTTAGAGACCGCCCATCTCCCTTATAGAAGAGCTTTTTATGACTTTCATTACTCCATCATTTTATAAAGATTATGGTGAATTGAAAGAAACCATTTCTAGACTCTTAGCCAAATGGTTTTAGCTAAAACATGTCAAACTTTGCCTCGGAATAAAATTAATATTTAAAGATCTGATATTAAATATAGCATTTTCTGAAGTTAATATGTTTGAAACCATTCTATACAGATTGATCATTTAAACCGTGATTGCCTTTATATCTTATGACAGCAAACATGCTAAACACCTCACAAAATCATGGAGTTTCTGCGTACTAACCGGCAAACCAAAGGCATTGTCTGTGTTCACACAGAACAAGAAAACAACCAGTAATTAGCGTTTGGTGTGATCTAGAGTCAACTCTGCTGAAAATAACTCCAATTAAAAAAAATAAACCTAAGTTTATAAATTTAAGTAAGCCATTGCAGCAAGTGAAGCAGATCATACTGTTTCACAAGTATCAAACTGATCAGCTCAGGAACTACATTAAAAGCTGGGGGGAGGGGGGGAACAGAAAAAAAGGGAGAGTGTAGCCTCTACTAATTGCTCTTTTTTTTTAGGTTATAGACCTGAAGATAGCAAGAGAGGCGATGCTTGTGAGGGTGACAGTGGGGGCCCTTTTGTCATGAAGGTAAGTTTCTATGCGTGAGTACAAAACATAAATGGGCAAACTGTTGGCATAACAGGCCCACTATTCATCCGTTTGCAGCGAGGACCAGAATGCAATTTTCCCTTGCTAATGCCACCGTTTATTTCTTTTCAGCAATATTCTTAAAGGACTGCAACTTCTTCACTTTAAGAGCATTACAAGTTAATTAAACATATCATTAAGAGCAGGACAGCAGGAATTTAGAAAGGAATAGCTATAAATTAGGTGAGGAAAGGGTGGCTTCCTCCCCCAATTAACATTGGGTGTGACATATGTGATACAAGCAGATATACACAGCAGACAGAGCCCTTGAATTGTAGCAGTGATAACATTGAGCTCAAGATCGGAACAGTCAGTTTCAGACAAAGCTCAGCATGTCAGAACTTTTTTAAAAAAGCAACGGCCTCAATCTGAGTTTAGAAGTCTTAGTAATAGCAATCACCAGCTAGGCCTATAGGATCTTCTTAACCTGAAAAAGAGAGACAACCTTCTCACTAACAGCCCAAATTCTGAAGTTTCTGTCTTGACATAAACCTTAATTTATTCCATGGTGGAATATTTTCTCTATCCCAACCCTTTTCAAATGAGCGTGAAAAACTAGACTCAGAAATGTTCCTGGGCTACCTCTTTCTTGCCTATAGTCTTGTAGATTACACAATCCTTATACTGGTGCTGTTCATGTTTCTTTAAATGACCTACATATACTATTTGCAATTTGCTGACACCCCCCCCCCCCCTTTTGATATTGTGGCACTTCTTTCCTCCCTACCAGGATCAAGCAGAAAAACGGTGGTATCAAGTAGGTATTGTCTCCTGGGGAGAAGGTTGTGATCGTGATGGCAAATATGGATTCTATACCCATCTGTTCCGTCTGAAGAAATGGATACAAAAGATTATTGAGAAACATGGCCGTTAAATAGGAATCAAAATTTGCATTTGCACCTTGGTTTACAGACATAGAATAATCAAACAGTACAATACTAAAAGCCTATGGATGGAAATAAACTGGAGACATTCCTGAATAAAGATTTTTAGATAAAATACTTGGTTTTTTTCCTGGTATCAACTGCAGGCAATTTTTATTGAATGCATCAGCTAAATCATCTGGATAATGGAAGGAAATCCATGCACAATTATCCAAAGCACACCTTTAGAATCTGACAGAACATTTCTGCATTCCTAAATGTATACCTTTAACATAGGAATAATACAAGTTGCAAGAAGTTGGCTTTTCTGTTTCTTTGGAGAATAAAGTGTTCTGAAGGAAAGAAATTATACGTAGCAGAGTTTTAAACATGGTAGGGATTACAAACAGGCAAAGGTTTTGCATTCAACCACATGCTTTATTCAATTAGAGAAAAACCAGCCTATTTGTGTGTGAGAGATCCCTTCTGCTTGAAAGGCAACAACGGATTTCATCCTAAATGTCACAGAATTGATCCCATTCTTAGAGAGGTTGCTACCTAACCTAAAGGGCAGGCTGCTGAAAAGGCATCTTTGGACCAGTGTTGTCCAAGGTTTATGCCCACAAGCCCAGAAACAAGAAGATATGCTTGCTTGTTAAAGTTTGGCAATAACAGCATTTATTTAGTTAAATATTTTCCCCTGAACAATCAAGGAGTATCCATTGGAAGAGGCTAATTTACAGTTTCATTTGTAACTTCATACCCTTCAACCTCTAGCAGACATTCTGATACTTCAAACACTCAATGGTTTAAAGAAAAGGGTAAAAATGAAACATAGATGCACTGGGAGTATTTAAAAAAAAGCAAAAACATCAACGTAACACTCTTAATGAACAGACATTTGGATTAGATTTTTCATCCAACAAATGATTAAGGAAAACATCTGAGCATCAATTTTTTTTGGAACTATTTATGACAATTTTGCATGCCCATTTTCCTGCGTCTATCATTATGTTAATACTGATTAATGGAATACTGTTGTACACATACTATTTTTTTCTTAGTTTAGTGCAACAGACATTAAAAATGAAACACTTGGAAAAAAAACCCTGAGTTAACTAATAAAAAGCTACCACTTTAGACAAATACAGTATTTTAGAGGCATAATTTTTGTCAGTCTTCTAATGCTTATGCTTTTGGATGCACAGAAACTAAACATGTGTGTCACAGACATCATGAAAAAAAGTAGGTCCTAAGAAATCAGGAGAGGATAAATTAACCGATCATTAAATGCTTTTTCATTCAGAGTGATACAGTACTTAGTATTTGTTTCAATATACTAAACACCAACCAGATATTTGGTTTAATTTAATTTGAAAGCATTCTACTGTTGTTCATGCAAAAATATGTCCAAACTCAGTGAGAAACTCAAACTAGCATTATTTAACACGAACAGGACATACCAAAAGCCTTTGCATATTCTTTATAACATGATTTCTTCTGAAAAAATAATTTTATCATAGGCCCCCTGTAAAAATGAAGCATAGCAGTCACATAGTACTTCTTCTCCCAATGGTCTGATGGAATTGTCATGCTGACATTGGAACTAGCTGAATTATCAATGCTTTCATATGCTGGTGCCCATGAGATATGAGAAACAGCCACCAGCCACGTGGGTTGCATCAGAACTTGTACACTTCATTGAGTTATAGATGATTTTGCAAAAATTAGCTTCTTTGTATGTTTCTATATTGCCAGTTCTACTCTTCACTCAACCCAAAAAGGGAAAAGGGAAGCCAAGGATAATAGATCAAGCACATAGCTCACTTTGCATTGAGTAGGACACATTATAGATGAGCAGAATAGAACAAACTCCTTCTCTTCGGAAAAATTCATGGCAGCAACAATGCAATGATCTCACTATTTTTAGAGCTGTCAGTCACTTTTAATACAGCAGCAAACATTTCTCCACTTACTAAGTGAAGCTCTATAAAGACAGAAGAAGAAACTGAATATATTACAGAAGCATCCATTAAGTAACAAAGTTGATACCAATAAATATGTTCTCTATATAGTAACTGAGAAAATGTCATCTTCTGAACCACTGACCCAAAAAATTAATTCTATCTTTTCTAGAAAATATTTCATAGTTACTCCATTGAGAAATTGTATCACCAAGATTCAGGAAGTACAGATAAATTAATAGTAAAAGGTAACATTTATTCAAATGTACTGTAGAAATATTTCAGTTAGTTCTAAGTTAAAGCTAAAAATGGTTCAAATGCTTTAGGGCATTTTGAAAATCAATATTAAAATGGTATTGTAAAAATGATAAAAGCCACACACTGCAAGGAGAAAAGGAAAGAAGCTAAGTATATTGTTAGACAAATAGCTAATATAGTTTAGAGGCTTTACTTTCAAGTATTATTTCTAATACTTGTTGACTATTATAATCCAATGTTTATCTCCAGATTCTATAAGTGAATTCTTGTGTATTATTGAAAAATTAGGGACTTGTTACTATTTCAAATAATGTACTGAAAGAAAACTATAAGTTAGCAAAATACATATATTTTGGCACCATTTCAAGGCCTATCATAGTACTAGCAAGTTGTTATTGTGGTTTTTAAACACAAAACGTATTTTACCCACTTAGATAGGTGCTGATTTATTCTTTAATATTCCTAGCTAAGGCAAGTAATTCTTTATGAAGTAGTTTCAGCTGAAAAGACTGCAAATTAGAATAGGTTTCAAGGCAACTATAGATAATCATCTAAGTAGGAAAATCTACATATTATGGATAAGTACGCTTATTACACCAATTTTCCCCCAGATTACATATCATATATGCACCTAGTGACCAATTATATTTTTACAGATTATTACCAAGCTTGATTGGTTGCAATATAGAACTACTGTATAGCACACCAGCGCTATCAGCCAAAGCGTAACAGGCATAAATATGTAAATGAAATCTATGTTAGACATAAAAGCAACTGATATTCCAGGAAGTATGATACGGGACAAATAATAGGAACATGGAAGGTGCTAAAGAGACTATAGAAATTCTAGGTTATGACACCTGTAGGAACAGATCTTATAAGGCAATCATGAATAAAAGAGAATGAAAGTCAGCCAGAGTCTCACAACTCTCTAACAATTGTGCTCTGAAATGGATGGATATTGTGACAAATAGTCTGACCTTCAATGGTCACAATATCCATTAACTTCAAAGCACAATTATTTTGCAAGTAGAGTCCCAAATATCTCAGTCATGATTACAATTTCTGGTGATACATTTAACACAAACTTGCTAGCAGTTTCTGGGATAGGAAGAGAAAATGGATTCACCACGATTATAGTAAAATTAACAAAAAACTAGTTACCATATTTTTTGGAGTATATGACGTACCTTCTCCCCTACCCCCCCAAAAAGTGGGTGGAAATTTAGGCACTTCTTATAGACCGAATAACGGCGTTTTTGGCCTCCCGAACCCTCCGCACATCGCATTTTTGCCCTCTCTGGCCCCCAGAAGCACTCTGCAGGCCAAAATGGGCTATGAGGAGCAGGCTTCTGGGAGGGCAAAAACGCAATGCCCTGAGGGCTTGGGAGCCCAAAAATAGGCCCGTTTTGGCAGAAATGGGCTATGTGGAGCACCGCAGAGTGCTTCTGGGGGCCAGGGAGGGCAAAAACGCAATGCGTGGAGGCCAAAAACTATTTTTTTCTTGCTTTTGTCCTGTAAATGTAGGAGCGTATTATAGTCCGGTGCGTCTTATAGTCTGAAAAATATGGTATTTGCCCATCTTAAGTACTGAATACTTCCACTATTTTGAGGAAATTTAGATTTAAAACCAGTCCTCAATTAAAATTCTAGGAAAATATTTGGAAGATATTGTCTGAGATGTAAAATGTTCTGGCTTTGGGTCAAGAGTTTTCTTAAGCACAATATTATTAATATTAAAAATTTCCTTCATCTGGAATACCTTTATACATTAGTATCTCAGCTTTTCCTTGTTTGCCCAATGAAAGTTCATTTGCTATAGTGACTCAGACACACACTCACTTAACAATTAAAATGCGGAGTCACAATAGCAATTAGGAACATGGATGAACATTTGCCACCAAGTCACTGCTGCTCCCAGAGAGAGTTAATGCAAACTTTATTTACAAAAAGACACTTAAATTACTTGCTTCATGCCATGCGTCCATACAGAAACAGTTCAAGGATTATATGGAGAAATAATTCACAAAATTGAAAATGAATGCAACAAAAAGTCTCTAAGATTTCAGAGAGCTAAGATAAGACAACTTAACAAATAAAGCCAAGTTTTGAGAAATTAGACTGAGCAGGAGAATTGTTTACAGCTCTGTACACGAAAACTAATACACGGACTCTCCTCTACGGTCAAAAAATGCTCACAAAGAAGCAAAATATATACAAAGATTTGTGCCACATTGACTTGGATCCTCCTCCAAGATCTGCTGTATTATACACAGAAACCAGTTTGTATACATAAGGCCTGCATGAGGCCACTTAACTATGAAGACTTCTAATTTAGTCAACTAAAGATGGATAGCTCTGCAATAGCCAAACTGTCTCACGCAATTTCACTTGCGACTGCTTTTTATTCTCTCCAGTCTTTTTTTCAAGTCATCAATATTGGATGCTGAAGAAGAGGAATTGGTACTTCCAATGCCAGCATGGGTCTGATTGGAGTCCAGATCAATGTGCTGGTATTGTTCCCGTGATTCACGGAGCTGGGAAAGCTTACTATGGAGCATATCTGTAGAGGAAGCAACAGTGGGGACTGATGGCTTGGACAGTGTGGTGGCCAGTGATGCTCTGTCTTCTTGCTGTGGGGAGAGATATTGAAAACTCTTATTCAAAAAGTGCTTATCATATTTTTGCCAAATCAAGAAGATTGGCTCTAACAATACCACTATAACTAATCTTCTTAAGAGGAGGTTTACTTAAGTTTTAGAAATGTAAAATATACATTTAAAATGAAAGGATGCTAAACTTTTATCCTATTCTTTATCTTCACTATGGCCAAGGTCATAAACAGAATTAACATTTTCTTGCAATGTTTTTTTTAAAGCATGGGGTACGCAGCCTTGCTCATTATCTTCATCTATGCTGATATATTAATTTTAAACTTATGACATACACCGGAAAAAAAAATCACCAGTAACCAAAGAGTGAAATGTGGCATAACTCAGTTGTTGTTGTTGTTTTTACAATGGTGCTTAAAGGTTGGTAAACCCTTTTGAATTTTCAATAATTTTGTATAACTGTGACCTAAAACATTTACCTGTTCTCCGTACAAGTTCTAAAAACTAGATGAAATGTTAAAAACTACATAGACAATTAAAAGAAATAAGTCAAAAACTTTCTACTTGTTCTACTTAACTACCTTTGCATTGTCAAGGCCACATCGCTGCCTGAGGATTTTTAATCTTTCCAAATAGACAGATGGCCCCACCTCTTCCCCGTTTGAATTTCCGATAGCTGAAGAAACTACATTGGTGGGAGTGGGAATACATGATACCTCCATCTGTGGAGAAACTCCTACAAAATAAAAAAAATCACAAGCCACAAATGAGTCAAATCTAACTTCAACAAAAGATTGAAATGGGATGTTACCTAGGTTTGAATAGAAGATGACCAGGCTAACATTGAAGATGAAATTAAATGCATGCATCAGTCTTGAGTCCCTTTGTGCCCACAAGAGATCTAAGTCCAGCCCATCTTGAATTCCATTGATTCTTATCTACTACCAATTTGCTTTGAATGTTAGTAATTCAGATTCTTGTAGAGAATCTTAAGCTTGCAATAAACCATGGGTGTCAAACTCACAGTATCACTATTTGTAGATGTTACCTGCATAATGAGAGTATTATGGAATAGCCACTACAATTGCTTAATGTCACACCCGGCCTGTACTTTAAGAAAGTTGATACATTACTTCTGAAATTTCCTACCTGTTCTGATGACCCTGGAAAAATCTGATAGCTTCATCGACACAAGAGCTCTTGGCTGCAGGTTCATATCAAATTACCTGTGGAGGAAATCCGCCCTTTGCCTTCCCTTTCCATTTCAATCAGCCGGAGACCTCGTTCTACATAGCTCTGGAAGAACTGTGAGGAGTTTTTTAGGAAGGGCTCAATATCTGCATCAGAATATTTCTTTTTATATTCATACAGCTCTGCCAGGCCCTGTTTTAAAAACAAAATGCCTCAGCTATTGAAAGTTGTATACATAAAAACGGGCATTAGCTCTGAAGATTTAGGTTGTGAATGTTGTATACTAATGCCAGTTCAATATCATGGCTCCGAGCTCTGAAGATTTAGGTTGTGAATGTTGTATACTAATGCCAGTTCAATATCATGGCTCCGAGCTGAATGCCCTATTATTTGGTCATTAGGATTTCAAATGGTTCTTTCCTGGTCATACTTTAAAAGGTCAAAGCTTGATTTGGGTATTCTCTGTTAATAGGTTCAACAGCTAGGCTCTAAACCTGTCCTAAAGGCTAGCCCAGATGTTTATGTGAGACTGCAAAGCTGTCTCCACCCTCCTCCAAAAAACAAAAAAAACCCCAACAAAAAATCCCTGTGAAACTGATAAAAGATATGCAAAATGCTCTGTGGACAGATCACAGCCTGCATGGAAGAGCGGAGTTAGGTGGTTTGTGACTGGATATGCACATGCTGGTCTGAGTTATAGGCATTCCAGGTGGGAAAAGATTAGAAAAAAATGAAGTCGGTAGAGTGAAGAGAAGGGAAAGAAGGAGCTGGGATGATTGGGGAGCGGGGAAAAGGGTGGGTATGAACTTATTGGGTTATGCTGTGCTAAAATACAAACACAGCAGTGGCATGCGGTACAACAACAAGAGAAAGGGTATGGCTTGCCCAGGTGCTTAGCAGGGATAGGGGAGAAAAGCATTGAGACTATTGTTCTACAAGTTCCATCTGAAAATTTTGCCCAAACCCCAATCAATCAAGTGGGCTGAATCCTGAGCTACAATGAGTTTCTTCCATGTGCAGAAAAAAAAAGACTTTTTTTTTAAATTCTAGACATACTTCTTACCTCTTTAGTGTTTTCTTTAGAACCAATTTTTTTAAATATCTCTGCCAAAATATCATTTACTTTGGCCTTTGGTGACTTTTCATCCTATAAAAGGAATTTGGGCATTAATTAACAAATCAAATTAAAAATCCAAATAACAACTAAAGAATGCAGAAAAACAAATAAAAAATCTAGAGGAATTGAAATTTAAGTAACTGAAGCATCTTTGGAAATACAGGCAGAACACTAAAACAGGTAAGCCAGAGTTATAAAACATAAATGAGGACAGTATATTCCAATTTAAAGAAAACAAATCACTATTCTAGAAAAGAAATCAGACAGTATTAAAATCTCAACTTGTTAACAATAGCAAACAGGGATTTCAGGCTCACTAGCAGAGTTCTGAATACTATGATAGAGTCCACACATTATTATCAATACTGTGCACTACTGTAGAAGCCAGCTTCAAATGGCCATGTGTAAATATAATGCCATTTATAGACAAATTATAGGCAGCAATAGACAAATTTGATATCTGTAATGCTTTGGGAACTATGAGTGTCAAGCAGAACCAGAAATTAACCTTGTAATTGTGACTACCCTAAACACAGCACGCTTAAGCCATCTCTCTTGAACATCACTTCGTGCAAGGCTTCTTTTTTCTTCGCGAGGACAATGTCATGGATAGATAGCATTCTGTACTGTATATGTAGTCCTTGACTTACGACCACAATAGATCCCAAACTTTATGTTGCTAAATGAAACATTTGTGAAGTGAATTTTGCCCTATTATTTTGCCCTGTGATGACTTTTCTGGTCACAGTTGTTAAGTGAATCACTGCAGTTCTTAAATTTGCAACACGGCTGTTAAGTAAATCTGGCTTTCCTATTGACTTTGCTTGTAAGAAGATTGCAAAAGGTGATCAGGAGCCCAGAACATTGGAACTGCCGTAAGTATGAGTTGGTTGCCAAGCATCTGAATTTTGGTCATGTGACCATGGGAATGCTGCAATGGCTGTAAGGGCGAAAAACGGCCATAAGTCACTTTTTTCAGTGCCTTTGTAACTTTGAACAGTCACTAAATGAACTGTTGCAAGTTGAGGACTACTTGTAATTCATCTCCTTTAAAAGAAGTCAAAGTGACTATCTGAGCCTTTTCAAGAAAGATCTGTTATGTTATAAATAAATGCGGGGGGGGGGGGGAGAGCAAATTGATTGTTTATAGGAAATAGGCATGTTGCCCAATTTGTATATAGCCTGAAACATGCTACTGTGCAAGAGTTATTCTGTAGCTAACCAAACGCTTTGCAAAATGCCTCCCTGTGCTTCTTGACATCCTAATCCAGCCACATCAGGGAGTGTCTTCAGGCTTCTATGTAATCCAGGCTAAAAGTCCATACAGTAAAAATGATATAATTCACAAAGATTCCAACTGTGCACTTGGAAAATTAACCAGGTTTAAGGTGACGGCTGTTTTCTTTCTATTTTAAAATACAAAATACTTACAATACGGGAAGCGCCTTTTTCTGTGCCTTTATCAGATTTGCTTCCAGTTTGGTCCAGGGAGTGTTTCATCATTCTGCATAGATGAGCCTCCAATTCAGATTCATTCTTGTTGTCTATCATTGTTAGATGATCTAAAATCTAGAAAGAAACATTATAACTTTAGAGAATCTTTTAAATATTCCTGAAAACCATTCACGGGTTGGAACCAATCCACTTGGTCTTACTTTGGGTCCCTTCAGTTTGCATAATGTATGAATCAGGGTCTTCAGAGTCCGTATTGGGAATTCGCTTTTACACTGCTTTAATTTCTCTTTTGGAAACACCTTCATAAAGATGTGAATATCCAACATGATTCGGTCCAGGTTGATGCTGTTGATGGTTTCAGGGAGTAGTCTTACCATTCTCCATAAGCACTTGGAGACAGGAGAGAAATGTTTACAAACCAAAATCAGTTACGTATGGAACAGGACATCCTAATGCAGAGTCGTCAGTGGCAAACTTGATGTTTTAAAAGCTTAAAATAAATGATTATGAACAAATATGGCAATTGTCCGCTGAATTATATCGGACATAAAAAGTTCATTGCTCATTAAGACACCAACTCGTAACAGATATTTTAAACCTTTAGTTTTCATTGGCAAGTTTATCTATTAATAACAGATAATGCCACACTTATTTGTATTCATAATGTAATTTTTCCAATAGAAAAGAATTAGGTCTATAATTATAACAAGTTGGCAATACATATCACTATGCCATTTCAAATCTGAAAAGAAACCTACATACTCACTTTCATTACAAGTTCTGAGAATTTGGGAGAACTAGCAGTTGCTAATAGACTGTCCTGGAGTAGAACGAGCAGGGCACTAGAAGAATTAAGTGAAGTAGCATTATTTACTTGATTTATACACCCACCCATCTCACTGTGGTGATTCTGAGTGGCTAACATTTAAAACTCTAATACAAATAATGTAAAATTACAATACATATAATAACTATTGACATAAAAGCCAGTCTGTCACAAAGCAATCAACAATCTCCTAAGTTTCATCTAAATATAACCACTGCAAGAGTCATACATATTTTCACAGATAATCAGCAAGTACCATGCAGAGGTATGTAATACTTGGGATTTTACTTGGGTGATTGTTAAAAATACAATAGAACACAACACCTATCTGTAACTCATGAAAGCATTTATGACTTTTTCTAAGACTGCATGGCTATTTTTAAACTACAGGTGTCAAACTCCCCATGTCACGTTGCTGTCATGTGACGTTTTGCAACATTTCCCCCCTTTGCGGAGCTGGGGTGGGCGTGCCCTGTGCGTGACGCATCTGGCCCGCAGGTCGCCAATTTGACACCCCTGCTCTAAACCATCTCTTCTGAACTGAATTTGCTCAACTGTATCCAACTGTAATGAGGAACAAATGTATTTCATCGAGCACATGCTGGAATATTAGCATTAAGTGCTATGGCAGATAATTAGACTATTAAAAAAAAGACTTTTTATCTTATCATCAAGTTATTTACCTCAATATGTTGGTTTGGTCAGATTTCTCTAGAACTTTTACCACCAAGAGGTTGACAGATCTGATAACCTGCTGGCCTTCTTCTAGATCTTCAACTCTTGAATCCAGCATTAAGGTAATAAGGCCATGCATCAAATCCTTCAACACTCCTGCAGAAGCCTCCCTTGCCAAGCTTTCAATCTGGAATAACTGTCAAATGAATCTAAGTGTTAGATACAATTCTATCTTCTGTATAAAGCTTACAAGCCACAATAACCCTTTCAGAGCCCCAATATTAGATTGGTCCCTATGGGAAGACAATGTTGCATTTTGCTTGCCTTCTCAGTAAGCATTGTTTTCAGAAATATGTTTAGAAGTGTTGATGAGTGAAAAGAACCCGTGGTGCAGGATTGAAGGGAAGGAGATGCTTTAGATGCCAACCTGAAAAAATTCAGTGGCAAATCACAACACAACAATAAAACACAAGCCACATCTCTTAAAGGCATTGTTTGTACTTTAAAGAATGTTTTTGTCAGATGATTGACATTGCAGCAGATTAGATCAGAGATATAAGAACGACACTTAGATATTTGGCAAGCTGCATTTACTCATCCTTGAAAATAGCACTTCAAGAACTAAAATATTAATATGTGTAAAATATCTAGATCATTTAACCCAACCACATCAAACAAGATACAATACTACATCATGGACCCCAACTTAGTTAAATAAAAACCATTTATCTTTTTTGCCAAACAGTAGGCAAACATTATATTTTAAATTTTTAATTAGGCTTCCAGGAACTAAGCTTGTGAATTCTTTTTGGTAACTCCCGAAATTCAGGAAGGTGGTGAGTAAAAAACATGCAACTTGGCCTACTACTTGTACCAAGCAACCAGATTCTGCATTAAGATTGCTTGATGTGCAATGATGTGCAACCTGATCACATTTTGACTGTTTTTTTTTTCATTTTACAATAGCAAAATAAATAAATAAAGAACTCTTACTGAAATCATGTTTCCGATGATGCAGCTGTACAACTTGACGATCTCATCCTTGTCCAGTTTCTCATCAGCCATATGAGTATTATAAATGAGTCGGAGCTGCATGAATGTAGCTACTAAGAACTGGTCAATGTGGCCAGACATTGCTTCGGCTTTATCCTCTTGTCTTAGAACCTCATCAATCTATATACAGACATAATAATTATGTTTCTTCACGCAGCGGAGTATTTAAGATATTGGCATGCACTAGCTGCAAAAACTACCACCAATCTCTCCTCTTAACTATTTTTTCCCCCATTCTGCTGTGCTATTTCAATTCATCCATCACTTTGTTCACAATCTTAGACTATTAGGCCAAACATCAGATGTGCAGTGCCAGCAAAAGTTAGTTATTCCTGCATTATCTATTTTAACACATTCTGCAGCCTTTACACTTCAAAGAACATGTATCAAATATGCATATTACTACAAACATTTAAAATTCATTTTTCCTGCAGTTGCAGTAATTGTTAGCCCTAGGGCAGCGATGGCGAACCTTTTTTGGCTCGCGTGCCACAAGTGGGGGGAGTGCAGGGGGGTCGTGTGCTGGCGTGCCACACCCATAATGCAACACGCGACCCCCCCATTTTTACATGCTTTTTTCGCCCTCCCCAGGCTCCAGAGGCTTTATAGGAGCCTGGGAAGGGCGAAAAGAGCCCCGCCGCAGGCCCTCCGGAGGCTTCAGGGACTGTCCGGAGGCTTCCCTGAAGCCTTTGGAATGCTTAAAACCACACTCTGAGCAAACCGGAAGTCACTTCCGGTTTGCTCGGAGGGTCGTTTTAAGCGCTCCGAAGGCTTCAGGGAAGCCTCTGGACGGTCCCTGAAGCCTCCGGGGGGGGGGGGGAGGCTCTTTTTGCCCTCCCCAGGCTCCTATAAAGCCTCTGGAGCCTGGGGAAGGAGAAAAATAGCTTTTAAAAAGGTGAACTCAGCTGCCCAGCGCGCGCATGCGTGCTGGCCAGCTGACAGGGCAGCGCCTCGCGTGCCCTGACAAATGGCTCCGCGTGCCACTTGTGGCACACGTGCCATAGGTTCGCCATCACTGCCCTAGGGGAATGCAAGATGAAAATGTGAATTCACCCTAGCATTTCTTTCTTTTCCATAAAGTAAGAACGTTTTTTTCATAAACTTTCTTATGCTATTGGAACAGCTGAGAAACCGAATCCCTCCTTTTAGAGAGCAAAAATGATTGTTACTCTGCAGTAAACCTCAGTTCAGACTCATTGGTAGACTGATGCTCATCAAATCTTATTCTAAAACTTACAACTATATATACATATATGAGAGACTGACCCAAAGTCATCCAGTCAGATTATTTATTTTTTATCCAGCATTTATTATGTTTATAAATAATGCAAGGTAGTGAACATAGCTAATACTCTTCCACCTTCTATTTTCCCCAGAACAATCCTATAGGTGAGTTTGACTGAGAGACTGATCCAAAGCTACCCAGTCAGATTTCACACCTAAAGTGGGACTCCTCAGTCTCCTGGTTTCTAGCCTGGTTCCCTAACTGCTAGGCCAAATTCGCTCTCAAAATTAGAATGAATTTTCTCAATAGGAGAAATAAAATTTAATTTTATTTAAGGAGTCTTTACTGATATGGCAGCATAGAAATATGCTTAACAAACAAACTGAATGCACCACAAAAGCCTCCTCATTCATTTCCCCTCATTTGCTCTATTCAATCAGAAGCCAAGTCCATGCCATCCCATCCTCCACCCCACCCCACCCCCAAATACTTCCTGGAACAAAGGGGCCTCAGCTGGCAAATGAGGACTCTGCTTCAAGGTTAAGTAGACTGAAATCCTAGAAGTGGAGGAGGAATTTTATTTAAAGCCCAGTAAGGTTAAATAAATGTTGTCTTATTAGATAATATGAAGAGTTAAAGTATCCTTGCATGCCTCTTGGCATCAAAATGAAAGTCAGTGAATTATCTAGTAGCTGGGAATGTTCTATGTTCTTGCACTTGAACATAAGATCTTTTTCTTTGCAAGAGTTTGGCTGGCTTCAAAAAGGTTTGGATCAATTCATGGAAGTCACAGGGTTTAATAGCTATTAGTCTTGTTGGCAACTGTATAGACCGGAGATGGCGAACCCTTTTTGTTTTGGGTGCCAAAAGCACGTGTACGCGCTTGTGTGCCCACCCCCATAATTTAATGTCCCCCCGCACCATGCCCCCTGCGCCAGTGTGCGTGACACGCTCCCCCACAGCCCCAAGCATGCACGCACGGCTTTCTTGGAGCCTGGGGAGGGCGAAAACGGCTTTCCCTCCCTGGAGGCCGGAAATGGCTCCTATTCTGATTTCTGGTGGGCCCGGTAGGTCCGTTTTTCGCCCTCCCCAGGCTCCAGAGGCTTTCTAGGAGCTTGGGGAGAGTGAAAAACACCCCAACAAGCAAACCAGAAGTTCAGGAACGGATCTCCAGGTTGGCCGTTGAGCCATATTTCTCCTCCGGAGGGCGAAAAAAACCCCAACGCACAAACCGGAAGTCGGTTCCTGAACTTCCTCAGCTGACAGGGCAACGCCTTGTGTGCCGTCAGAAATGGCTCCGTGTGCCACCTGTGGCACACATGCCATAGATTCGCCATCACAGGTATAGACTATTGATGGCTAACCTTTTCCGGACCGAGTGCCCAAAGCACATGTGCATGAAAGTGCGTGCCCAAACTCCCAAAATGCAATGCACGCGCCCCCCATGCATGCAACCTGCCCCTGCGCATGGGACCCCTGCATGCGCCTCATCCCCCACGCATGTGTGTGCAGGGGCCCTGCATGCACCTCACAGACCGGAAGACTAGCTGGCCAGTGAAAGGCGTGTGCACACATGCAGGGCAGAGCTGAACTGGGGCAAAGACTTGCGTGCCCACAGGGAGGGCGCTGTGTGCTACCTCTGGCACGCGTATCATAGGTTCGCCATCACAGATATAGACTATCTGGTGGGAGATGGACTTTCTTGTGCAGTTGACCACTGTGAGAACAGAATATTGGACTAGGTAGACCAGAGGTCCGCTCCAGGAAGGCACCACTTTTGTTCCTTTTGAGAACTGCGAGTCAGATGGCCCCTGTGCACTTAGTTATGTCATCAAGACATATTTCAGAGTGGGGCATGTGTCACCTGACACATAGCTCCACCAAGTGTGCAACTCATCACTCTCGCAAATAATTTCTTGATCTGTTAAACTATGTTGCCGCCATCTACAAAAAAACACCACTTACCTGTGCAAGAGCTTGGATACTAGTATTGATATCCCCACTGGCTACCTGGGAGATAACAAAGTTGATAGTAGAAGCAGTATTGCTGTGCATGTCATCAAAGTGTGGGGAGACAGCACGGACCCTGGGTGGAGGAAAGTTTTTGCAATTACTGAAAGTTAATCCTTTCCACACGACTTCCAAAATAACACTTGCAAATTTTGCAGAGTTTTAGCTTACGGTAATTGAGAAAAGCAGAATATGCTATTGAAAACAAGCACATGGGTAGGAAGTACAAATGGTGCAGATCTAGCTAATAAGTAGATGCTGCTTGCCTGTGGAATTTTAACATTTTTCCTGTAACACCTGAATAGGGTTTCTTTCATTATTTTCCTTCCCTGTCAAGTCAGCTCTTCTCCTTCTCTCATCTCATCTCTATTTTTTCCCCCTCCTTTTTCTTCTACATTTTCCTATCTCTATTCTGTGGGTAGGATACTTTTTTGTGTGTTTTGCATTGCTACTAGAAGAAAGGAGAGGAACTTGTATGTATATATCTCTATCACTGTATGAGACAGTGGTTGGTATATGAGGATGAGAGAATCAATGTATTTTATAAATGGAATCTCTATTAAATTTAATTATAGTTACATCAATTAGTATTGACTTCTTTTTGCTCTGAACGTTGGTCCTACCTGAACGTTCTTCTCAGCGTGGAGCAGGACAGTCCAGGAGTGGGTTGTTCAATCCTTATTTGCCCAAGAGACGGAGTCAGAATTTAAGCTACGCCTCCAGCTTTCCCTGCTGATATCCAATTCCGACTAGGCGCAGCTCCAACTAGAGTAATGAAAGAAGAACAGGCCCTGCCCGCAGCATTACTAGCCCCCGGGGACCGGGACCTAACCAAAAACAATAACTAGGGTGGGACCTGGACCGTCCTGCGCCACACTGAGAAGAACGTTCAGGTAGGACCAACGTTCCTTCTCCAGCTGATGGCGCAAAAGGGTCCAGGAGTGGGACATACCAAAGCAGCAGTCCCTAGGGCGAGAACTCACTGGTTCATGGTACCCGAGGGCACATGTACTCCTTGCAGCACTCTATGCCCAAATGATGCCCCCGCAGATGCGAACGCATTCAATCTATAGTGCTTAATGAAAGGTGAGGGGGAAACCCACGTTGCAGTTCTACAAACGTCTCCGATCGGAGCCTGAGTGTTCCACGCCGCCGTGGTGGCTGCAGTCCTGGTTGAATGAGCCGTTATCCTCTGCGGCACCGGCTTGTCCCTCGCCTCATAAGCCCTGGCAATACAAGCTCACAACCAGCGTCCAATAGTAGAAGAGGACACCCGTGAACCCATGGCAGAAGGCTGGAAAGAGACAAACACCTCCATTTTCTATAGGGCGCCGTTCTCTTTATGTAAATACGGAGGGCCCTCCGCACGTCCAGCTTGTGCCAGGATTTCTTCTCTATATGAGAGGGGTTAGGACAGAAGTGTGGCAGACTTAACTCCTGAGCCCTATGAAAGTAGAAGTTTATCTTGGGGATAAAAGCGAGATGAAGCCTCAGAACCACTGTGTTAGGCTGGAAAATACAAAGGTCTTCCCTGACAGAGAGGGCACCTAACTCTGAAATCCTCTTAGCCAACGTGATGGCGACTAGGAAAACCACCTTTAATGTGAGGAACTGTAAGGACAAAGTCCTCAGCGGTTCAAAAGGAGGATCCACTAGGGCCAAGAGGACTGTGGACAAATCCCAAGATGGGAACCTGTGAACTACCGGGGGCCGAAGATTTGCCGCCCCCCCCCGTAGAAACCTCTTCACCACCGGATGACGGCCCAGGTTCTCCTGGCCGTCCAAGATCAGGACAGTCGACAGGGCCAAGACCTGTCTCCGAAGTGTGTTATGGGCTAACCCCCTATCGAGCCCATCCCGAAGAAAATCCAGGATATTCGGAAGCGAGGGATGTTTGGGGTCCACACGTGCCTTACGGCACCAAGTACAAAAAGTGGACCACATGGCGTTATAAATCCTGGTCGTGGCCGAGTGTCTGGGCGCCACAATGGTTCGTATCACCCGTGAGGAGAAACTAGCCTCTCTCAAGATCTTCCTCTCAAATACCAGGCGGTCAACTGAAGCCATTGCAGCTGTGGATGGACCAGGACCCGCTGGCGTAGGAATATCTTCTCCTGTGGGATTCTCCAGGGTTTGGCAATGGACAGACTTAAAAGGTCTGTGAACCAAGGCCTGCGTGGCGAGTATGGGGTGACCATGATTACCTCCGCCCCTTCCATCACTATCTTCCCTAACACCCCTGGAATCAGTGGGAGGGTGGGGAACGCATAAAGCAGACCTGGGGGCCACCTGCTGCGTAGGGCACTGCTCCCCTCCGCTCCCCGAGTTGGGAACTGCGTGGAAAACCTGGGGAGCTGGGCATTTTCCGGAGACGCGAAGAGGTCTACCACTGGCCATCCGAATCTTCTGTAGATCTCCTCAAACAGTTCTGGTTCCAGCTGCTACTCCGTCTGGTTCACTGTGGCCCTGCTGAGCCAGTCCGCCTGGTGATTGGCGTCTCCGGATATGTGCTCTGCTTTGATGGACAACAGGTGCCTCTCCGCCCAATGGCCCAGGCACTGAGATTCCACCCAGAGGGCTCTGGAGTGAGTCCCCCCCTGCCTGTTTACATGCGCCTTCATGGCCATGTTGTCCGTCAGGAGTAGGACGTGTCTTTGCTCTACAAGGGCCTGAAAGTGTCGAAGGGCCAGATGAGCCACAAGCAGCTCCAGACAGTTTATGTTATGTGTAAGGTCCTGAGGGGACCACTGCCCCTGGGCCAGCTGTGTCCCCAACAATGTCCCCCAGCTATAAAGGCTCATGTCTGTGATCAGGGTAAGTCTCTCCGGCTCCCTGAAACCACACCCTCTGGCTAGTGCTGGAGAAACCCACCATCTCAGGGAGAGCCTCAAGTGTGGGGGGGTACTCAAACCTGGAAAGACGAGGCGCTGCACTTGCTCCTTTGGTACGGGAGCAAGAACCACTGGAGGGTTCTAGCATGAAGCCTTGTCCATGGAACAAAATCTATGCATGAAATCATCTTCCCCAACAACTGGGATAAGGTAACTATGGGTACATGTCGTTCTCTCTGTACCTGGTTGACCAGTTTCACCAGGCTAGCCTTACGATCCTGTGACAAGAACACCGTGGCGGAGGAGGAATCTATGATCACTCCCAAATGCAACAGTTTGGTAGATGGTCGCATGTGGCTGTTCTGGATGTTTATTGAGAACCCATACCTCTGCAGGGTTTTGTTTTGTTTTATTGGATTTATATGCTGCCCTCTTCCCAAAGCACTCAGGACGGCATACAACATTAAAAAACACATATCCCAAAAGTTAAAAAGAAATTAAATACATATCCAAAAAACCAAACCAAATTTATAGGACAATACATTTAAAAAATGAGTTAAAATTAACAGGCCAGGCCGGCTTGCTGGAAAAGCCAACTTTTTAGGGCACGTCGGAAGGACCGGAGGTCAGGGATTATGCAAAGCTCCGGGGGCAGCTCATTTCAGAGGGAAGGAGCTCCCACAGAGAAGGCTCTCCCCCTGGGGGTCACCAGCTGACACTGTCTGGCCGACGGCACCCTGAGGAGGCCAACTCTGTGGGATCGTACTGGATGGTGGGAGGATACTGGTGGCAGTAGGTGGTCTCGCAGGTACCCTGGGCCTAAGCCATGGAGCACTTTAAAGGTCATAATTAATACCTTGAATCGCACCCGGAAAACAACTGGCAACCAGTGCAGGCCGCCTAAAAGGAGTGTAACATGGGAGCACCTAGGTACCCCCTTGACAACCCGCACGGCCGCATTCTGGACTAGCTGAAGCCTCCGGGTGCTCTTCAAGGGCAGCCCCATGTAGAGAGTGTTGCAGTAGTCCAGGCGAGAAAGGACGAGGGCATGAATGACTGTGCACAGAGCATCCCGATCCAGGAAAGGGCGCAGCTGACGTACCAGGCGAACCTGGTAAAAGGCCCTCCTGGTCACGGCCGCCAGGTGTTCTTCTAAACTAAGCCGCGTATCCAGGAGGACTCCCAGATTGCGAGCCTTCTCTGAGGGGGCTAAAATTTCTCCCCCTATCGTCAAAGATGGAACAAGATGTACAAATCGGGATGACGGAAACCACAGCCACTCAGTCTTGGAGGGATTGAGCTTGAGTCTGTTCCTCCCCATCCAGATCCGCACAGCCTCCAGGCATCAGGACATCACGTTGAGGGCAACGTTTGGGTGGTTTGGGGTAGAGATGAAAAGTTGGGTATCATCAGCATATTGATGATACCGTACCCCAAAACCACGGATGATCTCGTCCAGCGGTTTCATATATATGTTGAACAGGAGGGGTGGGAGAACCAACCCCTGGGGCACCCCACAAGTGACGCACCTGGGGGTCGATCTCTGCCCTCCAGTCAACACAAACTGTAACCGATCCGACAGGTAGGAGGAGAACCACCATAAAACGGTGCCCCCCACTCCCAACCCCCCGAGTCGTCACAGTAGGATACCATGGTCGATGGTATCAAAAGCCGCCGAGAGGTCAAATAGGACCAGGACAGAGGAGCAGCCCCTGTCCCAAGCCCGCCAGAGATCATCGACCAATGCGACCAATGCCGTCTCCGTGCTGTACCCGGGCCTGAAACCCGACTGAAACGGATCCAGGTAGACAGCTTCATCCAGGTACTGGGGAAGCTGACGTGCTACCACACTCTCGACAACCTTTGCTACAAAGTGAAGGTTGGAGACCGGACGATAGTTGGCTAAAGAAGCTGGGTCCAGGGAAGGCTTCTTATGGAAGGGCCTCACCACCACCTCCTTCAAGGCGGTGGGAAAGAACCCCTCTCTCAATGAAGCGTTGGTAATCGCCTGGAGCCAGCCTCGTGTCACCTCCCAGGAAACCAAAACTAACCAAGAGGGACACAGGTCCAGCACATAAGTGGCAGCACTGAGTCTCCCCATAATCCTGTCCATGCCTTCGGGGGTCACAGGGTCAAACTCATCCCAGATTGTCTCTTCAAGATTCATCCCCATCGGCTCGCCCGAATCTACCCAGTCAGAGTCCAAGCCTGTCCGGATCTGAGTGATTTTATCCTGCAGAGACTGAACAAATGTTTCAGCCCTACCCTGCAAGGGGTCTTCCCCAGTTCCTTGGTTAAGTAAGGAGCGGGTCCCCTAAACAGGGCGGCTGGGCGGTTATCTGCGGACGCGATAAGAGCGGAAAAATGTTGCTGTTTTGCCGCTTCTATCGCCACTAAGTAAAATTTAATATGAATTCTTACTAGTGTTTGATCAGATTCGAACCGGCTGGTCCTCCAGCCACTCTCTAGGCATCTTTTCTGGTGTTTCATCTTCCAGAGCTCCTCGGTAAACCAGGGAGCCACCCGGGATCGACACCAGGTCAGAGGCTGCAAAGGCACAACACGATCCAAGGCCCCAGCGGCCGCCCTATCCCAGGCTTCCACTAGGGCTTCGGTCGAGTTGTGAGCAAGGGATTCAGGAAAAGTCCCAAGCTCCATCAGGAACCTTTCGGGGTCCATCAGGTGCCTGAGGCGGAACCATCTAGTCGGTTCCGCCTCTCTGCGGCGAGGGGTAGCGGTATGGAAGTCAAGCCTGATGAGGAAATGATCAGACCATGACAAGGGTTGAATAGAAATATCCCCTAAATCTAGATCATTCATCCACTGCCGAGAGACAAAAATCAGGTCGAGTGTGTGTCCCCCATTATGGGTGGGTCTTGAATTAACTGAGTTAGGTCCATAGCTGTCATGGAAGCCATGAATTCCCGAGCTGACTCGGATGTCTCGCCAATGGAAGGCAGATTGAAATCCCCCAGGACCATGAGCCTGGGGAAATCAACCGCCAATCCAGCTAACACATTCAGCAGCTCCGGCAGGGCTGATGAAACGTAGCAGGGAGACAGGTACGTAACAAAAAGGCCCACCTGAGCTCCAAGGCCCCACTTCACAAAGAGGGACTCACACCCGCCTATCTGAGGCACAGTGACCTCCTGAGGTCTGAGATTTTCCCTAATAACCACCCCCACCCCCCCCGCCCCTGCGCTCTTGGCTGGTGAAATGCCCGGAAGCCTGGTGGGCATAGTTCGCTAAGGGGCACACCCCCCTCATGGCCCAACCAGGTCTCCGTAATGCACGCCAGGTCCGCTCTACCCTCTTGTATGAGGTCATAAATGAGGGGAGCCTTATGTACCACAGACCTGGTGTTAAGTGACACCAGCCAGAGACCAGGGTCCTGTAATCCCGAGCACCCGGGGGTGCGAGAAGGGCGATGAGGGTTGGAACGCTCAATCACTCTTAAACAGCAAACCCGCGTCCTCCGAACATCATTTGGCCCTCGGCCCCCACCATATCTGCCTCTCCCACAAACAGTAGAGATGGTGAACCCCCCCCCCCCCAAATCTGGCCCGTTAATTTTATCTAATTTTTAAAATGTTATTGTTATATTAATTGGGTTTGTTTTTGGGATACTTATCTAATTTCCTTTTAACTTTTGTGATATGTGTTTTTTAATGTTGTACGCCGCCCTGAGTCCTTTGGGAGAAGGGCGGCATATAAATCTAATAAATCCAAATCCAATCTCCCATCATTCCGGACCATTTGCAGCTACGTGGGAACGCCGGCGTGTCACACCTGCGCTCCTCGCACCTGCAGCCTCGATGTCCGCCCGCTGCAACCCCTGAGAGCCAGCGGCAACGCAGGGCAACCTCTCTGGCCCGCTCACGAGCCAGTAATCAGAAGCAAGTTAAACGGAGCCACAATGGACTCTGATGGCCGGCCCAGCTGGTAGCTTGCCTGCAAGGAACCTGGGACCTCCAGCAGGATCTAGCCCATACAATTTGCTACTCCAACACAAGCAGGTGGAAAGAAAGAATCTGTGAGCCAAGTTCAAACACCTTCCATCCAATAACGACATCAAATTAATTGAAAGAAATGAAGAAAAAAAATTAAACTATTCTAGGAAAGAAAACCAATTATCACTAACAGCAAGAAAAATTTATACCTCTTTTCAAGCAAGACTGAATCAGAATTGGATATCAGCAGGGGAAGCTGGAGGCGTGGCTTAAATTCTGACTCAGTCTCTTGGGCAAATAAGGATTGAACAACCCACTCCTGGACTGTCCTGCGCCATCAGCTGAGAAAGAAGAGAACAGCATACCTATAATATGCAAATACTGGGTCAAAACAAAGGAAATTCCCCAGCACTTACTTAGGTTCAGGAATCAAGACTGGCTCAAAGATGTCATCCAGTTTGTGCTGAACAAGTGCTGGCATTTCACATCGCACTGTGCCATTATCATTTTCTATTTCATCCAGATCCAGCTGAAATTCCCGAGGAACTGTATGCATTGCCTCTGAATGGCCACTCAAGTTACGGGCTTGGCTATAAAAATCAAGCAACACATTTTCCTTAATATTTCTGGAAGCATGCTGTCTTCCCAACAGAAGTTACATTCTGAAATCCTCATAAGCTAGAGATGGAAAACATTCTTTTCTATATTATTTGGGACTTTGTTAGAGAGAGTCCAACTTTAAGTCAAAGTAATCTCCCTGGTTTCCCAATATTCCCTGCAGTTCACAAGAAATTGGGAAGGCGCCCCATTATCGCTCAGTTTTTGGAGAGCTTAAGGAGCGGAACAACAAATAATGGCTTGCTATTCTAACGTAACAAAATTTGTTGTCCCCTAATAATTATGTTTAAACACAGAAACCAAAAGAAAAAAATGAAAAAAAACCCTGCAAGTGGTCCTTGACTTACAGCCATAATTGATAAATGTGCCATACCCAATTTTAAAACCTGTTTTTCCACATTGTTAGGCAAATCTCGGCAGTTGTGAAATGAATTGTGTGGTTGTTAAGTGAATTCAGCTTCCCTCCATTGATTTTTGCTTGTCAGAAGCTGCAAATGGTGATCACATGACCTAGGGATGCTGCAACAGTTGTAAATAAAATGCTGGTTCCAAGTGCCCAAATTCTGATCACGTGACTGTGCAGATTTGGTTGTAAGTGCAAGAACTGATTGTAACTCACTTTTTTCGGTACTGTTGTAACTTTGAATAGACACTAAACAAATGATTGTAGGTCAAGGACTTCCTGTAGTAGTTTTTATAGCTTTTGCATTAACCAAGGAAAGCCAGGGGTCAAATACATCAAATACACCACCAGAAATGTTAAAGAGAGAACAAGAAAGTATGGTTTCATCCAAATGAATCCAGTTTTTATTCATATATGGAGAAGGCACTATGTTAGGTTGCCTTTCTTAGTGACCACTGTTTCTTAATCCAGAATATTCCCAGCTGAGATTTGTACTCTTCAATTACAACTTGTCATTTGTCTTAGTTTGTTAGGGATTTTCTACTAAGCAGAGGATTTTAGAACAATGGCATAAGGTATAGCAAGATGCATTCTAGAAGGGGTCCATGAATAACATATTAAATAGAGATGGGGATCTTAATTTCACATTGGATAGTATCCAATGCCACCTGAAGGTGTCTGCTTGTATAGAAGTACCTCCCTTAACTTTTTTACCCAAGAGATGGGACACTATTTCTCATATCCAACATCAGTTTTTTCTAGAACCCTAAGTTTTAAGAAGCTTTATTATAATATGTGAAACTTCTTCCAAAGGGTATTTAATAACTAATGATTTTGGGGGGGACGGGGGACGACAGAAATCGTATGAGCCCTGCTACCAAGGATTTAGTGGTTAGTACTTACATCCTATAAGTGCGATACATAATTCTGTCCATGGAGAAGCAGTGAAAAAAGGCACAATACCATTTAGAAAGCATTCAAGACATGACAAAACAGATGAAGAAAGGTTCAAATATTTTGCTTTGCAGTATTTTTTTTTTTTTTGCAATCTGTGTCTCATGGATGCAGCAATGATAAAAACAAAAGACAAACACAAGGCAACAGCAAGGTATGTTTTAGCACACACTGTGAAAATGTTGCACACAGATGGCATTTTCTCCACATAACATACTTGAGTTTGGAAGACATGTCTTCAGCTGCTCCCTTCCGCAGCATGTTTGCACTGGCATTGGCATTTTGCATGCGCTGGGGTTTTTCATCTACCTGCCTTGATGAAGCAGTATTTACTTTCTTAGCTGACCGCTTTATTCGTTCCTCCAACATACTCATGTCCTTCTCAGAAAGCTGTACAAGAAAAAAAAAACTTTAATGTCATGACAGATTTTCCTCTAAAAATGATCCACAGCTTCATAATTTCTGAAAAAACAATTAACATGCAATTTACTTCCCAATACAGGACTTGTATTTAGCAATTATTCTTTTATTCCCTTTATAAGTAACAGTACAAATGTTTCCTAAAACACTTCTAAACAAGGAAATAAGCAAAGGCAGAGTCTCTCATTTATTTATTATTCATCAAGTTCTCTCCCCGACAGCATTAAATGGTCTCATATGAAAAAAATAAATTGAGAGAAATTGTATGATGCTACACAGATTCTCTCTAAAGACAACACTATATGTCAATAAGCCAGCATCCACATTTTTGCAGTTGGACATCTATCCTCCTTGATTCAATGTACTGTGACCACTACACAACTATGTTCCCTCTAAGCTGCGTGGGTGCGCGGCCGCGCAGGTGGCAACAAAACACAGCGCAGCAGTTTCCAACTGCCACGCAGTGATCTTTAGCATGATGGACTTTAAGCTGCAGGCGGCTAGGAGGCTTCTGTCAGCTGGGCCAGGATATTATAGTGCCTGGACACACCCAGAGGAAGGCGGGCCTTTGGCCAACAGAAATGTGGCCACCTAGGGTTATGATTGGGCTTCCTCCGCCGGTGCGTGGCTGATTGACAGGGAGGCCGTTCACTCCTGGATCAAAGTTACTGAGGGGTGAAGCAGCAGCAACAGCAAACTCTCCGCGGGACGTGCGGAGCATGTTTCCGTCGCTGTTTGTCGGCTAAGTCCCCATGGCTGGGCTCCCCACTGTTGGCTCCACTTCCGAGATCCGGATGTGTGGGAGGCGCTTGCCACGCAAGCAAGTGGAAACCTATGCCAGGTGTGCACATGTCTGAATCCAGCCTCTGCGTTCGGAGCATTGGGGCTCGAGGTTTTTTTCGCAGGAAGGGGGAATCGAACTGGTGCTCTGAAGATTTTATTTGATTTTATTGCTTAAAAAGAAAAAGAAAACAGAGGCTTCTTGGTCCGCCTAGACCAGAAACTCAAAATCCAGAAAATTAACCTTGTTTAGGAAAGTTTTGCGCTGATGGAAAAAGAGTTTTCCAGTGAAAGTTTTTCCTACTTTTCCTTGTTTGCTTTTTTGGTCTCTATTCCTTCTCCTCTCCTCTTCTTTCTTCCTTTTTTCTTTCTTTTTTTCTTTCCTTCCTTCCTTCTTTCTTCCTTTCCTCTTTCTCTCTCTTTCTTTTTTCTGCCTCTTTTTCTTATCCTCCCTCCTCTCCCCTTTCTTTTTCTCTTTCTCCTCTTTCCTTTTTTGTCTCTCTCTGTGTATGTGTCTCTCTCTCTCTCCCTTCCTTCCTCCCCCTCCCTCCTCTCCCCTCTTCGTTTGTTTCTTTATGTGCCCCAATTGCTAATCTACATCAATTGGTAATTTATTCATAATTTGCTAATATCACTGCAGATTATTGGATAGTAAGGGGGAAAGTATAAAGCATATAAAGTAATTCATAGTATGGAAAATGTGGATAGAGGGAAGTTTTGATCCTTTTCCCATAGAGAGTCATCCATTGAACTTGAATACAAGTAGTCCTCAACTTACAACAGTTCACTTAATGACTAAAGTTACATCAGCACTGAAAAAAGTGACTTAAGGCTGTTCTTCACACTTATGATCATTGCAGCATCCCCATGGCCACATGATCAAAATTTGGATCTTTGACAACTGCCTCATATTTTTGATGGTTGCAGTGTCCTGGGGTCACCTTTTGCAACCTTCTGCCAAGCAAAGTCAGTAGGAAAGTCAGATTGACTTAACAACCAGGTTACTGATTTAACCTCAGTGATTCACTTAACTGTATGTAGCAAGAAAGGTTGTAAAATGGGGCAAAACTCACTTAACAAATGTCTCACTTAGCAATAGAAACTTTGGGCTCAATTAGGGTCGTAGATTGAGGACTACCTGTATAGGGAGATTTCTTTACTTAATGTATATTTACATGGTAGAATTGAGTTTCAAATAACACTGATTTTGTTGTTGTCTTGGGTGACATCTATGAAAAAAATTCAGATGTTCAGGCATGAAAATGTGCTGCTCAAACACTATACTTTTCCGCTCACACTGAAAAAAAATTAGAGGGAACATTGCTACACAAGACAACTTATTATCTAAGTTGTCAATTCCCTAATTGTATAGAACAGGGATGGGCAAGCCTTTTGTGGCCAAGAGCTAACATTAACATTTGGTGGCTTGGAGAGAGTTGCAAATCGAAGGGCCCACATCATACAAGTGATGCCACTGACGCTATGTCTATTTTAGGATTTGTACTCAGTTTTTATGTCTCTCACTGCAAAATAATAGAAAATATTGTCATTTTTCAGCAGACATGTTTGGAGGGTTTCTGGGGGCCACCCTTGCCTGTATAAAGCCAGAGCAGATTACAATTAAGTTTTGTCAGTGGAATACATTTTTTTGTCAGTGTTTGAATGAAACTATGGAGCACTCTCACAGATGTTAACCCATTTTGTTGACAGGGCTGCCATGTAGGTAAATTCTGGATGCTACCATTTTCCTACCCCCAACCTAGGAAAGTGACTTGAGAAACAGTAAGACCTAAAGCAGCAATTGACTTAATCTACAATTTCCCCAAAAGCTAACATCTTGCAAGAATATGAGATTTCATATCCAAGTGCAGAGATGTTATCTAAATTGAATAAAATTAATTTGTAATTTTAGATTTTCAAAATGAGAATAGGAAAGTAATTGTAGGATATATCAGTACATCTTAAAACTCAAAGCATTGAAGATTTAAAAAACAAGATAAAATCATCATTAATACAGCTGTGTTCTCCAATTTTGCAGGGGCACTACACCCGGACATTTCATGTAAGAATGACCTTTCTTACTATTGTGATGTTAGAAATTCAGAAATCTGCTCTAAACCATACAATTTAAGTAAAATTAAATTGAAATTTTGATAAAAGCAGTGGTTCTGAAATATAAGAAAAATAATTCCATGTAAGGTACTATTTTGGAAGTAGGTGGTACTTGATACCACCTGATTATTATTATTTTTACTTCAAAATAGCTTGATATCCTACTTGAATGTGGATGGCAAAACTCTCAGAAAGATTTTTTTTATCTTATTTAACCCCAACCTTTTGTAATTTGGTACACAGCTAATAAATATTTTTAAATTATTGTAAAGAGACAACAGATACGTTCTAAGTTCATTAGTCACATTTGTATTTAGAATCAGATTGATATAAAATAAGTTGCATCAAGAGACCTATTGGTCTAAATAGGCATTTAATGATTGATCCCTGACAGACATCTCCAGGCTTTCCTTTCCACTTTATCTGGATATGCACAAAATATGTGATTTTTAGCTTAGTTGCTTTAACGCTTTGAACAGTTTAAAAACTGAATCTCACAAACTGGACTGAACTGATTAAATAATAGTTTGGTGCAGATGGTTTTTTTTTTCTTTTACCAATATAACTTCCTCCAATTATTCACTAACACAGTTGTCAAAACTTTTGAACAAGATTTGTGGCAGACAAAATTCAACTAATTTCCACTGCTATTGCAGTTTAACAATGAATGCTTATTTATTTACCATCTTACAATTCATTGATATCTGAATGATTCATTAACCATCAACTAAATAGTGTAAAGTACAATTTATCTGTTCTTGACAATCAATATTCAATCAGTTGTATAATGCAGGTCGTTGTGACTTTGTACCATTTACCCTGAATCGTCCAATACACTGTAAGGATTTAATTTTTTCCCCTTGATTCCTGTTTACTTACATTTCCAATCAGCTTGAACACCTGGTCCCCATGCACATTGTAAACAGTGACAATGGTATTAAGTGCAGCATTTCTGACCGTGTTGTCCCTGTCACCAATGTGAATTGCAATTTCCTTTAAGGCTTTGCCCGGAGTTGGCTGACACACATTCATGCCATATGATTCAATTAGACATCCCAGCTCTTCTAAGCACTCTAAGGAATAACAAAAGAAGATGTAAACAAAACCCAAAGGCAACCACACTTCTTAGTAAAGTGAACTGTTATTATAGGCAAGGTAAAAATTCTTCTTCATGATTAAAAATCTCCAAGATGCAACTGGGAACCCACTCTAACACAATGTATGAAATGATCCGTAACCATTCACATTTATTGTCAGTAGCCTGAACAAGCATTACAAATAATTTTTATAACATGAACATAACTGTTACTCTCTATTTTCCTATGCCACCCCCACTTTAAGGAACTGCTACATCTTTGTGGGTATGGCAACTAGGCCATTAAGTAAAAGCTTATATTGCTCCCTTTGGAAATAATTAAGTCGAGTGATGGCATATACGTATGAATGTGCACCCCCAATCCCTTACTAGGCTGAAAAATTACCTACCCCTGCATACACCAATGCATCTGCCCCTATTTCATGCATCCAATGCAGAAATTGACACACCAGTATTTTAAGTGGGACTTGCCCATTCCATTATTTTCATGACTGTAATAAGATATTGTGATCTGTTCTACATGTCCCACCTGCCCGCTGTTTTGAGTTTTTTGATTTCGTTCCATCCATGATAAATGTGAACATTTTGCTGGCTGGATAGACAAGACACATTCTGTTCAGAATGGCACGCACATCCCTTCGAATAACATCTTTGGGTTCCCCAACCTAAAACCAGAGAAGATATATGGAGATTTAGAAAAATTGGACGCATAATCAATATTCTTAATCTTCTCAGCCAGGGCTTCCAGGGAATCACATTCATGCCTAAGGTCTCCAAACTGTCATGTGGGAGGAGTCACTGATGGGTTATTCTCAGACTCCATTAGCCTAGAGACTGAGGTTAAAATTAAGGCCACTCCCCTCTGCCTCACTTCCTGGCCCCTCTCATAATCTGAGTCTTTGACCTATTAGGAGACTAAATTTTTGGCTCCTGAGATTAGAGTGATTTTGAGAGAGTTTTCCCATATTTGACTCCCCCACCTCCTCCCTTAGTTTTCCCTGCATGTGGTGAGTGTGCTGGACAATAGCGGAGCTTTGCCAGGGGCACTAAAGGCTCCGAGGCCGCTGGCAGTCGTTGGGGGGGCATCCAAAACCAGGCGCCAGGAGATCAATGGTGGCACTGCGCCCCCATTACATCGGGGGTTGCTGGAGCTCTACTGCTTCTGGGCAGAGCTCCTTGAGGATTCGGGCCGCATGGTCGCCATTTTGGAGAGGCATGGCTTCTGGGAAGACTCATGTGGCTGGGGCGACTCATCGGCGCTCTGCTTCTAGCGCCAATTTGGGCCACCTGCAGAGGCACTCTCCCCCATGAATCGGGGAACAGCCTCCTGTTGCTTCTCTGCGACCCGCCTTTTCGAGCTGCGGATCGGCGCCGCCATTGGGACAAAAGGGCTCATCAGGGGCTTTAGCTGGCAGCCTGCTTGCTGAGAGGCACGGAGGAGGCCGTGAAGAGCCTTGGAGGCACAACTTTCTGTGGAGCTGTGAGAACTGCGGAGTGGGGGAGCTGGACAAGATGGCGGATGCCATGAGGCAGCAGCTCCGGATTCCCCTGAGGCTTCTGATCCTGAGGAGGGAACTTCCAGGGGGGCTTCTATTCCCAGAGACAGGGCTTCTGGCAGGAAGAGCTCTTCCAAGTCTGCTTCGGCTGGGGGGTCTCACAGGGGGTCTGAGGGTGTTACCACCAGGGCTTCCTCCAGGAGAACCAGGGAGTGTGTCAGGCCTTCGCCCTCCAGGTCAAGGTCACCCCATAGGCTCACGTCTGTTCCTGAATCCCCACTAGATCTCGGGGATCTTCTAGGGGAGGTGTTTCCATGTCCCCTCCTATCACCCCTGAGCACCCTGGGGCCCACAAAGGGGATCCTTTCGGCAGGCAAGCTGCTGGATTGGGAACTAGGCGGGAACAGTCGGCTGAGGCAGGGCAAGATTTGGGGCCTCCGATTCTTTCCCCGGCTTTTCTGGAACTTCCAGAGAGATTTCAGCATATTGTTGCCCAGGCAATTTCTCAAGGTATTGCTACAGGCATGCAGCAGAGATCCAGGTCTTTTAGGAGGAGTTATTCTCGTGGGACACCAAGAGGTCATCCAAACCAACCCGCATCCTCTTCTGCTTGTGAGCATAGGCAGAGTTCCCCTTCTATACCTAGTGAGAGTTCTGTGTTAGATGACGAGGATCAGAAGGAGGTTTGTTTTCTCCGATGATGAGGAACCAGTTCCGGAAGCGTCTGTGGTCACTGGTCTTTTTCACTCCTCCCAATTTGGTTCCCTTTTTCGCAAGGCCAAGGCCATTGCGGACCTGGAGGTGACTCCCGCGTCTGCGGGCACACCTGCTGCCCTGGCCCCAAGTACTAAAAAGCGGCCGTTCCACAAGCCTCCAGTGGAGAAGGAGGAGATTTCTACACCCCTTATGTTCATGGAGGTTCCCAAGTCCCAACCTGCAGCATTTCCAACCCTAGGAGGCAATGATCGCCGTTTTTATAACCTTGATCCTAGTTTTTCCCAGGCTTTACAGATCCCGATGGTGGATGCGCCCGTGGCGTCTTCTTCGTCTCTGGTGGCAGGTGACATCGCCAACAATCTTAAGGCGGATAGGAGAGCTGAACTGACTTTGCGCAAGAACTTCTAAGCGGCCACGTGATCGATCAAGGCAGCTGCTGCGGCTTCCTTCTTCAATAGGTCCACCCTCCTGGTTGTCCCAGATGCAGGAGAGGGTTCCGGCTATGGAGGTATGTCTTTTGTAGGACATTGCAAAGCTTACAGCGGCTGCTTAGTTCTCGGCAGATGCCACACTTGATGCGATCGGTTGCGTCCAGGAGACTTCTCTGGCTACGTGGTTGGCAGGGGGAGACCCGGTCTAAGTGGAACCTGGCTGCAGCAGAGTATTCCAGCGACAAGCTATTTGGAGCCTCCCTTGATCCGTTTCTGGTGAAGGACAAAAGCAAGCATAAGATCCTGCCTTCTACTTCCAAATGGGTAGAGCAAAGGTCGACACCCTACCAGAGGAAGTCTGCATATCGGCCTCCAGAGCAGGACTACCAGCAGCAACAGAGGTACCCCCCTCCTGCTAGGTACTCTCGACAGGAAATAAGACAATATTACAGGGACAGGAATCGGTACCAACAGCCCAACAAGCGGCTCTTTCGAGGGGGGAGGGCGTTCCTGCCCCAGGAATAAATGATCCGGGCTCGGATCTCCCCATAGGCAGTCGCCTCGCTCATTTTGCAGGCCACTGGGACCTCATCTTCTCTGATGCACGGGTCCTCCACACTGTTCACTTTGGGTTGCATTTGGAGTTTCGTTCTCACCCCCCTTCTCGTTTCAGGCTTTTCTCCTCCTCTTGGAACCCAGTAAAGGGCGAGCTTATGCGCAAGGCCATTCAGCACCTGCTGGATATTCAGGCCGTGGAACTGGTTCCGGAGGACCAAAGAAGTTCTCGTTTCTATTCCAATTTATTTGTACTTCCGAAGAGTTCAGGAGGTTGGAGAGCCTTTTTGGATTTAAAGTTACTAAACTCTAGACTGGTTTACGAGAATTTTAAAATGGCTTCCTTGAAGTCTATTCTCGAGGGGATCAGGTTGGGGATTCCCTGGCCTCCTTTGACCTTACAGAGGCCTATCTCCATATCCTGATTGTACCGGAACATAGGAAGTGGTGGTGGTCGCGGGTCACCTTAGATCCGTCCTGATCCAAATTCAATGTTACCTAGATGATGTCCTCGTGAAGGCTAGCATCCTTAGGGCGGCGAAGAGGAACCTTCAGATCACTATTAGAACTTTGCAGTCCTTGGGATTTTCGGTAAACTTCAAGAAAAGCCATTTAGAGCCCTCTACCTGGTTGCAACACCTGAGAGAGGTCATTGACACGGTGGAGAGAAGAGTGTTCCTATCCCAAGATCGTAGGGATAGTATTTGTCAGCTGGTTCAGCAGATTCGCAGGACACGCTCTGTTCCCGCTCTCGCGTCTCCTGGGGAAGTGCATCTCTTGCATTGCGGAACGAGGCTGCAAAGTTGGGAAATTAGACGGAACGTCATCTCCTGTTGCTGAGGGCGGAACACATCTCGGGGGTGGACAACATGCAAGCCGACTGGCTCAGCCGAGCGACAGTGGACCACGGAGAAAGGCAGCTGCTTCTCGAGGTCTTCCACAAGATTTCTGGAGGTTTGGCAGGCCGGTGGTGGATCTGTTCGCCAAACCAACCAACGCACAGGTCCAGAGGTTCATCTCCTGATACCCGACTCGGGGTGTGGAGGACGTGGACACCCTACGGTGTTGTTGGCCGGAGGACCTTCTGTATGCCTTTACCCCCCTTCCACTCATTCCTGGGGTTCTCAGGAAGCTGGTAGCGGAGGTCATCGTAGTGGCTCCCTATTGGCCTCGTCGGCCTTGGTTCGTGGACCTGATAGATCTGTCTGTGTCTTCCCACTGGAGGATTCCCCGGGGGGAGGTGGCTCTTTGCCAGGGGAACCTGTGCAATCCAGAGCCGCAGCAGCTCCAGTTGACCGCTTGGCACTTGAGCGGGAGCACTTAAGGGCGGCCCAGTTTTCAGCCAGAGTTATCAGGACTACTGAGGCCTCCAGGAGGAAGTCCATTACCTGCATCCACGATGCTACGTGGGCTGCCTTTGTGACCTGGTGCCGTTCCACGCAGTTGATCCGGCAACAGCCTTGACACCTCAGGTGCTGAAGTTCCTTCAGGATGGACTGGACGAGGGGCTTTCCCACAACACCCTCAGGAGGCAGGCTGCGGCATTGGCAATGGTTCTTGGGGGGGTTGGGATCCTGTTCTTTGGTGCAAGACCCAATCATTAAGAGGTTTATCGGGGGGGGGGTAACCTTAGACCTCCTGTGGTGCATCGTTTCCCCACATGGGATTTACCAACTGTCCTGCAGGCTCTGACGGGGGCTCCCTTCGAGTGCATTTAACCTTGAGCATAATAACATATTAGAAGATGCTATCCTGATGTAGATTACTATTCTCAGTTGCTCTGGGAGTTTTGTAAATTAGAATCTTTGCAAGTACAGCAGAAACAGATACAAAATCCCATGGGTCATTGTAATGAATAAGAGATACATGTTCTCTAATGAATTTAAAAAAATTCTGTAAGATATTTGCTCAGCAATTCTGTGTTGAATTTTTACAGCGATGTTAAAAATGTTGCTCTCATACATACTATATCGAGTGTATCAGGTATTACAATTAATTTAGTTGTTAAAGATCAGAATTTCTAATTGATGTATTTAGTATTTTTTCGCTAATAAGATATAATTCTACTACCATTATGAATGCTAGTATTTTATTCGAAACTGCTCGCATATTTTTTTATGAATGTTACTGGTAATACCCAAAGGTGCTTTTTCAGGAGGCAAAAAGCACCTTTGGCACAACCATGACCTTGATGATTGAGAATCTCTACAGACTTTTAACATTACAGGTAATAACACCCAGCTTATCTTGGCTGATCTCATAAAATATAAACTTTTTAATGATTTTATTGTAATTTTTCTGATTTTTACTGTTCAGTCATTCAGAAATTGCAAGTTTAATAAATTAACATCATCATCAAGACTGGACCATGTTAATACTTGTATATAAGCCCACCAGGAAATCTCAGGATTGGAGCTAGACTTGGAAGTGGAAAAACATTCCAGAAGACAACAATAAATTATTCTTTTGTATTGTTGACAATAAAATAAAATGGAGATGTTCTCAAGCAGTTGATCTTAATATTATCTTATCTTCTATACAGTATCTTTTGATGTGAGTTCAAAGTTATTTTAAAAAAGTAATGCTAGATATGAAGGCTGAAATAGAGTTAATGGAATTCCCTAGGTTACTGACTATATTCACATTTTTAAAAAAATCATAGAACATATAAAAATTTGCTCTCTACCTCTTGCATCCTATTTTTCCAATTTTGCCTAATGTAATGTACTGACTGAAGTTTTAATATTATTATTCTACACCTTAATTCAAGCATTCTAAAATTGAAGCATATTGTCACCTACGCTTATTCAGGAATGGGAAGGATCTTGAGGAGGAAGCTAAAGTAAAATCTGATGGCAATTTTTGGGGCTCTTTATATCAGTAAAAACATTTTAGCAATGTTTTCCATTTCTATTATTTGAAAAAGTAATAATATTTCAAATCTGGTTTTCTTGCTTCTCTTTTCCAAATAGGGTTTTTCTTTTCTTTTTCAAATACAGTATCCTCCAGTTCTATTAGCTAAAGTCATCATTATTCTCAATACTGTCACAGAGGGAGCTCTAATTTCACAATTTGCTTTTTGATATATTTTGTGAGCAAAATATCTAGGTTTTTTTTTTCATTTTACCCACTCTAAGAAGTCAAGACACACCAAGTATGTAGCTTTTTAAAATTCTGGATACCTTCAAAGTAAGATAGGGAATGAAAGAAGTGGCTTCATTTTCAGTCAGGTGGTATTCTTCTTGGTTCAACATGATAAACAGCAGCTTAAGATACTCCAAAGTTTTCATCAGAACACTTGTGTTGGTGTCAAAGAACCTGAGAGTGATCCACTTCAGAATCAGATCTAAACAGCTGATAACTCCATCTTTTTCACTCTCCAAGTGCTTGAAAGGGGGGAAAAGAACAAGGTGAAGTTTTGCACAGACAAAAGTTTTTTTCTTTTACAATAAAATAAACTGAGAAATTGTATTTCAATTAAATGATTATGCCATGGCTTTTCTAGCAGCAAAGGGACCAAAGATAATTATTTTGTACATGCATAATTGCAACTTGCATCAGCTACTCTACTATTTAAGTTTGTTTCAAATGCTCATATTCAGTGCCTGGATGGAGGCCAATACTAATTGCACTGTTCTTATGAGAATATTATGCAGGGCTCTAGATTGAATAGGGCATTTTCAAAAGTTGCACGCTCTATGAAAAGTTATACTAGTGTTCTTATTGGTTTATCAACTGCCAGAAATCAATGCTCCTCACCTCAACCATTACACTAAGTGCTTTGTTGTGGTGTTGAAAATCTGTATGAAACATTTCATCTTGTAACCACTTGGCAACACAGCTAGACATCTGAGTCTTCAATTGCTCAATGTATTCATCACGAGGAGTAGTAAAATTCCATTTCAAAACCTGAAGGAAGAGGGGAACATGGTCTTCTTAAAAATTAAACCTGTAAGTTAACCTACTTGTAACTTAAATTTTACTTAAAATAATTAGTCTATAAATTGTAAGTGGCATGTAGATACATCCTATATGTATGTGTGCAGTTGTTTTCCTTATTTGCTAAGACTACATTATTGACCACAGGTAATGTTAAGTAGCATCGATCCTCCTAACATAACAAAATAAGTTCGTATTTATGAATATTTTTTCCTGTACAGATTACTTGATTACCAAAGCATTGTCTCTTTCTAACTTTCACTAAACCTAGTTTGGTTAAACCTCAAGCAAGCACTTCCTACCCATTCCACTTTTGAGACAGTCATGAAGAGGATACCAGAAACAACTGTTTATTTTAAGCAAAGAATAATTTATTCTTGTATCTGAATTGGAACAAGTCCAGATTATTTTAAAAATGGATTAATGTTTCTACCTTAGCTTCTAGTTAATTTGTGTCAACTGGATCTCTTGTTGGATATGTGTTAAGATTATCTCACAAATAACACCTAGTGAGCTTTCATGGCAGAAGTGCACCTAATCTTGAGTCTTTGTATTTTATATTTTAATACCTCAGAACTGTATTATAACATAGATGCTTAGGTGCATACACATACAATCAGTGATTTGAGGCTTGTTTCTGCCTATTCATTCTGTGCAGTATTTCTCAAACTGAGTGATGCCAAGTTATCTTGATTTCAACTCCCATAATTCCTCATGCCGACTGGTACAATTTTAGCAATCTTCCCATTTAAAAAATACAATAAAACGATTTTGTTATTGTAGAAACATTTCCTAATACTGAATGAGGAGACACCTCTCCACTGAACTTTTCCAAAATAATTCATTTGGTTTAAGCGCAGTTAAGGCAGAACAAATTTGGCAGATTTTGTAGGCCATGCTTAACAAAAAAGGATAACAGAACAACTTCTAATTTTGTATGCTTGTCCACTGAACTGTTAATAACATTGGTAAATACATTAAAGCAGAATGTGCATTTATACAATTAAGTGAATAAATAACTTTAAGTAATCTCCACATGTATTTTTACCTGGAGCTTTCCAGCGTTAAAGTAAATTTGGCCTGCAGGGCCGCCCTGGAACAGCTTTATAATAGGAATTAAGGTCTAATACAGCCTAGAAATCAGACATTGAGCATTTCTCTCACCTTTAATCCTTTCTCATCTTTCATTCTTTGCTCTTTTCCATTTGGGACTAAAATAAAAACTGGGCCAGACCTGTCATCATCATCTTTCAAGTTGGATTTGCTTGGAACCTTTTTCCCTTGTATACCCTAAGAAGCAAAACAACAATAAGTTCATTTCCCAGTAACCAACCTCCTATAATCTAGTTTCAAACCATTTTCCATTCTGCACCTCTGGACTAATCTCACTGAAGTCAACAGGAATGCCTTTATTTAGAATAAATCTATCCCATCAGCATGCAAGCCAAGTATTTCACCTACACAGAAGTTTGTGTTAGAATGTGCACTGAAGACCTCAAGTACCTATTTAGCAGAGTAAAGACAAAGGCCATAACAGTGTTTAGTACAGCAAGTATATAAAGGTCAGTGTACCAGCCACTTTATGTGGTACCCGTTTATTACCTGTTTGATAACTTTGTTCTTTGTCAGATTACTATTGCCTTTGGTGAGGCCTGAATTTGCATCAGAATGCTGAAACAAGTCATAAAACACTCTGTAGTTAATAGTATTGACCACATAAACACCTTTTTAACAGTTTTTTACAATTTCTGCATAAATATGAATATAGAGCCCAAGCACTCTTCCTTTTTATTGACTGTATGTGAAATATTACATAGCTAAGATTACTGGCATATAAATTATATGGAGGAATAACTGAGTTAGAAGGGACCAGTCAAGCCATCAAATTTCCTCTCAGTGAAGACCAAGAGGCTCAGACTCCAATTGCCACAAGTGTTTCACAAGGATCATTTCATTAACCTGAGGTCTGCAACATGAAGCTTTTTCATACATTGACACAAAAATCTGTAGTGCAGGGGTGTTAAATTCAAGGCCCGGGGGCCAGATCCGGCCCCTGGGGTGCTTAAATCTGGCCCGCAGGGCTGCCCTGGAACAGCAAAGGACTGGCCAACAGAGGGTTGCAGGAGACCATTGCAGCAGAAAAGGGAGCTTGCGAGGGCTGGCGCCCTCGACACAAGTGATGTCGAGCTGGCCACACCCACTCCGGCCATGCTCATTTCAGCCCCCTGAGGCCAAATACAACCCTGATGCAGCCCTCAATGAAATCGAGTTTGACACCTCTACTTTACATATATTGCAATGTACCATGAAATAAAAACTTCTTAAATAAAGCTTTACTATGGAACAGAATGAGCTGCAAAATAGAGTTGTGATGCGGTCATTTCATTCTGCCACATAGCTGGTAGTACTTTTCATAACCAGGGCTCCATCTGATTTTATTTCTGGATTGATATGCAATACTGTATCTAGGCTGATATAATCCAGGAAAGCCATCCCACTAGGAACTGCTGTCCAAATCCTGCTCTTCATTTTCTATCATTAGATGATAGAAATGTGAAGGTGGGCAGTTCAAAAATGTATTAGGTAGACGGGCAGGCAAATCCTTCTTTGCCAAGTAAAGAGAGGTTGCTTGCCTGTTTGTGGTCTTTGCCACTCATTGCCTGACACAGAGGACTTAATCCTACGTCTTCTCTCCCTCAAGCAGCTTTCCAGCCTGTCTTGCATGGCAAAGTCTCTTTTATCACTGGTCCTGTCTAGATAGATAGGCATTGCCTCAGAAGCAATGCCTGCCAGAATATGAATGGGGGCAGGAATTCTTGGGACTAGTGATACCTAAAGTTAGAAATCTCCAGCAAAGACTGCAAAGCCAAGTAAACCAAGAGCCACAGTTGTCATTTACCTTGGTTTTAGGGGCACTTCCTCCTGTTTTGGCTTTTTTGGCATCAGGTTTAGTCTCCACTGTGCTTGATACATAATCTTCATTGGAACCTAAGGAATAATTTGATAGTTTACACTATATAGGCTTGGGATCAAAACTACCAACCCCCATTCTGTCAATTTACAAAACATGGTATAATTCTCAAGATATACTTTAGCCTGTGGGCTGTGTCTCACTAGGGGGCTGTGAGGGGATTGTAACCAAGCTATGGAAACAGCCGGTGAGCACACACACATCCTCATTTACACGAACAGTGGGCGAGCGTGCACACTTCATTTGCATGAGTGGCAGCCGCACACGTACAACGCTTGTGCAAGTGGACCTAATGTGTGCGTGCTCCCCTAAATAAAAGTTTCGCATGATTTTAATCTTTCTTGAAACTGGAATTCTCTCAAATAGGTCAACTGTAGAAAGATTACCTGATGCAGCTTGAGATTTGGCTGGAGCTGCTCCCACTGCTCTAGATGTCTTACTTGGTGGAGCAGGTTTGGCAGGCATATTGGCTTTAGCTTTTTCAAGCAGGGCCAGTACTTGATCTTTTGAAGTTGGCTACAGGAAAGAGAAAAAAAAGAGTCCTTATGTATCTACATTTAAGCTACTTGATCAAATGACTACAAGCCAAACTTTCTTTTCTTTACAGGTCTTTAAACAGAAATTAATTTTTGTAAACAGTTCCAGGCTTGTCAGCGCACAGTGCAAAGGAATGGTGGCAACCTAAAGCAGGAATGGGCAACCCATGGTCCACGGGTTGTTTCCCACCACTCTGATATCACACTGCAATGAAGTATGTAGCAAAATGGCTATTTCTGATACCATTTTTACCTCGCCAACCTTCAAAAATATATTTGAACTACTTTTAAAAATGGTTCAGTCATGTTACCAAAGTTGTGCCATACCAACAGACGGTCCTAAAGACTTCCAGAGTTGCAGCCCAACTGCTCAAAAGCTCCCAACCCAAATTATCCAAGCTTATATAGATAAGAACTCATATGCAGACATTTAAGATTTCCTAGATTAGATTTCAATATCCCAATAATGAAAGCTATTTTGGAAGGCCTTAACTTCCCAGAAACTCACTCATGCTATTACTTGCATGTCTATATACCATTTGCCCTTGCCACTATTTATACTCCCATTAGCTGTTTGGCCCTATTGATTTCTTATTTAAGAAAATTTGTATGGCCACTCAATTCAATTTCAATGACTGGCTTGAGTGGCTTACATGGATAAAAATCCCATATAATGAAACTAGTTAAAACAATCAGTCAATTTATTAGTGTTTTCTGTACCTTCAATTTGCCAGTGGCTTTGGCCATCTTCTCAAAACCCAGGTGCATCATAAAAAATGGAAGAGCATCCTGGGCCTTTTTACGGACATCTCCATTTCGATCCTCCAGGCAGGAGTACAGGTGAGGTACACATAAAACTAAGTCTGACGGGACAGCTCGGAGAGTGGGCAACTTGTCAGCGAGCCAACCTAAAAGCTAACGTTAGGAAAGATTATTAGAAAGGAACACACTGTATTCTAACTAATGATTATACAAATTTACATATGAATAATCATAACTGGTGGCATTTAAACTGTATTAAAAATTAGATATCCACTAATCGACTAAAATTGATTTGAAAAATAAAAATGAGTGGAAGGGAGCAATAGCTGACTAACAAGATACCACAAAGAACAGGCCACTAGGGAGAACAAATAGAAAAAACATGTTGCTTTCCTTCTCTCCCCACCCCTTTAAAAAAATAGAATAAAAGAGTTTTTAGGCAAGGAATTTTATGAAAGATTTTGAAAGAGACAATGAGGAGAAAGTAACCTATAGATCAGTGGTTCTCAACCTGTGGGTCGCGACCCCTTTGGGGGGGTCGAACGATCCTTTCACAGGGGTCGCCTAAGACCATCCACCTCCACCAAGGTCGCCCATGCTCAGGAGCGCATCCTGAAGCGGCAGGTACATGAAGAGCGCCAGGTGGCAAAGTAGCCTCCTCCCAGCTCTGGGTGCAACCCAGATGCCACCCCGTCCTGTCTCCACGCCAGGGAAAAGCTGAGGCACTGAAGGGGGAGAGAGACGGGTTCTTCTGGGTGGCGGATCAGCCTTGGCTCCGACGGATGTCCAAAGCGAACGCGGTTGGCGGTGCTGCTTCAGCGCAGCCACCTGCACAGGGGCTCGAAGGTGCCCGGAGAGCAGAAGACCGGTGGGTCAGTCGGGCCACCCGCTTAAGCTGGAGGGATGGGCTCACGCCCAGGCAGGTGCATACCAGGATTCAAACAGCCTTGGGCCTGGATGCTGCCTTTGCCTCCCCTGGTCCTGTCTTGCAAGCTAAACTGAGCTCAGATGCTTTTTGGCCCCCAGGAAGGGCTGGCAGGAGACGCCGGAGGGGAGGACAGGCCCTGCCAACCCATTCCTTCCGTCCCGAGGAATTCCACTTGGGACGGAAGCACAGTTTGATGTAGCTAAAGCCTCCGTTTAAAATCCCATATAAAGGGCAACTTCTTAATCTGTGTTAGGAAAGAAAGAAAGAAAGAAAGAAAGAAAGAAAGAAAGAAAGAAAGAAAGAAAGAAAGAAAGAAAGAAAGAAAGGAAGGAGGAATGGAAGGAAGGAAAGAAAGAAAGAAGAAATGGGAGGAGGGAATGGAAAGAAAGAAGAAAAGGGAGGGGGGAATGGAAAGAAAGAAGAAAAGGGAGGGAGGAATGGAAAGGAAGAAGAAAAGGGAGGGAGGAATGGAAGGAAAGAAGAAATGGGAGGGGGAATGGAAAGAAAGAAAGAAGAAAAGGGAGGGGGGAATGAAAAGAAAGAAAGAAAAGGGAGGGAAGAATGGAAAGAAAGAAAAAAAAGAAAAGAAAGGGAGGAATGGAAAGAAAGAAAACAAACAAACAAACAAACTGGGTGGGTGGGTGGAACGGAATGTAAAAAAAGTAAAATTAATAAAGCGAAACTCATGTAAACCACGAACTGCTGCTGGAGGCAAACAGGGAGGTTGTTTTATTCTGGAAAATCCCAGCCTGGCTGATCTTCTCCCAAACCAAGATTGGCAGATTAAATCACTATGCTTTAATTATGTTCAATTTGTAATAATGAAAATACATCCTGCATATCAGATGTTTACATTACAATTCATAACAGTAGCAAAATTACAGTTATGAAGTAGCAACGAAAATAATTTCATGGTTGGGGGTCACAACATGAGGAACTGTATTAAAGGGTTGCGGCATTGGAAAGGTTGAGAACCACTGCTATAGATGAAGATTTCATACATTCTTGGTCAGTAAGTGCTCTCTCTCTTATAGTATTGGGGCAATAACTAAGCAAATGGATGCGGAAACTGATTCAATATACTTCTTCCAACAACAAAACACATTATTGTAATCAACTTTTAAGTCTTGGATTCTCTTTTAGAATGTTAACAACATACTGTAAGGTTTTTCATTAATTCAAAACCACCTAACACAATGGGTGCAATTAGCCACAAATACCCACTTTCCAATGTCTTCATTTTTTATCTGCTCTGCTCAGAACCACTTCTACTCAGAGGAGAACTGCCACATTTTGGATTATGAACAGATGAGTTGAAACATAGTATATTGTGTTGACTGGAGGGCAGGGATCGACCCTGAGGCATGTCACTTGTGGGGTGCCCCAGGGATCGGTTCTCTCACCCCTCCTGTTCAACATATATATGAAACCGCTGGGCGAGATCATCCTTGGTTTAGGGTATGGTATCATCAATATGCTGATGATAACCAACTTTTCATCTCTACCAATGACCACCCAAACGATGCCCTCGATGTGATGTCCCGATGCCTGGAGGCTGTGCGGATCTGGATGGGGAGGAACAGGTTCAAGCTCAATCCCTCCAAGACTGAGTGGCTGTGGTTTCCGTCATCCCGATTTGTGCATCTTGTTCCATCTTTGATGATAGGGGGAGAAATTTTAGCCTCCTCAGAGAAGGCCCGCAATCTGGGAGTCCTCCTGGATACGCGGCTTAGTTTAGAAGAACATCTGACAGCAGTGACCAGGGGGGCCTTCTACCAGGTTCGCCTGGTACGTCAGTTGCGCCCCTTCCTGGATCGGGATGCTCTGTGCAGTCACTCACGCCCTCGTCCTTTCTCGCCTGGACTACTGCAACGCTCTCTACATGGGGCTGCCCTTGAAGAGCACCCGGAGGCTTCAGCTAGTCCAGAATGCGGCTGCGCGGGTTATCATGGGGGTACCTAGGTGCTCCCATGTTACACCCCTTTTAGGCAGCCTGCACTTCAAGGTATTAATTATGACCTTTAAAGTGCTCCATGGCTTAGGCCCAGGGTACCTGCGAGACCACCTACTGCCACCAGTAGCTTCCCACCGTCCAGTACGATCCTACAGTTGCCCTGCTCAGGGTGTCATCGGCCAGACAGTGTCGGCTGGTGACCCCCAGGGGGAGAGCCTTCTCTGTGGGAGCGCCTTCCCTCTGGAATGAGCTCCCCCCGGAGCTTCGCATAATCCCTGACCTCCGGTCCTTCCGACGCGCCCTAAAAAGTTGGCTTTTCCAGCAAGCCGGCCTGGCCTGTTAATTTTATCTCATTTTTAAATATTATTGTCCTATTAATTGGGTTTGTTTTTGGGATATGTATCTAATTTCTTTTTAACTTTCGTGATATGTGTTTTTTAATGTTGTACGCCGCCCTGAGTCCTTTGGGAGAAGGGCGGCATATAAATCCAATTTAAAAAAAATGTGCCCAGACTGTTTTGCACATCTCTACTGAACGGACACTTCTTCTAAGATAATAGTAAAAAAGCAACCAAATAATAAAAAAGGCAAACCATGACTAAAATCCTCACCTCTTGTCTTAGAAAAGGATTCTCCTTCTTCAATTCTTCTGACAAATCTTCCCCTTCCAACCATTCTTTCATTCCTGTCTGTTCGGTCCAGGCATTTACTGTTACTAGGGATGCTGCCCGTACATTGCTCTGGAAAGGGGAAGAGGCAAAATAAGATATAATATATACATACACAAATACACAAAGTTATCTACGTTCCAGAAAAGTGTAAAAATCAACCAGATTAGGTTCTCACATCTGTCTGTGCACCATTTATATTCACTACTGTGAAACAATCAGAGTTTAACACTTCAAAGAGAGGATAATCTTCCACTGAATCTCTGAGGTGCCAATTTAATGCAACACAAGAAATGCATGTGTTAAGTTCAAGAGGGTGCATACTCTCAGGAAACAGATCTTTCGAACCACTTTCCTTTATAATAGGATGGACAGCAAGTTAAATACAAATTCAATGGCTTCTCTGAATCCATATTTATTCTATCTGCATTTTGTCATTTTCAAAAGGAAAGTCATTTGCTTTCCTTCAATTTTCTACTTAAGACTCCAATAAGATGTAACAACACTACACCTTATTACCAATTTTTGAAGCTAGGACATTAACATCGCATATGGGCAATTTTCATCTTCAGCAGTTTTACATGGCCTATTTCTGTGATGGCGAACCTATGGCACACATGACAGAGGTGGCACAGAGAGCCCTCTCTATGGGCATGTGCGCCATCACCAGCTGCTCTTCTGGTTTCCAGTATACATAGCTGGTTTTTGTGGGTGCCGGAGCACCAGAAAACAGCCTGAAAATGGCCCCAAAACAGCCCCAAAACAGGCCATTTTCAGGCCGTTTTCGGGCTGTTTTTCAGGCACATTTTCGGGCTGTTTTTCAGGCTCTTCAAACATTTTGAAAATGGACCCAAAACGGCCTGAAAACACCCCAAAAATGCCCCAAAACAGGCATTCATGTGCCAGCTAGCTGGTCTTTGGGTTTCCGGCATGTGCACATGCATGCGCATGCCAGTTTGGGCACTTGGTGCCAAAAAGGTTCGCCATCACTGGCCTAGTTTATCACTCAGCAACAAGTAAATTTAACAGAAAGTGTACAAATATTTGATGATGAAACATTCAGAATAAAGGAACTGGAAACGGTCTTCTGAAGTCAAGTCCTTAAATTCAGGATTTCCAAGAGAGTACATAGCCAGCACATTTCTGCCAATGTCCATCCAGTGTCTGATTTTCTTCCAATTCAACTTTCTCAATGAGAAACTAAAGCTGTCATCATCTTTTGATTACAGATGCAGAGCTTATGTATATCATGGATAATATAATCTCGAAGAGTACTATCAAAATAGTACCCAGTCTTACCTTACTGTCTCCAAGAATTGTGAGAATAGGAATTCCCAAATTTTTCACATGTTGCTTTATATTTGGGCCCATAGCAGTGGCCAGTTGCTGAAGGATGGTGAGTGTTTGTTGCACCTGAGTGGAAGGCAAAAGAACATGAAAAGTACCTAGGTTGAGAGCTTTCAATTTCTTAAAAAACAACACAACGGTATCATTTCACAACCTCTGAATTTTTTTCGTAGCTTGAAGAACAAGATCTTAAACACAGAGAACTTTGTACCTTAACCAAATCAAATGTAATAAGCTGCCACAAGCACTTCAAACTATAAAACTTGGAGAAAATGTGGTAAATTCACATAGGCAGATGTGCTGTTCAAAACAGGTGAGCAAAACTTTTGAAATCTCTGGCTTCCTCTGTTGTTAGCATGTCAACATATAGGTATAGGTAGTCCTCGATTTATGACCACAATAAAGTCCAAAATTATGGTCTTACGTCATTGCAATCATTAAGCAAGGTACCTACATGGTTGTCTTGCTTAACGACCACTATTACAACTTTTCCTTCTGCCATTGTTAAGTGACTGTGTGGTTGTGAAGCAGAGCCTGGGGTGACTCAGAGAGTGGGTCTCCCAGGGCCTCTCTACCCCGAGGCATCTCTTGCACAGCTTTCCACCAGGTTGGGACCCACACCCTTGGGCCTCCTCTTCCTGTTGTATCACACTCCATTTATCTCTTCCGGAGATGGTTTTTCCAAAAAACAATCAGTTAAGACTGCCTTGTACCATTTAGGAAGTGGCTGCCATTCTCATCATCTCTCAGAAGGGTCAATTTTATTTGAGATTGCAAATGGTGATTGCCTCTAGAATGACGCAAAGTAGCCCCCGTGGGAAGGCCATGCATCATGTCAGTTGGGCACTCTTGGAAAGGTGATCTTTGGAGCAAGGCATAACAGGGTGGGGGAGGCTCAAGGATATATGGGACCCAGCAGGGCAGGAGGTAGGCCCAAAGCTTGCGTGAACCCAGCAGGGAAAGATAGAAAAGTAGCGGTAGTTGTAGTGACCCGGTGATGAGTTGTAAGGGCGAGAGGTTTGCCAAGCATCAGAATTCTGAATTCTGATTACATGACCGCATAATGCTACACTGACAGTAACTTCAAGTACAGGTCATAAATCCCTTTGTTCAACACTGTCATAATTTTGAACAATTGCTGCATGAATTATCGTTAAGTCGAGAACTACCTGTAAGGAAAAAATACTGGTGCAGAATTTCACATAAGGTTATGTATTTGTTTTAAAATACCTCCAAAATTCCCAATGCAGGACATGAACTTCCCTATAAAGAAAATCTGCAGTATCCTTGTGGCCTCTCTGCCTACTATAATCTAATAAAAACTAATTAAGTTATTATTAAGAAACAATTCTAGCCCAAAAAATGTATTTTGCCGCATAAATGCATACAGAGGAATTTTAGGACAATACAAGGAAAATAGGGAAGCCAATTACACAAGACTAAATTGGAATAACATTCCAAACTCATTTTAAAAACAACTAAATCTGCTAACTTTTCTTTCAAAGGACATCGACTGTTCCATACTCACTGGAGCCGAGGAAGTATATAAATTTAATAAACTTTAAAGTTTATATTTAATAATTCATACAGGAGTTTATATTAGTGTGGAAAGATATAAACCATATTTGAATATTTACCTAGAACCTCAAATTAAACTCCAATTTGATGTAAATCACAAGACTTTGATTCTCTATACTAGGCTTTCATGAGAAACAGAAGCACCATTAAGAGGAAGCTACACAATCTCCCCAGCTGTGCTTTGGTGTGTTGTGTTACAAACAGATTAAACAAAGCTCAACTGTGTTCTTCTGCATATTGTGGGAGAGTGCATTTCCTTTACAGCAACCTCTCTGATGTACATTGAATACAGCAGTACCATTTTCCCCAAGAGAACGAGATGCATCAACACACAAGCTAGCAATTGTAAAACTATTGTATTACATAAAATAAATTAAATGGCAAGTAATGCTTAGTGACATTTTCATTTTGTTTCTGTTTACAAGATCTAAATTAAACTGGAATATAAAGGATAGAAGAGGACTGACTGTAACAAATTTGTTACTCGTTTTAAGCATACCAGGATTTTATTGGAATCATTGAGACGACTCTTCAAGGCAGGTGCAAGTTCGCCTATATTTGGCTGTATGAATTTGGCTTCATTGACGATGCTGGTCACCTCATCCAGACCCTCTTTTCGGATTTTCCAGTTTTTATCACCAATCTTAGATATCAGCTCAGATGTGATCTTATCACTGCAAAGAAAAGAAAACCCCAACAGCTCATCATCAATTTTCTTTAAACAAGAGGGAACAAACTATAAGCATCTTAAGCAGTAACTGTCAAGACAGAAAATGCAAATGATAAAATGTTATAGATTGACAATTAAGCGTTTACCTACCTATACATGGAGAAATTGTCCTTAACATACCTAACTTATAAAGCACAGTTGTTGTCTGCCTTTTCAAATGCTGTGGTGATGCCCTCTCAGGGCTGCATTTTTGTCAGTGATTTATTAGGCAGCAAGAGCAATCCCCATACAAGTGCTCCAGCTGACAAGTTTTCTCCCTGTTTCCTTATAGTTGACACTGATAAGCTTTTAATACCAGATTAGCATAAATTTATTGGTTAAATCTGTACTATTCTGCCTCCTGTTCTGCTTTGTTATCATCTTATGGTATTTTAAGATGTTCTGTAATTTTAAACATATTATATTTGAGAGGATTTTGCTGTTATTGTTCTTTTAATTGCAAATTTCTTTTATATATATTTTAAGAGGCCCGGACCTGTGTTTAAGATAGGGAGGGCAATGGGGGAGGCATATAAATCTATTAAATAAATATTTTATATTGTATTATTTTATATTCAGATTATATTTCATTATTTTACCAACTAGTATTCCTGCTTTGTCTCACACCCGCAAGTCCTGTGCTGCTTCACTGGATTGTATGGCTTAAGAAACCTTAAATGTATATGCTAAGCAATGCCGATGCAGGTAGTCCTCGACTTACAACCACAATTGAGCCCAACATTTCTGTTGCCAAGTGAAACATTCATTAAGTGGTATTGCCCCATTTTGTGAATTTTCTTACTATAGTTGTTAAGGGAATCACTGCAGTTAAATTAATCAAATTACTGTTAAGTGAATCTGGCTTCACCATTGACTCTGCTTCTCAGAATCGCAAAGGGGGATAATATGACCCTGGAATACGGTAACCGTTATAAATAGGAGTCAATTGCCAAGCGTCTGAATTTTGATCACATCACCATGCAGATGCTGTAACGGTCATAAGTGTGCAAAATGGTCATAAGACACTTTTTTCAATGCCATTGTAACTTTGAACGGTCACTAAATGAACTGTTAGAATTTGAGGACTACCTACAGATGGATTGATTCAAAAGAAAAGATGGAAGAGGGAAACTGAAATATTATGTAGTAGACATGTCAAATCCAAGATCCCGAAAATATTCCTACTTATAAGAGCCTCTCATTCAAGAAGATGAAGTTAGATCAATACACTGCTCAATTCCAAGTTGGAAGGTTATAGGAACTGAAGGAATATCCACAGAAGTATGGCAAGCAACAAAAGAAGAATCAATAATGGTTCTATCCAAACTATTCAAACAAATCTGGAGAATGATACATTGGCCAACAGATTGAAAGAGGTCAAGCTACAATCCAATGACCAAAGAAGGATATTTAATTGAATGTGCAAACTATCATATGCTTGATTTCACATGCAAAATAACACTTAGGATCACCTAAAACAGATTATAAGGTCATGAAAAAAAGGGCAACAGATGTTTAAGCTGGCTTTAGAAAGGGCTGAGGAACATGAGACATTATTGCTGATGAGCTCTGAATACTTAAGAAAGTCCAAAAATACTGGAAAAGAAGAGAGCATGTGCTTTACTGATTGTGGAATGTCTCAGAAAAATTGGTTTCCCAGAACATATCATTATCCTTATGATAAACCTATATATAGGTCATATAGCCATCGCACAGGTAAAGGTGAAGCAGATTGACTCCAAGTTGGAAAAGGAGCCTTCTCCAGTTATTTATTCAACCCATATGCTAACTATATATTAGGAAAAGCTTGAATGGAAGAAAATGGGCATGATTTTAAATGGAAGAAACAAGAACAATAGTATGTGCTAATTTGATGACACCATCCTGACAACTGAAAATGCAAAGGATCTGCAAGTTCTAGTAATAACAGTAAGAGCGTAGCAAAAAACGGGACAAATTTTAAGAAGACCAAAATGGCTAGATAGAACCAGCTTTAGAATTGGCAATGGTAGTAAAGGAACAGGCAGTCAAGAAACATGCTGATTACCACTTGGAACCACCAAGGCTCAAATTATCCTGCTTCAGACATCTAATGAAAAGACCTAGATCTCTGAAGAAGATTTCAAAGCTAGGAGAGGGAGCCAAGCAGCAAGATGGATGGACTCAGTTACATTGGTGGTGAGCACACCATTGGAAGACCTATAAAATAGCAGCTTAGGGACAAATGATCATGGAGAAAGCCTACCCAGGTAGTCGCTAGGAGCCAATAATGACTGGATAGCTCACAGTCAATCAATCAACCAATCAATCAATTCCTGCTTTGGGTTTCCAAAAAAAGTAGCATAAAACCAAATCAAATAGAAACGAAGGATAAAAACCTGATATCAGCTCTAGGCAAGAGGTCCACGACATCATTCCCTGAATCCTCCGGTTCTTCTCCTTCCTCACCATCATCACTGCCAATATTGTGCCTTGTACTGCCTCGAGTTGCAGCAGGTGGTGTTTGTCCTTGCATCTGAAATGCATATACTTACCAAATTACTTTGCATTATTTTGATACAGAGCATTTGGCATTTTAATTCATGAGACTGTACAACGTTGTGTTGTACTAATTAAAAATCATGCAAGTAATGCTCAAAATGGAAGGATCAGATAAGATACAGTAGTCCTCAATTATGATCACAATTGAGCCCAAAATTTATGTTGCTAAGTGAGAAATTTGTTAAGTGAGTTTTGCACCATTAAATGACTTTTTTTGCCATGTTTGTTAAGTGAATCATTGAAGTTGTTAAATTAGTAACCCAGTTGTTAAGTAACTCTGGCTTCCCCATTGACTTTGCTTATCAGAAGGTTGAAAAATCTGATCACATGATCCCAGGACACTGCAACGGTCATAAGTATGAACTAGTTGCCAAGCATCTGAATTTCGATCAGGTGACCATGGGGATGCTGCAATGGTTGTAAGTGTGAAAAATGGTTATGCCATTTAGTGAACGGTCACTAAATTAATTGTCATAAATCAAGGACTACCTGTATAGGCCATGACACTGTGTGATACACCACTGAACCTCCTGCTTATTTAGTATACTACCCAAATACTTAGCTTCTATCACCAATCAAACAGTGAATTTTACAGTGCACTAGTCTTGAAGAATTAATACTCATATTAATAAAAGTTTGACAGGGAATTACATCCGAAACACAACTGATCTTCAGTGAATCGTCAGCCAAAATGATCTTCTAAGGTTATCTTAGCAGATTTTTCATTTATTTCACTGTGTTATTAGCAATGCTAAGAAAGATACTGAAGTCAGTCGAAATGATCATCCAAATAACAAATGTTTCAGCATTTCAAAGAAAACTTACTTTTTCAAACTCTGCGTCTATTTGGGAAAGAAGAGCAGGCTTCTCATCCTCAAAGAACATTCGTAAAGGGGGACCAACATACAGAAGCATGACGCCTAGTAAGGTAATGGCGGATGTCCTCACAGCCTATTAAATAGGACATTGAAATATTTAAGCTCAATATTCAGACAGTGAAAGAATTTAATTTGAAGGGAAAAAAAGACTCACGGGATTTGTAGCTCCAAGAGCTGTTTTAACATTGCTGATAAATGCCTTCACATTCAATCTGAGAGAGAAGACAATAAAGATTAGCCAAAAATAGCATAACATTATACAGAACAGTGAAAAATATGACAACTTCTTACTCATTTTCAACCACTTTGTCAAAAGGTTATGAAATTTAAATGTGAGATCATAGCACTGGTTATGATGGAGCTGCTTCTCAAAAGAATAGGTCACATCTTACATTTCAGAAAATGCATTTCTTAAAGAAATGACACCTGAATACTCTGCATCCAGCTCTGTATGTTTTCTTAGTATTTCCATGGATGATGGGGAAAGAAGGAAATTTGTCTCACATCATGCAAGTGGACACAATAGTATTTTATTCCCATTTAAAAATCTGTTGGGAATTTCTGTAAAGCAGGTTTTGAATTTTTAAGGTATGCAAAGTGTATTCAAAATGATAAAAGCATATTATATTCCTTTTTTAAAATCTCTACTGGAATCTAATTTGTTGTCAGACTTCAGCAATCCAGAAACCATGGCAATAGAGTCTGGGGGCTACATTCAGTGATGGGTTCTGGCAGCCGCTACTGCTGGTTTACTCAGGGTCGTGCCGCGAGCTGCTGCATGATGAGCGCTGTGCGCACATGCACAGTACAATGTAAATTGCTCTGCGCATGCGCAGAAACCAAAAACCTGGCCATAGGCGCCACCAGGAGAACCATTTCAGAGGCATGACAGGCCTGGGTTGCTGCCGGTTCCAGCGACCCACGCCAAGCTACTACCGGTCCACCCAAACCAGTCTGAACCAGTAGGAACCCACCACTGGCTACATTATACCAATAGATTTCCAAATTCTAACTACATTGTATACAAACAAAAAAGAAATTACACGGGAGGAAAAAAAGAGTACCAGACTGTACAAAACTAGTAAAATAGTTAGAAAGAACTTGGTTCACACATGCATGTAACTGATCTAACAAACATAAATACATTCATCTTATCCAAAAATGAACAAATAATGTAAAATAGTATGGTTTCTATTTACATTACCTGTGTGCTAATACATCTTTTATGTCAGTTATTTAGTAAACAACATGTATATCTGAAAGCAGCATGCTCTCTAATTTTGAGACTTACCCAGTAAACCCAAACTCTTTAATGGCATTTGAGAGCCAGTTTAAAGTTTCTGATTGATTCTTTGGATTCTTCTGGGAAAATGCCATGGACATAACCTAGAACGAAAACAAACTATTTGCAACTGATATAAATGAGCAATAGTTCTTGTGGTAAGGTTTTTTTTTTGAACATATCGTATCTATGAAAAACAACATATGCACCTGCTCAGCAGTCCAAGGCAGCTGACAGGCTTCCGCTATTGCTGTTAGTGCTTCTTTGGCATTGCTCCCACATTTTACATCGCCAATCTTATCCACAAGGCCGTCCAGGACAATTTGTGCAGATGTTTTGGAAAAGGTTCCCTTTTGAGCAACCAAAGCAACGATATGAAGTTTTATCTGCATCACCTGCAAACAAGAAGAGGAGCCATTGCTATTTTCAAGCCGATGATCTACTGCACGGTAAGACTTCAGACCTACATTTTATCAAATATGACGTGTGCGCACCTGCATTATCTACTAGGCACAACAGACACGTCTAGTGCAGACAAAACTTCCTACACCAAAAATGTTTTTTTAAAAACTGTATGCCCTAAAATTAGCTATATTTGTTATTACTTTATTATGCATACCTTCAAAATACATACATTATGACTTTTCCCGTGAAAAATACAAGTTCAGAGAATACCTTTATAACTGTGTGGAATCAACAGCTGAAGGAAAGGAGGCCCCTCTAGGGGGAGTAAAGAGACATTCTAGCTTAAGGTTGGTTTGGAGGAGCAAACATCAGAGGTCAAACCCATAAGCCTATATCTGCCGTTTCCCAAGGGAAGGCAGATAGCCTGGTGAGATTCTTGTAATACAGGTGGTCAACAATAAAATTATTTACTTGGGCCTACTCATGAGTTTTTCTGGTTGCTTGTGCCTCACAATAAGCTAGTATCCAGATATTATTGAAATGAAGATTCCCAAAGGCCTAGGTCTTAAAAAGCTCTTAATGCTGTTGAATTACAATTTAGACGTTTTTCACATACAGGCTAAATACAGATACTATAAATACTGACACAGCTCTCAGCATCTTTCTTAATGTATATATCTGAATGCTTTATCTTAATTGTATTATTCTTGTTTAACAAGGTTCCAAATACCCATATTTTAATTAAACCTTAATGAGCTGTGTAATACTACCAGAAATGTATCACCTATCAATGAAGAAATAAAATAATATAATGAACAATATTATTATGCTGGATACGAATAAGAAATATAGATGAAGGTTCTTGCATAAAGTTTTGAAACTTAAATGGTAAAACCTACACATAAGGAATTCCAGACTCAATTCTAAGGTAACTGTGAAAACAAAGTTCATTAGTTATAAATTCAATGATAATAGAACTAACCCTAAAAATTAATATTGCTCTACCTGAAAATTGGTCTCTTTCCATCCAGGTTTCTTCGCCAACATCCTTACTAAAGCCTGGCAAGGCATTTCAGTTTTATCCATCAGCTCAACAGCCTTAAAGATTAAGAACAGTGTTAAAACACTAAGAAATGCAGGGGCATAAATACTGTCTAACTGCATTCTATAAATCTATATACAATCGGACACATTTCATGTTTAGCATACGTAAAAACCATAGTTCTTAACAAGATTATTTCTTTTCCCTTCATTAGATAATTTTGTAAAGAAATTACCTTTGCTTTTTGCAGTCTTCAAACCCAAAGCTGGATAAAAGTTGATTAAAAATGATCTAAGTTTGGGTCTGAAGATTGTAAATATTGCAAACATAAATTTAATCCACACTGTGTAAGAATTATTCTTTTTTTACAAATATATTTTACAAATATTTACAATCAAGCTTTATTTTGGAAACATATTTTTTATTTTCTGAAAAGAAATGTATAAGTGATAGGATGCTTGAACCAATTCTTATTTTTCAACAGTAAGAATTAATTATTGTTGGCTGCCTCCCTGTATGAAACTGACTAGTTCAAATTTTACACAAATTAAGCCTTTAATGTATTTTTTAAAAAGGATCAAATCTTGTGTAACAAACTTGCAGTATCCAGAATAACCTGAAAGTCACAAAATACAGTCTGATGCTAAAAGCTTCTGTGAAATGCCAAAATAAATTACTATGGAACAAACAAATATTTATAGGGGTGAGACACTTTTTAGAAGAACTTGTCATTATTACCTTTTGAAATTCTTCCATGCAAGCCAGCCTTTCCTTCCAATTGCCACTATCTAACTGCTGTATGCAAACTTCTGGAAGGACAGCCGAAGCCTTCTCCTCGCACATCTCTATCTATTAATAAAGGAAAAATTGCATGCCTGTTAATAGCCTATTGGTATATTCCAAACATGCCTTTATTGGACTATTAAGCATTTTGACTTATATCAGGTTTGCTACAGCACGGCAACCTGGTTTCAAAGGACACGTTACTTCAGAGCACACAGACATGTGCATGTAGTACCTATCAGTAATTTTAGACCCTATGTATCTTTTCCTGCTTATGTGACTAGCCTCTTGAATGATGGGATAGCTGTTTCAAGTGGGCATGTATACATATGACTTTATTTTAAAACGACCGTTGACTTACCTGAACGGTCCTTCTATGTGCGCTGCGAGGGGAATCCAAGCATGGGTTAACTTTGTCCATTAGCCTAGAGACTGAGTTATGCAAATTAAATGACCACGCCTCCTCTGCCTGGAATACTCAGTTTTGCACGAAGGACAGCCGTTGGAGAAGTAAGTCAAAGTCAGTCACGACGGCAGTCGAAAGGTAACAATAAGTCACGTCCAATAAAGGTCACGTCCAATATAAGTCACGTCCAGAATACGAAGGTCAAAAGTCAAAAGTCACGAGAAGAGGACCCGGACCAGCCCAAACATCGGGCGGGATTGGATTCCCCTCGCAGCGCACATAGAAGGACCGTTCAGGTAAGTCAACGGTCGTTCTCCTGTGCGCTGCTTGGGGAATCCAAGCATGGGACATGCCAGAGCAGTTGACCTAAGGGCGGGAAGTAGGCTGGTCAGGACCCGCAGAGGAGGCGAGAACCTGTTGTAGCACACGCCGCCCAAAGGATGCCTCAGCCGAAGCGTAAGAGTCCACCTTGTAATGCCGAATGAATGGGGACGGCGACGCCCAAGTGGCTGCTCTGCAAATATCCTCAACCGAAGCCTGAGTGGACCAGGCCGCTGTTGTCGCCGCGCTCCTGGTAGAGTGAGGAGTAATGCGTCTGGGAACCGGCCGGGATTGAGAGTCATAAGCTAGTGCGATGCAGGCCTTCAACCAACGTCCGATGGTATTGGGGGAAACTTTCTGCCCCATAGAAGAAGGCTGGAATGAGACGAAGAGTGCCTCTGTCCTGCGGAATGCAGCCGTGCGCTTCACATAGCGACGAAGGGTTCTCCGAACGTCCAGATGATGCCACTGTCGCTCCTGCGGATGAGAAGGATGCGGGCAAAAGTCTGGGAGAACAAGCTCCTGCGCCCTGTGAAACAAGGTATTGACCTTGGGCAGGAAGGATGGATCCAAACGGAGAACCACTCTGTTGGAATGGAAGATGCAAAGATCAGACCGAACTGAGAGAGCGGCCAGTTCCGAAACTCTGCGGGCAGAAGTAATGGCCACCAGGAATGCTGTTTTGAGCGTAAGTAGTCGCAAGCTGATGGAGCGGATGGGCTCAAAAGGCGAAGATGTAAGCGCCCTGAGTACCAACGGAAGATCCCAGGTAGGATAACGGTGGACAGTTGGAGGCCGGATGTTGGAGGCGCCCTTCAGAAAGGCCTTGACCCGTGCGTGTTGAGTTAGCGACCGGGCCCGACCACCACTAAGGACTGTGGACAGAGCGGCGACCTGGCGGCGTAGAGTGTTCGGTGCCAATCCCTTCTCTAGGCCCGATTGTAGAAAATCGAGAACCTGGGGAACAGATGCTCTGGTCGGAACGATGGTACTGCGACGGCACCACCTGCAAAAAGCCTGCCACGTGGCTTCGTAAATACGAGTAGTGGAAGGCCTGCGGGCCGCCTGAATGGTGTCGATGACAGCGCTGGAGAAATGAAGACTGGTCAACTTAGCCCGCTCACGTGCCACACAGCTAACTGCAAGAGCTGAGGATTCGGATGAATGAGATCCCCCTGGTTGAGCTGGATCTGGTTGTCCGGGATGCGCCAAGGGCGGTTGATGGACAGGTGGACGAGGTCGGCGTACCAGGGACGTCGAGGCCACATTGGCGCCACTAGGAGAACCTCCGCCTGTTCCGAAAGTATTTTCTGGATGACCAGAGGGAGAATCGGCAGTGGCGGAAAAGCGTACAGTAGGCCGGGCGGCCAGGGGCTGCGTAGAGCATCCGTGCCCTCCGCCCCCTGAGTTCGGAACCGGGTGTAATATCTGGCTGTCTGAGCATTGCAAGGCTGGGCAAAAAGATCCACCTGCGGTGTGCCGAACCGGTGAGTTAGCTCCCGAAAGAGGGAGGGATGCAGCTGCCATTCCGCTTGGTCGACCGTCGCTCGGCTCAACCAATCCGCCTGCGTGTTGGAGTCGCCTGAAATGTGCTCCGCCTTCAATGACAGCAGTCTGGCTTCCGCCCAGTGGTGTAACTTCTCCGCCTCCAGCATCAGGGCCTTGGAACGGGTGCCCCCTTGACGATTCACGTGGGCCTTGGAGGCAACATTGTCCGTCAGAACTAGAATGTGGTTGTGTGACACAATGTCCCTGAACTCCAAAAGGGCCAACCGGATGGCTCGAAGTTCCAGCCAGTTGATGCTGTTGTTGATTTCCTGGCTGGACCATCGGCCCTGTGCCACCCGATCCAGTACATGGGCTCCCCACCCATACAGACTGGCATCTGTCGTCACCTGGATGCGATCCGGCTCCTTGAACGGGCTCCCCCTGAGGAGTTTGGAAGAAGCCCACCACCGGAGGGATCGTAGAGGCTTGGGTGGCAGACGCACCTTGATCTGGGTGTGGCTTGTGTGAGCTCTCTGGAAGGGTAGCAGGAACCACTGGAGAGGGCGAGAGTGGAATCGGGCCCAAGGAACCACCTCGATGCACGAAATCATCTTCCCGAGTAACTGGGAAAGAGTGGCCAAGGGGATGAGTCTTTGAGATGATATCCGACTCACCAGAGCGCAGATGCTCTGCCGTCTGTCCTGGGACAGGAACACTTCGCACGTCCTGGAGTTGATGATCGTGCCCAGGTGGAGCAACGACGTGGTTGGTCGTAGGTGGCTCTTGGTGAGGTTCAGGACAAAGCCGTGGCGGCGCAGAGTGTCCATTGTGACTTCCAAGTCCCTTACCGCCTGGGCACGTGTTGAGGACAGGAGCAGGATGTCGTCTAGGTAACAGTTGACCCGGATGGGCACTGTGCGAAGCGAAGCTGCCACAACTGCGAGGAGCTTGGTAAACGTGCGAGGGGCCGATGATAGGCCAAAAGGCAGGGCCCGGTATTGGAAATGACGGCCTGCATAGTGGAAGCGGAGAAACCTCCTGTGGGCCTGATGTATCGGAACATGGAGGTATGCTTCTTTTATGTCGACCGATGTCATCAGGTCGCCGCGGCGTATGGATGCTAAGATGCTTCTGAGAGACTGCATCTTGAATTTTTGATATTTGATGAAGAGATTGAGCCGCTTTAAATCCAGGATGGCCCGCCATCCTCCTGAGCTTTTGGGAACTAGGAATAATATTGAATAAAATCCTAGCCCCTCCTGCCCTTTTGGAACCTGCTCTATAGCCTCGATGGACAGGAGGTGTTGAATCTCTTCGTTCATTAGGCGCCGCTTTTCTTGGCACCTGGGTACCGGACAACGGATGAAGCGTCTTGGTGGGAGGGACAGAAACTCCAGAGTGAGGCCCTGCCTCACTACTTGAAGGGCCCAGGCGTCGGATGTGGTCTCCGCCCATTGATGAGCGTAGGCCAGAAGCCGAGCGCCTATGGCCCCCTCCCCCTGGGAGTCACCGGTACCTGCGAAAGGACCGGTTACCGCCCCCTCGAAAGGGCCGCCTAGACTGAGCCTGTGGTTGGGACTGCTGGCGACTCCTATCTCTAGGACCGAAGCGGTCCTGGCCCCTATCCTGAACCTGATTGCCTCGGTTATATTGGGGAACGTAAGGAGTGGAGGTGAATCCCGAGTCCCCAGCCCTGAAATTCTGGCGTCTATTATATGGTTGCTGTCTCCTATCATTGCGTCTGGTGGCAGAAGGAAGGACTTTACGTTTGTCCCTAGTCTCGATAAGAATAGGATCAAGAACGGAACCAAACAGAGCCTCACCCTTGAAGGGCGTGGAAGCTAAACGCCATTTAGAACGAATGTCTGCCTGCCAATGGCGAAGCCACAACAGGCGACGAGAGGCTACATTAGAAACTACGGCTCGGGAAGCGAACTTGGCCGCGTTAAGAGTGGCATCTGCAGAATATTCCAGAGCCGCCATCAATTTTGTGACATCCTGGTGAAGTCTCATGTCATCAGGGGCAAGCCTAGCTTGAAGTTGCCTGAGCCAGACCAAAGATGTACGATTAAAGAAGGATGCCGCAGAGGCGGCACGTAAGGCCCAGGCAGCTGCTTGATGTGTCCTACGTATGACCATCTCGGCCTTGCGGTCCTCAGCCTTCAATCCCTCAGAAATCTCCGAAGGAATGAGTGCAGGAGAGGCCAGGGCCGCAATGGGGGCATCCACAGAAGGAAATTGGAGAATCTTTTCCAATTCCGGAGTGGAGAGGTATAATTTTTTGTCCCCATTGCTAGGGGGGGCCACAGTAGTGGGCTGCGCCCACTGTTTCTGAATTACGTCGCTAAAGAGCTTGGGAAAAGGAATAGCTTCCTGTTCTGAAACCTGCTCTGCAAACAGGCGCTCCGTGGCATCCAATCCCACAGCGGTGCTATCCTGGGTGGTGGAACCGCCCATGTTAGTGGTAGCCTTGGCCTTATATAATAAAGACTTAAATAAGGTTGGGCGAAATAACCCCGAAGAGGGTTGGTCCACTGGAATGCCCTCATCATCGGATAATTCAATATCTAATACCTCACCTTCCTCCATCAAGGCCGATTCCTCACTATATTCAGAGGGAAAGGGTGAGGAGGGCTGGGCCTGGGAAGTGGAAGCCTCCCTAGGCGCTAACGAGGTCCTGGGAGTGTTGGATCTACGCTGCAACTCTGCATCCACCCCCCTCGAAATGGCATCAGATATCATTTGATAAAATTCTGGGTGAAGGCCCATTTCTTGTCCCTCCGGAGGCCTGAGGCCTGCAGCCGTGGGTGTGAAGGTTGCAGAAGGCCCAGCCCTGGGCTGGGCCGAAGCCACGCCCTGTGCTGGCAAAACCGGGAAAGATTGGCCTTCCAAGCCTCCCTCCTCGGCAGATGGGGCCTGTGGTAAGGCGAGGTCTGGAGACCAGCCTCGATTGCCAGGAGAAGCAGGGGGGGAATGTGGTGTGGAGCCCTGAGGGGTCAGCACCGGAGGCGAGGGATTGGCCGCCCTGGGGGCCCTGGATGGTGCCCTGGTTCTGTCCCTGCGCCTTTGGGCCCTGTCCGGGGCTGCAGAGGAAGCCCGGGAAGCATGGGTGGAGGCCCTGGTTGCGGCCCTACCCACCCTGGGGGGAACATCAGCCTCGGATTCAGAGCGGGCCACATTGGTGGTGTTTACAATACCTCCAGAATTAGTGGATTCTGCCATACTAAATGCGAATGGAAGTGAAAAAGGCTCAATCTCCTCACAAAACACCTTAACGAAGGCAATTAGCAGTACTCAGAAGCAGCTGCAACGATGTATCTCTAGCCGAGCGAACCAGGCAAGTGCGAGAAATAGGAGAGAGCAGTTGACGTAACGTCAGTAATTGGGCGGGAAGGGAGGCCCCGCCTTCCTTCCCCTTTGCAAGAACGCGGCAAAACAGCAAGCCAAAATGGCGCCCGACATTTAAGCGGGAGATTCAAACTACTTCTGGGCTGCAGCGCTCCGAAACGAAAACGGAGCCAGTCCCAGTCACCAGGCATGAAGGCAATGTCTTCGGGAGAAAGATCCCACTTCGCAAAGTGGATCGCTCCCGGGAAAAAAGCGGCGCGGAGCGGCGAACCAACCCCAGAGCGCAACGATGCGGCTAGAAAGGCGGCGAACCAGCCTCTAAATTAGCCGGGAGAGTCAACGGCGTTTCCCCGCCGAGAGGAGCTTGCCGGCAAATCCACATGACGAGCGGCTCGGGCTGCTGCCGAATGCACGCCTCGTTAGTTATCCCAAAGGCTTCAATCAAATCAAGTAAAATAAACGAAAATAAATTAAATCCAGGCTTAGAGGAGTCCAAACATAAAATTACCTTATCTATTAGTCTAGAGAGACTTGGAATTGCGTCTCTTCAGGCTGGACTGAGTTAAAAAACTGAGTATTCCAGGCAGAGGAGGCGTGGTCATTTAATTTGCATAACTCAGTCTCTAGGCTAATGGACAAAGTTAACCCATGCTTGGATTCCCCAAGCAGCGTACAGGAGAATGGGCTTCATTCTATAGCACTCTTGGCATGCCCCTCAAGGCTGAGATACTTCCTTCAAGGATTCTGCTGAACTGCTTATACAGTACGTAGCACTTTCCCCATTACGAATATAAAGAAGACCAATATATAATTTGACATTTACATTAGGCAAATGTCTAAATGCTGAATCTTGTTTTAGAAATACTACATTTGAGAAGTTGAACTACAACTGGCAAATGGCCAGTCATTCTCTGCCAACAAGAGTTGTGCAAAATGATCTAGGCATGAAACATGCTGCGCATAGATCAGCCAATTTGCTGCAGCCCGAAAGTGGGAAAAAGCATGAAAAAGCCAAGGAGAGTAATCCTAGTGGCTAAAGGAGATAGAAAAGGTGCTTGAAAAATTGGGTCTGGATAGGTTGTGGGGATATGCTGCTTAGAAAACAGCTATAGGGAGAATGGAGTGTACAGGCAGGCCATACTAGCCTTACTTGCCCCAATAAAATCATTTAGAATCTTGGATTTTGTTTTACCCAAAACTCCCAACAAAATGTTCCATGTTTTGTTTCTGCTGAACCATGGTCAGTCTGAAACACTGTGGCAGAACTCCCAAGGTACAGTGTTTTGTTCAAAGTTTGAAACATAACATTTTCCAGTTTGTTCACATTCCTACTATCAAATCAACTTAAATCATTTTGAGATCCTGAAAGAAAACATGCCCTCTAAGTTTATCAGCCAGTCACAAGAGTTATAGAGCAAACAAAATCTAATGTAAAATAAAATACTACAGAGAAATAAAACTGTCCCAAATGTAACATCGAATCTCATGCACATGTAACTGAATCACAACTACCATATTTTTCAGAGTATAAGATGCACCAAGATTTTGAAGAGGCAAATTAAAAAAAATTGCACTCTGCAGACCTCCCCAAAACAGCCCATGTTTTGCAAAAATCCGTTTTTTGTCAAAAAAAAAGGAGGGGCATGCATAGCCTTTAGGCGGCTTATAGAGTACTCCTGGGGGCTGGGGAAACGAGCAAAAAACGGTCTTTTGCCCTTCCCAGTCCCCAGGAGCACTCTGAAAGCCTCCTAAAGGCTATGCACAGCCATTTTTCAAAGGGGGCAGGGTTTCGGGAGGTCAAAAATGTTGCATTCAGCGTATAAGACGCACCCAGATTTTCACCCTCTTTTTTGAGGGAAAAAGGTGCGTCTTATACTCCGAAAAATATGGTATTTTGAGTAAGACCATCATTGTTTTTGGAAGTGTTTACACATAATTCACTTACTGAGAGTTCTGGCTCAAATATCTCTTTTACTTCACTTCCTTTTTTGGCTTTTGTTCCAGTAGTTCCTACTCCTCCAGCTGAGGTTGGTTTCCCTTTCTTCACTGGACCACCAGCCTATGTATACAAAAAAGAGAGGGGACATTTTTTGAAATGAGCACATATTCAACAGATGTTAAAACAGATGATTAAATGGAAAGGGAATAAAACACCACCAACTGAATTCAGAGAAAAGTTTGGGAGGGAGGGGTGTAGTCTGCTTAAATATGTTCAACAATCCTTCCTCCCTCCTCCTCAGACATAGCCCACTTACCCTGACTTTTAGGAGAATCTTTTCAAGGGATAGGAAATGGAAGGTCACTTATATGACAGCTTTCTGTTGGTATTATAGAATCTAGGTATTCTAGACAATATTGTCTTCTAAAGATGAGTTTAATGTAGATAATAGCACATTTTATAGCTTTGGCACTAATGGACAATGTTGGATTTTACTATTTGCTATCTTATAGACTCGTAACTTTCCAGAAACATATTAATTACAGAAAAAGTGTTGGAAAAAACTGGATTGTTTTTGAATCAGTCTTCAAAAAATATTTGAAAATTGCAGTCAAATCAAAAACACGGTGAAAAGATCATTATTGGTTTGCATTCTGGCAATGGCAACAGCAAAGAAAAAAAAACATCAAGTAACTTCAATAGAAGCTTCTGAAACCACAGATGACTAAAACAAGAGCATCTAAAATGGAGTCTTCATACAACTTTAACGCAGAGAGGCTTCTACACATGCCACTACTCACCTAAGCAAAAGGACCTGTTGTGGTGTCCAAAATGGGAAACTTACTTTAGCAAAAAGGTCTGTCTCACCTGTGATTTATTGTTTTTTTTTAAAAAAATATTAACTACTATTCCAGAATTTTATTTTCTTTGGCAACATTTCCATCTAATTAAAACTTTACTTTACTGAATTTGCTATTTGTGTACGTTTGTGCATGAGTCTGTTAATCCCAATGTTCATTTTGCAATGTTTCATGGGACAAAAGATAGACATACTGAATGCAAAAGTAAAACGTAGCAATCCTGACATTACATCCATTTGTTTAAACATTGGATTTTTTCAGAACATCTATGTAAAATTTAACTCATAAGCAAATGCAATACCCTATTTTGTCACTTCTTTTGTCACTTAGTTTGTACTCCTTTAAATATATGCAAATTCGATCTGTTATATTTCAGAGTGTGTGGTTTTCATACCTTAGTAGTGGAAGCCTTTTTTGGTGGTCCAGATTTAGCTGTGTTATCTTTCATATCCTTGTCTCCTGCAGCGCCAGAAAGAACTGGAGTCTTGCCGGGAACAGCTTTGTTTTCTTTTCTATCAGCGCCTCCACTGACTTTACCTCCACCAACCAACTCTATTTTTTCGGCACATTCTTTAATCTAGTAGGCAAAATTAGATTAACATAAAAGCATTAAAATGCTTTATCTAGCAGTTGCTAAACCCTTCGAGGTCCTTGACAAGTGTCATAAATTATTGCTACAAAAATTACAGTTCCTGAACTATATTGCCCCCGAATTATTTGGATTTTTCTATTTCTGGTACAGATGCAGTACAATTACAATGTAAAGAAGCTCTTTTCAGTTCTGACTTTGTTTACACAACATTTAAATTGTTTTATAATCTGAAGGCTGGACAAGTAGAAAAGTTTTAATCTGCAACAACTGCCTGCTCTGTTCCCTTATCAGTGGCCTGAATGGAGAGCCCAGTGCATTCTTCAGAGGGAAAACAAAAAACAAAACCACCAAAGGGAGCAACCTAAGCTGCTTGCCAACCAGGAAAGAGAAAAGGAACTGAAAGAGTAAGCTTGTGAGATGAAGGAGCTCATTACCAAGCAACCTGGGAGGGGTGTAAATGCTTAGGAGAAAGAACAATGTCAAAGTGATTAAAATGCATATGCATTTATGCAAAGAGCTCCCTTAAAGAGGAGCAGGGGCATGCTTCCAACTTTTCAATGGCCATTTTGCAATCAACATATTAAAGTTGTAAATATACCCTCACCTGTTAGCTTCTTTGCCTTTATATATAGATGACAGGTCAAGTTGGTTGTAATTAGAGGTAGAAGTTTATAAATTTTGGGCATGCTTCACAAGTGGCAGGGGAAACTAATCTTGTTCCAGTATATTTATGAGTATTCAACTCAGGGAAAAATATGCGTGTCCTTTGTCTTTTTTTAATGCACCTTTTTTTCTTTTCTAATGTTTTGTCTATCTTTGTTTGGTTTTTGTAAATTTCTTTTTTCCTTTTTTGGAGTCTATATTTTACCTTAATTTTCTGAATAAAATAAAAGTTTCAAATATGCCCACGGCCCCACCCTGAGACTGAAATTCTGTTGTTTCATATGCCCTACACAACATTAGCTTTAAATAATGAAATGATCATAACTTATCTGATAGAAATGACTTCACTATCTTATAGAACCTAAAACTCATACCATGTTCAAAAATAGCAAGTCAAAGCCTCACCTATTGAAAATATTAATAGTTAAACCCCTGACTTATTCTTGGGGCTCCTTGAATAACATCATATTTGAATCCTACTATAGACTGATGATTTGGTGTTACTTACCCGGTCTAGTTTCAGCTTGTCCACATCCGTTAGAAAAGGATTCACAGCTTTCTCACCTGCCACTTTTAGGGCAGTGCCCAAGGCTTCAAATGCAGCATCTCTAACCTCCGGAGCCGAATCATTAATATGCTGTGGTTAAAAAACAAAATCTGTGTATTCTGCTTGATGGAGCTTTAGATTCACAGAATGCTATAAAGCAGTGGTCCCCAACCTTTGTAGCTTGGCGGCCTGGCAGGAGGGAAACGTGTGTGCAGCTTGACATGGTCGCATGGCCCTGTTCCGAATAGGCCCAAGCCCCGTAGTGGGCTGCAGCCCAGGGATTGGGGACCCCTGCTACTATAAAGGATGGTGAAAACATGTAAGCTCAGCTTGGAACTTCTCTGTGCAATCTTCAGCTGAACCAAAGTGGAGGGCAATGAAGAAACTGAATTCAAAAATATGATTTAGATACGTGGTTTTCTCCTTTCTTGGATACCAAAGATATATTTATATATTTATTTATTTACATTTATTTGTCACCCATCTAGCGGTTGTGAGACTCTGGGCAGCTGTCATTCTTTTTCTTTTGTTCTGCATAACACTCCTGTCTTGCCTAGATAAAAATTCTTCCACGATATATGTCAGTATTTTTGAACTTCCCACCTTACATATTAGTAAAGGATACCTTCCAGGAATAGAAGCTATTGCCTTATTTTATTTCAAATGCAAGTTCTGCAGATGATTTTATTTAATTTTTTTACCTTGAGGAGAGCAGCGCAGAATGGTTTCAGGAGACTTTTGGGAAGGGTAGTAGGAGTGCAGTGACAAAAGCTTCGTGCAATGAAGAGGGATGTCTGCTGCTTGATAGTTGGGTTTTTGTTATCCATTACAGCCAAGATATCTTCACTGAGATTTTGTAATGTGGTCTAAAATATTTGGACATAAGAGATTCACTTTGACTATTCAAGAAAAGCCTGTTAATCTTGGTCAGAGTATTGGTATCAATTCACTTACAGTAAGAAAGATAGCATCAATGGCTTCTTGCAGGGCTTGCACGACCTGAGGCTTTTTTTCTTTGAACTTCTCCAGAATAGTTGGGACAACCTATTGAATATTATCAAGATGTTATAAATTGCGCATCCACTCCAGTGCCAATTGTAATACAAGGAAATGTCAGTTGGTGTTACCTGAACTGCAGGTCTCTAAGTTCCCGTGGGAGGAGTCATTAATGGGATATTCTCAGACCCCATTTGCCTTGAGACTGAGATTAATTGAGACCACTCCCCTCTGCCTCACTTCCTGGCCCCCAGTTTAATCGAAGGTCAATGGTATAAGAGGAATCTGGTAGGAATGGTAAAGAACAGCAAACGGAACACAAGAACAACAACCAAACCAGTCAAGAACCGAACCAACCTAATACAACAAGAATGCTCAGGTACTTCCTGCGTCCAATTGGGATGGGAAGTGACTCCTCCCACAGGAACCTAGAGACCTGCAGTTCAGGTAAGACCAATTGACAGTCTCCTAGGTGATCCCGTGGGAGGAGTCATTGATGGGACATACCAACGCTTGATGTCCCAGAAAGGGAATAGGAAGCCTGAGCCTCCCGAGGTTCTAACACTTTCTGCAGAACCTGCCTACTGAATGAAGCCTCTGCCGAAGCGTAAGCATCCACCCGTTAATGTCTGATGAAAGACGTAAGGGAAGCCCAGGCTGTCGCCCTGCAAATATCCTCTAGGGGTCCCTGGGTTAACCAGGCTGCCGCCGTAGCCACACTCCTCATGGAGTGGACCGTAATTCCAGCCGGCACCGTAAGGCTGCGAGCCTCATAGGCTCTAGTAATAGCCGACTTGATACATCTATCAATGGTAGCTGAGGATACCCTAGCCCCAAGGGTGGAAGGCTGGAAGGAGACAAACAACGCCTCCGACCTACGGAGGGGAGAGGTACATTTAAGGTAGATGTGCAACACCCTCCTCACAGCTAGTCGATGCCAGGAGAGTTCCCTCTCCCTGGATGGTGCGGACAGAAATCCGGCAGGACTATCTCCTGTGCCCTGTGGAACGGGGAATTGATCTTGGGTAAGAATGAAGGGCCCAGTCTAAGGACCACCCTGTTCTCAAGGAATGTGCACAGATCCTCCCTGAAGGACAGTGCATTGATCTCAGAAATGCGCCTGGCGGATGTGATGGCCACCAAGCTACCTTCAGGGTGAGGAACTGCAGGCTCATTGTCCTTAGTGGCTCGAAGAGAGCCCCCGTCAGCGCTTGCAGGACCGTTGGAAGATCCCAAGTGGGGAAACGAAGGATCACAGGGAGCCTAAGATTGGCCGTCCCCCCGGAGAAACCTTTTAATGATCGGATCCTATGCTAGGAAACAGGAACTCAATCGCCCAAGAACCGTTGTCAATGCCACAACCTGCCTCTTGAGGGTATTATGGGAAAGCCCCTTGTCCAGCCCATCCTGCAGGAATTCCAGCACCTGAGGTATCGAGGCTTGTGCTGGATCTACCTGTGCGGAACGGCACCAGGACACAAAAGCAGTCCAAGTGGTGTCGTAGATGCAGGTAGTGGTTTTCTTCTGAAGGCCTCAATGGTCGTAATGACTCTGGACGAAAACTGGGCCGCCCTCAACTGTTCCCTCTCAAGTGCCAAACGGTCTACTGGAGCCACTGAGGCTTCGGATGGCGCAGGGTCCCCTGGCATAGAGCCACCTCCCCCCGGGAATCCTCCAGAGGGGGGACAGGGACAGATCTATCAGGTCCGTGAACCAAGGCCGACGGAGCCAATAGAATGATCTCCGCCCCCTCTGCTACCAACTTCCTGAGGACCCTGGGAATGAGAGGAAGAGGGGGAAAGGCATACAGGAGGCCCTCTGGCCAACGACACCTCAGGGCGTCCACACCCCGAGCCGGGTACCGGAAGATGAACCTCTGGACCTGCACGTTGGCTGGCATGGCGAACAGATCCATAACTGGCCTGCCGAACCTCTGGCAAATCCTGTCGAAGACCTTGGGAAGCAGTTGCCATTCTCCGTGGTCCACTGTCGTTCGGCTGAGCCAGTCGGCTTTCAGATTGTCCACCCCCGAGATGTGCTCCGCCCTTAGCGACAGGATATGACGTTCCGCCCAATTCCCCAACTTTGCAGCCTCGTTCCGAAGGGCCTTCGAGTGGGTGCCCCCCTGCTTGTTGACGTGCGCTTTCCTGACGATGTTGTCTGTCACCACCAGCAGGTGCTTCCCCTCGACCTTCTCCATGAAATGACGGAGGGCTAGGTGGATCATCCTGTATCCAGCCAGTTGATGTTTTGACGCAAGACGGAGGCCAACCAACGTCCCTGGGCCAGCTGGGTGTTGAGATGCGCCCCCCCCCCAACCAAAGAGACTCGCGTCAGTCGTCAATACCAACCTGTCTGGGTCTCTGAATAGAGCCCCTTTGTCCATGGCGGGAGATGTCCACCAGCGCAGACAGACGTACTTGGGGCGGAACGGGAATCTGGAATGTTACGTCGCTGGCACCGTCCCTCTGGTACAGAAGCAGCAGCCATTGCAGCTCTCTGGAATGAAGTCGAGCCCACGGGACAATCGCTATGCAGGAGATGCACTTCCCCAGCAGACGCGAGAGCAACACTACGGGGACAAAGTGTGCCCTACGGATCTGCTGGACCAGTTGGCAGATACTGTCCCTACGATCTTGTGAGAGGTACACCCTACTCTCCACCGTGTCAATAACCGCCCCCAGCTGTTGCAAGCGTGTAGAGGGCTCTAAATGGCTCTTCTAGAAATTTACGGAGAAGCCCAAGGACTGCAAGGTCCTAATGGTGAACTGAAGGTCCTTCTTCGCAGTCCCAGGACCGTGCCCCTGAACTAGGACATCATCTAAATAAATTTGAATTCGAATCGGAACAGACCTGAGGTAACCCACGACCACCGCCAACACCTTAGTGAAGGTCCTGAGGGCCAAAACCAGACCAAAGGGAGGGGCCTTGTACTGATAATGGATCCCCCCCATATGAAAATCTAAGGAACCTCCTATGGTCCGGTGCAATCAGGATATGGAGATAGGTCTCCATAAGATCAATGGAGGCCAGGAAATCCCCAACCCTGATCCCTTCAAGGATAGACTTCAAGGAGGCCATTTTAAACTTCCGGTAAACCAGCCTGAAGTTAAGCAACTTTAGATCTAGGATGGCTCTCCAGCCCCCTGAACTCTTCGGAACTACAAAAAGGTTGGAATAGAAACCAGAACCTCTCTGGTCCTCCGAAACCAGTTCCATGGCCTGAACGTCCAGCAGGGATGGCTTGCGCATAAGCTCACACTTCACTGAGTTCCGAGAGGAGAAGATCTGGAAACGAAAAGGGGGTGAGAACGAAACTCCAAATGCAACCCACAACGAACAGTGTGGAGGACCCATTCATCAGAGGTGATGAGGTCCCAGTGGTCTGCAAAGTGAGCGAGGCGACCGCCAATAGGAAGATCCGAGCCCGGATCATTTATTCCTGCAGAAGGAACGGCTGTGCCCCCCTCGAAAGGGCGGCTTGCTGGGCTGTTGGTATCGATTACTATCTCTATAATATTGCCTATCCCCTTGGAGAAGGTACCTAGAGGGAGGGTACCTCTGTTGCTGCTGGTAGTCCTGCTCTGGAGGCTGATATGCAGGCATCCTCTGGTAGGGCGTTGACCTTTGCTCTGCCCGCTTGGAAAAAGGAAGGAAGGATCTTACGTTTGTTCTTGTCCTCCATCAGCAGCAGGTCCAGGGAGGCTCCAAATAGCTTGTCGCTGGAATACTCTGCTGCCGCTAAGGTCCACTTGGACCGGGCCTCCCCCTGCCAACTATGGAGCCAAAGCAGTCTCCTGGATGCCACTGACGTAGCGAGCACTTTGGACCTGTACTTGACCGCATCAAGTGTGGCATCCGCTGAGAACTGGGCAGCCGCAGTGAGCTTTGCGATGTCCTGCAAGAGATGTACCTCCGTAGCCGGAACCATCTCCTGCATCTGGGTCAGCCAGAGAAGGATAGACCTATTGAAGAAGGAGGCCGCAGCCGCTGCCTTGATTGCCCATGTGGCCACCTGGAAGTTCTTGCGCAGTCAGTTCAGCTCTATCTTCCGCCTTAGGTTTGTGGTGATGTTGCCAGACACCAGAGGACGCCAAAGCTGCCATAGGTGGGTCCACTGTCGGAATCTGTAAAGCCTGAGAGAAACTAGGATCAAGGTGATCGTTGCTGCCTGGGATAGGAAAAGCCGTGGGCTTCGCCCATTGGAACTTGAGAACCTCCATGAACATAGGGGGAGTAGGGATCTCCTCCTTTTCTACTGCGGGATTGTGGAATGGCCCATTTTTGTGCTTGGAGCCGGGGTAGCCAGAGTGCCCCCAACAGCGGGAGCCACCTCCAAATCTGCAATTCCCTTGCGCACAAGGGAACCAAATTGGGAGGGGGGAAACAAACCAGTGAACACGGAAGCCTCCGGAATAGTTTCTTCATCATCAGAGAAACCATCCTCCTTCTGACCCCCTTCATGTAACACAGAATCCTCACTAGCTGTAGAGGGGGAGCTCTGCCTAAGCTCACGAGCAGAAGAAGTTGCCGGTTGGTTTGGATACCTCCAGGTGTCCCACGAGAATTCCTCCTAGAGGATCTAGATTTTTTCTGCATGTCTGTGGCAATACCTTCAGAAATTGCCTGGGCAATAATCTGCTGAAACCTCTCTGGAAGCTTAGGAAATGCTGGGGAAAGAGTGGGAGGCCCCAAAACCGGCTCTTCCTCAGCAGACTGAGGAGCTAGCCTAGGTCTGCCCATCCCAGTAACAGGCCTGCCATAAGGTTCCCCTCTCTGGGCCCCAGGGTGTTCAGGGGTGATGGGGAGGACATGGAAACACCCCCCCCCCGGAAAATCCCCATGATCTAGGGGGTGATTCAGCCACATGCGTGAGCCTAAGGGGAGAATGGGACCTGGAGGGGGAAGGGCTAATGCAGTCCCTGGCTCTTCGAGAGGAAGTCCTGGTGGAAACTCCCTCATGCCCCGGTGAGAGTCCCCTGCTGTGGCAGACTTAGATGTGAGCCTCTTGCCCAAGGCCCTCTCTCTGGATGTGGAGGGGCCTCTGGAGGTCCCCTCGCCAGGCTCAGGATCCACCGGGGAATCCGGTGCTGCCTCTCCTGGTCGCCTCGTGGCATCCGCCATTAAGAACAGCTTCCCCAAAAGCCTCAGGTACTCACAGCTCCTCAGATGGCTCACCAGGCTCTCTGCAGCCTCCTCTGCTCTTCACAGAAGAAAAAGAATGTTGCCAGCGATTCTGAAGGGCCCCGTGTCTCCGTGCACGTAGCCCCAATGCCAGCGATCCGTGGCTCGATTGTGGAACTCTGGAAGGAGAAGCTGGAGGCGATTCCCCGATTCACGGGGAGAGTGCCTCTGCAAGTGGCCTCTGCAGAGCTCTAATGGCTTCCCTGGCCATGTGCGTCTTCCCGGAAGCCGGCAGGGATCCAAGATGGCGGCCGCTGACCATGCGGCCTGATTCCTCCAGGAGTCTGCCTCAACAGGACCACCCAGTGGTCTGGAGGAGCTCCAGCAGCCCCCAATGGGTTGGAAATGCAGTTCCTCTTGTGATCTCCTGGAGGCTGGCTTTGGAGGCTCCCCAGAGACTGCAAGCAGTCTTGGAGCCTGAGGCGCTCCTGCAAAGCCCAGCTATTGCCCAGCGCAGCAGCAATCACTCAGGGAAGACAAGGGAGGAGGTGGGGAAGGGAAGGATGGAAAATTCTCACACCAAATTGAATGAAGTCAGGAGCCAAGAAAAAAGTCTCCTATTAGGCCGAAAGACTGAGATTAACTGGGAGCCAGGAAGTGAGGCAGAGGTGAGTGGCCTCAATTTAACCTCAGTCCCAAGGCAAATGGGGCCTGAGAATAACCCATCAATGACTCCTCCCACGGGATCACCTAGGAGACTCTTCATCATCGCCCCATACAAAGGACAGAGAAAAAATTTGAATCACACTAGAAGTTCATTACATCAAGAAACACTCTGATACTACAATCTAGCTAAAACAGGTTTTTAAAAAAAGTTTGTTGTTTTTAAAACTCTTACTTCAAACTACTCCTCTGGAAACATTTTTTCCTATCTTCCTGAATATTCTTTTGTTTTAATAAAACAAAATCCACAAGAAAATTTGCTAGAAATATGATAAAAGGAAGATTTAACATGCATTCAGTAGAAATCAGACTGGTGCCAAATTCTAGTCTATTCCTCATTCCACAATTAATTCTAGACACAGAGAATTCAAAAGCTAACACTGAGCATGTTATACTCACATGACCAGCATATTGTCCAAATTTCTTCCTGAGACCAGTAGCTAATCCAGCAAGGCATTTGGCAGCCAAAGCAACCAACATCACATTAGTATCCTTTCCAACAACCTGTAAAGAAAGAGCATCATAATCTAATGGTGTAAATTTTCAAAATGAATTCTGAACAAATTAAAAATAATTTCTCATGCCATTCACCAGAATTAATATTAAACTATCTAAGAGTTACTGTCCAATTTTACAAACATAAAGAATGGGAGAGAGGTTGTTCTCCCCTGCCACTTTCTTATACACTGACAAAATATGCTCCATTTGGTGGAGTGTGCAAATGGAGAAAATTGTTTCATGAGCACAAATTCTGGATTTAATTTTACATAATAAGTGCTGGAAACCAGAGATTCTGGGCAATTTACTAGTGCTACCTGACTTGATATCTGCTTAAAGAGTTCAGAATGTGTTCAATTATATTTATTTCTATTTATATCCAATTAAGATCTCGATCGAAAAAGAGAGCTGACGTTGTGACATGCGATCTTGGTGCTCCGAGATCGCAGTCGATATTTCTGCCGCTGGACGGTCCATTTGGACCTAAACCATCCCGTAGAGACGATGGTTGAGAAGGGCACCTCCTGCTGATCTCAGGGACACCGCAAAGTCCCTGAAAGATCCAGGAATAGCCTTTTCTTCCGGCGACAGAAATGCAGCTAATGAAGCTGCTGAAGTTGGGACAGCTCCAGAACGGGAAGAAAGCAGAAAGAGAAAGTGTGTTGAATTGGTGAGAAAATTTTATTATTAGAAAAAGAGACTACCCCCAAAAAAATTAAGTTAAATTAAAATTGAAGACAGAAGACTTTAAGCGGCGAAATTAATCTACATTAAACTTAGTGTGTTATCCTATTTCTAATTTTTTTTCACAGATGGAATTTTTGTAAAGGCTCCCTATTTTTTAAACTGAATGGATTAATTCTTCTTTTTTCACTTTTGCTTACACCTATGAATTAAAATTTTCCTTTTTTTTATAATGCTTGATTGGATTAATTGGATTGTTTTTGATTTCCATTTAAGGGTTTTCTTTCTTTCTTAAGCTTGGAATATAAAGAAGATAACAAGAAGGATTATAAAGAGGGTTGTAACAACAGGAGGAAAAACAGTTACACTGCCACTTAGATGCTGGATACATTGTTTTTTTTCTTCTTTCTTTTTGATAACTTGAGATTCAAGGTTCTTTCAGTTTGTTTACTGATAGTGATAGTAGGAAGAGCACTAGTTGTTTATAAGGTGCTTTTTGGGAGGGAAGACAACATTTTGACTTGAAAAATAATAAATGAACCTGTTTGAAGTTTATTAAAATAGCCTTGAACCCTATAATGGCAGTGCCTGCAAAATTGAAAGAATGGCTCAGCAGGAAAAAGAAACTGTAACATTGCGAATGATTATGTTTGAAATTCAAAATCTATTAGTTGTGACAGAGAATTGAAAAGAGATTGGAGAATATAGAATACGAAACAGAAAAATTTGATGGAGAAACTGAGGATGTTATCAAATGAAGAAAGTGGAGGACAGAGTTCAAAAATGGAAGAAAAAAATGAGCAAAGAGATAAGAAAACTGTGGATACTCACAACAAAGTGAGCGTGATTTGTAATGGCAAGAGCGGAATATGGACAGGGGAGATAAATGGATTGGAACTCTACCCCAGACTTCAAAGCACAGAAGAAGAAAAGAGAGAAAAATTGACGGAGATAAGGAGAGAAATCTTGACAGAAGCACCAGTGATAACCAAAGATAAGCTGATGGAAAGAACAGATGCTGGGTTTCAAACTTTTATGAGATACGAAAGGAACAACATGTTGTGAAGAGAAGTTTATACAAGTTTTATTAAGAAAGTAACTAGAACATTAATGCTACAAATGGCAAGAGATATAAGACCGCACTGTTACTGGAAAGATACAGGTTGATGTAATGAAAATGTATAATAAAAACTAAGCTAAATTTAGTTTACTAGTAGTATGTATAAAATGAAGTGACAATAGCTATAGTTAAATAATGATTAATAATGATAACAATGCATATAGATAGTTTAATAATATGAAATTTTATATAAACAACTCATGGAGACTATGAGGAGGAGGTTTAAAAGTTTTATCTAGAATATGTTATAAAAATGTATTGTGATTGGATGATGTTAGGATGATTTAATAGAATGTTATCATATAATCCTATTCTAGATTTTGAATATATATAAAAGGATGTAAAAACAATTATAGTCAAATTAAGGTTGAGATATAATAATTGTGATATAGATGAATATAGGTGAATTTAAAATATGCGATTTGATATGAAAAGCAGGTGATGACTATGGAAGAGATGCATGGAAATGCTGTAAACACTTTCTACAATTTGTAATGGAAGATAGTCTTTTTTATTTTTATATTTGTTTGTCTTTGTCCAAAAATAAATAAAAATTGTTTTTTTAAAAAAGAAAGATCTTGATCATCCACTTAAACCTATGAGCAAACATTATAATTAAACACTCTATAATTACCAATAAAAGATTAAAATCTCCTTATAACTATACTAATACTGAGACCTTGCATTTAGATTTGAGAGGTCCATTTGGGTAATACAGAGAATCTTGCCTTCTTAAGAGCTTTCACCAAGTCTGCATAATCTCCAGCTTCCAATCTGGGATTTTTAACCAGCACTTCTACTGCTTCCAATGCTTCTTTTCTTTCCTGCCACTTTTTGGCCTCCTGCAAGGCAAACCATTAAATATTTATTATTATCCAATATATGCATTATTAGAAGTAATACATTCTAGTCACATGGCATTTCCTATTTCTATAAAGGAAAAATACATGCACATGCTTCCATGGTTTCCATGCTTTCAGAAACAATTAAGTACCGTACTTTAATTTACCACTATGTTTTCACATTGTTCTACTGCAATTGTCCCTAATAAATAATACCTCTTAGACATGACAACATATAAATTAAGTAGCATAAAAGAGAAATTATTTGGTAGATATTTTAATGCACACAGTATTGATGCAAAGGGAAGTTAGAGAGATTAAGATTAACGTATTACTTTGTCTCTACTTACTATTTTGTCATAGAAATCCTTAGGAAGTTTGGAGAGAATTTCAACAGCTTCCAAAAGTTCATAAGCATCAACTTGTGGAACATCCTCATCAACATCATCACCTCCTATGGAAACAGCTATTAGACATGCCAAGTACAGACCAGTTACACTACAATACTAAATTTTACTAATCATATGATCAAAATTCCCAGAATAAGGTCTTCTGTGCAATTAATGATACTGTCTGAATACTGATATGCATCTAACGTCTTTAGTCAGTTTGTGCTTTTTGGTTTTGGTGAGTTTTCCTTTTTTTTAATAACATCCTCAAGGTTGACGGTCCAGATCAAATGTTACCTCCATCTGCATCTCCACCAGCTGCCTGCTGTTGCTCAAACTTTGCTTTCATTTCTTGCTGGGATCGCAGAAACCTGGACTGCTTGGGAGTAGACGATGGTAGTTTGACCCATTCTTCTTCCAGTTCTTTTAACTACAAGAATTAAAATAGCCAAAAGATGTTTAACACAGTCTTGTGATGTTTGGACTATTCCCTGCTTTCAAAGTGGTATAAAAGCATAGCTTTTGAGGATAAAAACCACACTGACCCAACATATGCTGCTCTTGGTTAAGGGGCACTGCTGTACTGTATTGACTTTTAAAACTATTTTTCTATTTTTTTCCTCTATATAGACTTGTTATTAGCCACTCAAGTATTATTAGAGTAACATGCAAGCTGGAGGTAGTGAGTGATTACATGAATACAATTGATTATAAATAATCTGCTACTGAAAGAAGGCCTACTAAGAATATTAGTATATTATATGATTTCAAAATCTTTTTGCTGACATAAGCATTTGCTGCTTAATAATTAGCACAGGTTCCAGGAGAGAACCCATCTTTTAAAGCTTGATATTGGATGATCACCTGATAACTCAGTGCAAGATATCACCATTTTTCCCCAAGCCTCTTGAAAGATTCAATATGAGATTTGTTAGAACTCCAGTTGTTTCAGGTCTTGGAGTTCATGCCTATTTTATAAAGTTTCCTCCACTAAAATTGTATCTAAAAGGAATAATTTTCCAAAACAAAGCTTTGAATTATTGAAAACATTTCAGAAAAAAAAAATCTATTTTCTTCTGTAACTTCCTGTTAAGATTATCAGAACACAACATTTCCCCAATTTACCTGAAGAGAATTTATGTTCTGTAATGGAGGCCTAAGAGCATCCTTAATCCACCGATAAATCTCAATTGCAAGGAGTTTGGCTTCATCTCGAACCGCTTTCTCTCGAGATTCAAAAAGTTTTGGCAACATTTTGATTATTGGCTTCAGGGTGATTATTTTTGAACCAAATTCACTGAAATATATACATGCAATTAGTTACATTATGTTAATTTAATGTGACAAAAATTTAGGCGTCCTAAACATTATAGCAATAGGAATTAGACTTATATACCGCTTCAGTCACTAAGCAATGCAATCATAAAGGGTGACATTTTGTGACCAGGCCTTTTTCTAAATCCCACTGACACCATTCTGCAAATACCACATGTGGTTCTTACAATGTTTCAAAAGGTTTCTGAGAGCTTCTAAAACTCATGAAAAGGCTGTGCTCACCATTCTCATGATGCTTCAGAAAGCTTCTGTGGCTTTCCAGAACATCATGAGAAGATCACCCACAATTTTGAGAAGAGGGGGCATCTTTTTTTTTTTAACAAAATTTTTTATTGGTTTTTCAACATTTATAAGGAAAAGGGTAAATGGACAGGTATACAAATTATGGCAGTTGCAAAGTGTGACAGGCGCCCCTCTCTCCATACTCATAGTATACATTTATATATAATGCATTGGTATATAATTAATTACAATCAGCATATTAGTTCTATTACTAAATTCAATCAGATTAGACATTACAGTATAAAATCCAGATATAATTCCATTATCACTTTCGGTCAGTTTATAATAATATGATTTTCTTGTTTATTTTTGTGATCTGAGTCTTCTTGCTATTGCCCCATCTCCCTCCACTGGCAGAGCTCTGGCCCCTCCCGTGTCCTGCGTGTCCGCTGTAGTGTCTCGTTTTTTCTAGGAGTGTTCTGTTTTTTTCCATAAAGGCCTGCGCCTCTATGGGTGAATTGATTCTAATTCTTGTCTCCTCCCAGAATATCAGCATACCTTCAGGCATCAACCATCTAAACCACACCCCTTTCTGGTATAATTTATTCGCTAATTGCGAATAATTCTTCCTTTTTTCTCTAATCTTCTTAGGGATCTGCTTCAGAATGGTTATCTCCATATCATGGTATGTCAATGCTTGCCCCCTTTGTACACCCAGAATTTCATCTCTTGTGCTTTTTCTAAGAAATTTAATGTGAACCTCCCTAGGTACATTGTGAGTTCTAGCATAAGCTGAGTTCACTCTATAAACCAGGTCTATATCCCACCCCATCTGTTGTTTTGAGAAGAGGGGGCATCTTGTGAGGTTTTAGAAGGCCTCAGAAGTGATGAGACCTGCCTTGAGCAGCCAGCAACTACCTCGTCTAGGGCCAGGCTGGGCATGCTTTGTCAGTCATTGGAAGAAGCCAGAGCAGGTCGCTTGGGCATACCACTGGAATGGTGGTCTGCAACGTGGGGCTTGAGATAACACTCCTTGGCTTTGGACTGAAAGAGGTCCATGGAAAGAATATTGAAGCCTCAGGCCTCTAGTCAGCTTACCACTACCACCATTAAGGAGTGCTACTATGCAGAGCAGTCAAAAGGACAGAGATGGGGGTGTGATAGACAAGTAGATAAGTGCAGATGATCTGCCAAACAGCTGAATTTGTAATGACCGTGGCAGTATCTTTGGGGATTGAGCATAAATACCATTCTTTCAGTGCCACCCTTTATTAATCATAGCTTGAGGAATACACCATCCATATAAGTATTATGCACAGAGAGAAAACTAGGGCTTCTCTGCCATCTACAGCTGAGCATATAACTTTCTATGTAAGTGGTTTTCCCACTGCTTTTGAGGGATTTTTTTTCACCAACTTTTTACAGCCCTCTGATTTCTGATGTTGGTTGGCTTTTAATATAAATCATGGTTGCCTTATGTGCTAAACACATGGTCAGGCAGAAGATAGAATAAATTACAGTATTTAAATGGATTCCTTCCCATTTTTTCATTTCTTGCTTTGTAGAGTTCAGTCTTTCGTTAAGTTGCATCAAATATCAGCAACAGTTGATTTCACTCGTGTACTACACTGTTTCCCTGAAAATAAGACCTCCCTGGATAATAAGCTCAATTGGGCTTTTGAGTGCATCCGCTAAAATAAGCCTTCCCCCAAATAAGCCCTTCCCAAAACTATTGCAACACAGCAGCAGCCATAAGGTGATCATGCTCTCTGCCTCCTGCACCTCAAAAAAAAAAAAAAAAACCTCCTCGAAAATAAGACCAAGCGCTTATTTTGGGGGTCAAAAGAAAATAAGAACTTGTCTTATTTGGGGGGAAACATGGTAAGTCATAAAGGAACTTAGTTTTAGATGAACATAACACATGAACCTAAAGGGCAATGTATGCATACTAAATATTATATAATGTAGCTTTTTTCCACTGACCACTTAAATGGAAAACGGCAATAGAGAATTTAATTAGTCATAAGAAATTCCCCTATTCTTAGAAAGTCTGAATAAAATTTTCATTAAATCTTACCTTAGTGCTTTCCTCAGTGTCTCTATGCATGCCACTATAATCTTGGGGTTCTTGTTGTCCAAGCCTTTAAGCAATTCTTCTTGCACCACTTCCCCTTTCTCAATTTCAATAAACATGAGGCATATATCTATGCCTAGTTCCTTTGCTCTAGCTTTAGGCTGATTGAACACTTTATTTACAACTCCAGATACCACCTCCCCTGTTGTTCTTAAAAAAGGAAGAAAAGTAATAACAAGAATTAGTTGAAAACAGAATGAACAATTTGATTCTCTCTCATCCACCTTATAGCAATAATGTCAACTCCATTAAACACAGGAATCTTCAGTATATTGTTATATTTATTGCAATTTATTGAGGTTAAGATTGGTTTTGATGCATTGATGAAATATTCCCAAGAGTTCTGGAAATCTGAAAAATTTCCCTGATATGTATTAATTTTTTTTTGCATTCAAGATACTTATTAATAACCTCATTCATACACATTACTCAAATGAAGCCAGAGCTTTTTCCTTTATGATTAATGGATAAACAGTTAGAAAAAGCCAGGGAAAATCATCTCAATATATGATCACAGCAGCGAGATTACTGTATGCACAGAGTTGAAAAGGTTGACACTACCCAAAATGGAGGAATGGTTGCTTAAATTGAGAGATTTTGCTGACATGGAGAAATTAACTTCTTTGATTAGGGAAAAGACATTATGTACGTTTATTTTTTATTAGAAGCCTCTTATGGACTTTTTGTGTAAAAACAAAAACAAATGAATTTATAACTTCTGGTTTCAATGATTAGATGGGATAGATTATGGAAAAAAGAGTAAATATGATGTAATTTTAGAGAAAGAGCAATCAAATATATATTTGTACTTATAACTGCTGTGAAAATATTGGAAGCCATTTTATATATATTTTTCCTTTCTTTTCAATTTTTCTTAGCTTTCCCTTAGTTTTTTTTAAAATGTTCTAATAGTTTGTTAGCTTTTATCTTCTAGTTTAAAAGTTTTAATAAACATTATACACAAAACCACCCGATTCATACACATGCATGTTGAGCACTTCACTGCTACATTTTAGACAGCTCAAATGCATGCATTGTGTAAAGTGAAAAATATTTTTATAATGTGAAGGGCCATTACAATGTGTAGTGAACACACTGAACACAAATACAATTATTGTAAGAGTCAGATAATTAATTACCAACATAAATTATCTCCTCCAACATTTGGTACCCATGCAGTGAGAAAGGTGTCAGTTTTTATTTGCTTAAAGAAAATCATTTCAAAAACCCAAACTGGGGATTAAATGACTGATGTACTGTAGGCATGTTCCAAAAAGATTTATGGTATAGATTTAATTAAACAATTTTAGCCTCATAGCTCTGAAGAAATTGTCCAAACTGTTCTAACTTCTATAATATTTGAAACTGTTCAAAGCTGATATATAAATATAATTTGGGATCTTAAGGTCATTAGTAGGAGCAAGAATTCTTCTAAAGTACAAATACAAATAACTTACTTTCCTGCTACGTGAGCATTTTCAACATAAGCAAGTGCAGCTTCTAATCCTTTTAGCTGAACTACTGCATTTGAGTCTGTCACAAATTTCTTTATAAGTCCAAGATATTTGGACCATTCAGGGTTCTTTTCATCATCTATTTTCAAAAACAGCTTCAGTGCTTCTTCATACCCATTTAATCTGGCTTTCCATACCTAGGAAGAAAATGGAAATAAATAAATTAAATCTCTATGTGACCCGAGAGAATTATATGCTATTCTCTTATATGACCAACTATATATTTTTATTACAACCAATACTGAGGTACTGTAGTTTTCCCTGTAAGTATTCAAATCATAGATATCCAATACCTACTAAAATTCTGCAGCATTTATCACATGTACTATCTGCAGTCCCAAGAACACATTTGAGGAGTTCTGAAACTGCTTTAGTCATGATTGCAGTCCAATACAGTCATACAAATTAATGAGGAAATTTCTATGTTATCTGACCTATCATATACAAAGTTAATAGTCTTGAAAATAACAGGTTTTCTTCACAAATCTAGCAATATGTTTTATTCTCATTCTTCAGACTTCCGCAGCATTCTTGTCATGCCTCCAAAGTGCTGCTACCATATGTTGACTTCTGTTGCTAATTGCTGTGAGATAAGGGAAGATACAGTGATGGGGAGAACAGAAGAGGAGGGAGAATAGAGGATCTCAATTTTTTTACTAGTTTTCCTTTCCAACACTGTCTGATAATTTGTAAACTATTTTAATATTTTTTAAAAACAACACGACATGCCCTAAATAAATATCATTATAGCAAACTTATAAAAACATCAAGATTCATAAATAATAACTTATGCAACTAATGTTGCTATTTTCCCCCCGTTGTTATTTCAACAATTTAGAAACATGGCGAACTGATGGCAGAAAAAGATCTAGTGGTGCATTGGGTTTGCCCTTTGATCTTTTTTCTTGTTTTTGTTTTCTTTTGTTTATTTATTATTTTGAATTACTATTTTTATTTTTAAATTTAATTAAATTATTAAACTTCTGTAAAGATATGAAGAAATGTTTTGTAGAACTTATCTATGTAAAAAATAAGAAATCACAGAAAAAAGAGAGAAAATGATACAAATATATTTTAGTAAGCATCTACGTAACTTCATACTTCTCTTATTGCAAAACTGGATAAATCAGTCATAGGATTCCCTTAAACTAGGAGCCCATACTGATATCCTTCATGTACTTTTGTGCCATCTGTTTTCTGCTAATTGTCCAAGATGAAAAAGGGCATTGGTACTTACCTGATATGCCTCTTCTCATAGTGGGGGAGGAGTATCCAGGATGAGTTAACTTCGTCCTTGTTGATTGGACTGAGTCCAATAAAGCTCTTTAGACCATGCCCTAGTCACCAGGTAATACCCAGTTTCGACGAAGAACTCTATCAGACTTGATGTGTCATCCACTCTTAGACAATGATGCAGTTTCAAACCTTTATTTACTCATGTAGTTCTTTACACTCCAGATGTACAACAAAAACAAAACGTTTCCAAGACTGTCATACTCAGGGAGGGGCTGGATACTCCTCCCCCACTATGAGAAGAGGCGCATCAGGTAAGTACCAACGCCCTTTCTCCATAGTGAGGGGAGGAGTATCCAGGATGGGACGTACCAAAGCCCACATGTCCCTAGGGAGGGTTAACACTTGGAGCATACCTTGAAACCCAACCTATGCTCAACCCTATGCCTGGTGAGATGTCTCTCCCACTCTGTGCACTGCCTGCAGTATCCTACGTCCAAAGGCTGCCTCCGCCGAAGCGAAGGAGTCCAATTTGTAGTTCCTCACGAATGGTGAGGGAGAAGACCATGTGGCCACCCTACAGATCTCGGTCAATGAGGCCTGCGAGACCCAGGCCGCTGATGTGGCTGCGCTTCACATAGAATGCGCCGTAATGGCCCCCGGAGTTTGTAGCCCTCATGCCTGGTATGCGGTTGCGATGCAGGTCCGCAACCACCTGCCTATCGTGGTAGAGGTTACCTTGTTTCCCAGGGATCTCGGCTGGAAGGAAACAAATAAGGCCTCTGACTTTCTGGTTGGCAGGGTTCGTTTGAGGTAGATCCTCAGTGCCCTCCTCACGTCCAAGATGTGCCACTTTCTCTCCAAGGGATGGGAGGGGTCCGGACAGAAATTGGGCAATATCAGCTCTTGCGATCGGTGGAAGCAAGAGCACACCTTGGGTATAAAGGAGGGGTCCAGTCATAGGACCACTCTGTCCTGGTGGAATACACATAAATCTTCCCTGGCAGACAGAGCCTGGAGTTTAACTATCCGCCTAGCGGAAGTAATTGCCACCAAGAAGGCGACCTTGAGTGTCAAGAATTTGAGTGAGATTGTTCGTAGTGGCTCAAAGGGAGGCCCTGTCAGAGCATCCAGCACCATGTGTAAGTCCCAGGAAGGGTACCTGTGTACCGTGGGCAGCCTAAGATTCAAGGCTTTGAGAAACCGCTTGACCATGGGGTGCTGAGTCCTACCGCATAGGAATACCGAGGAGATGGCGGAGACCTGCCTCCTAATAGTGTTCGGAGCCAACCCCCTGTCCAAGCCTGCCTGGAGGAAGTCCAGTACCTGTGACACCGAGGTCTGAACCGGGTCATAGTTCCTGGTGGCGCACCATGTGCAAAAGGCGCACCATGTGACGTTGTAGATACACTCCGTGGAAGGCCTGCGGGCCGCCTGGATCGTCTGTATGACCCTGGCGGAGAAATTATCCTCCCTCAGGATGCTCCGCTCAAGTGCCAGGCGGTTAGCTGCAGCCACTGGAAATCCAGGTGTTCCAGAGACCCCTGCCTGAGGGAGATCCTCTCCTGTAGAATCCTCCAGGGCCTGTCCACTGAGAGAGACATGAGGTCGGCAAACCAAGGCCGTCGGGGCCACTGTGGGGCAATCAAGACCACCTCCGCCCTCTCCCGCAAGATCTTTTGGATGACCCTGGGAATCGGGGGCAATGGTGGAAAGGCATATAGGAGTCCCCAAGGCCACGGGCATCGAAGGGCATTCACTCCCTCCACTCTCAGAGCTGGGTATCTGGAGTAAAACCTCGGGAGTTGAGCGTTGAGGGGTGGTGGCAAATAGGTCAACCTCCGGGTGGCTGAAGCATTTCGCCACTGCTTCGAAGATTGCTGGTTGCAGCTTCCACTCTGAATTGTCCACCTTAGTCCGGCTGAGCCAGTCGGCCCTGGCCTTGTCCACCCCCGCTATATGCTCTGCAGTAATAGAGATTAGGTGTCTTTTGACCCAAAGCCCCAGTCTCCTGGCCTCCAGCATGAGGGACTTTAACCTGGTCCCCCCATGTCTGTTTATGTGCGCCTTGGTAGTTATATTGTCTGTGAGTATTAGAATGTGACACCCTTTGACAGAGTTGCGAAATTGTTTGAGGGCTAGGCGGACCGCCCTGAGTTCCAACCAGTTTATGTTGTGAGCCAATTCCGCCCGGCTCCATTGTCCCTGCGCCATCTGGGACCCCCCCATCCAAATAGACTGGCGTCCGTAGTGACCATTACCCGGTCCAGTGTTCTGAAGACTTCCCCTTTTGTTAATGCTGGGGACATCCACCAAATCAGGAAGCGGGATACCTCTGCTGGAAGGAGGACCTTGGTCAGGGAGCAGCTCATGCGCCTTTGCTGGAATGGTAAAAGGAACCATTGGAGGTCTCTGGTGTGAAGGCGCGCCCAAGGGACAATGCCAATGGCTGACACCATCGTGCCTAGCAACCTGGACAATATAGCTAGGACAACCTCCACTCCCGGTATACCTGGGAAGCCAGCTCCTTGAGATTGTGTTGCCTATCGGCTGACAGGTACACCGTACCTGACACTGTGTCTATCAGGGCACTAGGAATCAGCCTAGTGGAGGGATACAGATGGCTTTTGGCCAGGTTGACCAAGAATCCGTGCTCTCTTAGGGCTGACATGGTGATGTCTAAATCACCCTTAAAGGATGATGATTGTAACAACAGGTCATCTAGATAGCATTGGATTCGAATAGGCTTTAATCTTAGATATGCCACCAATGCCATTATTTTCGTGAAAACTCGGGGGGCAGAAGACAGCTCGAATGGTAAGGTCTGATATATCCAGCCGCCCGAGGCCTTGGGGATCATAAAAAGAATAGAATAACAACCCTGATCTTGTTGGTCTAGAAGCACCGGCTGGATTGTCCTGATGTCCAATAGGTGTTGAATGGCTTCTTTCATCAGTTGCCTCCGGATTGGGTTATTTGAAATAGGACATGTCTGGAAGAAACTCGGGGGGTTGGAGAGGAACTCGAGAGAGAGACCAGAACAGATGGTGGACTGAACCCACACTTCGGAGGTAGACCGGTCCCAGCGGTCGGCGAAATACACCAAGCACCCCCTGATGGGAGGTGAGCTGGGCCTAGGGTTACTTCTTGCAGAAGGAGCGGCCACCGCCGCCGCTTCCTCGAAAGGGCCGCTTCTGCTGCCTGCCCCTCTGCTGCCTCTCTGGGGAGTATCTCTGCCTGGGGGGGTAGCTTCCCTGATACTGGCGAAACCCTGAATACCCAAAATCCAACCCCCTGAACGAGTCCTGGTCCCGGAAGGAAGACCCATAGTCCTGACCATGGCCGGTGATGCTTCCGGAGTAGGGAGTCACTCTGAAGCCGTTCTTTCTCTGCACGGTGGGAAGCACCTTCCGCTTGTCCTTGTTCTCTATCAAGAAGGGGTCCAGAGCTGCGCCAAAGAGGGGTCCCCCGTGAAGGACTCTAACGCCAGGCGCCACTTGTGATGTACGTCCGCTTGCCACTGCCAAAGCCAAAGCAACCTGATGGATGCTACAGAGGCGGCGATCGCCCTGGCCGCAAATCTGGCTGCTGCTAGGGTGGCGTCCGAAGAGAATTGGATGGCTGCCATCACTTTGTTGATGTCTTGGTGGGCCCTGACATCCGCTATCAGGATCAGCTGTTGGAGATCCTGTAGACACAGTAGTGAAGACCGATTGAAGAAGGAAGTGGTGGTAGCTGCCTTCACTGCCCAGGCCGCAGCCTGATGGCTCCTCTGCAAAGTGAGGTCTGCCTTCTTGTCCTCCGGGCAAGTTCGAAGGTGTATGCAGCGCGGTGACTGGTGCGTCGATGGTGGGTTGTGACAGCACCTGAGCCATGTCTTTGTCCACGTTGAAAAAGGCTTTGTTTGTGGAGGTTGGCGTCAGCCCCGAGGTAGGAGAAGCCCATTGCCTTATCAGGTCAAGGAAAGACTTGGGTGTGGGTACCGTGTCGGCCTCCACGGTCTGCTTCTCAAATATGGTCTCAGCCGAGAAGCCTTGAGATAGCGCTGGTGGTTCTGAAGGTCTGTTGCCAAGCTTAGCGGCCGTCTTTGCATTGAATAGCAAGGATTTGTATAGGGAGAGCTGGAACAGTCTGGAGCAGGCGGGCTTCGAGGGAGGCAAGCCCTCATCCTCAGAGCTCTCTGAGCTCCCCTTCCTCAGATTCCACAGGTGGTATGCGGAGCAATATCGGTGGTCATGTGAGCTCAGCTCCAGCGTGCATGCGCATACTGGCCATCGGACGTCAGGTAACAGGCTGTTTTCGGCCTCCACTGGGCCTTCGGGGAGGGGGGGTAGGGTAAGGCCGTTTTCCCCCTCTCCAGGCTCCTAGAAAGGCTCTGGAGCCTGGAGTGAAAAACAGACCTTCTGGTCCGACCGGAAGTTGGCAAATGGGCTGTTTTTGGCCTCCGGAGGGCCTCGGGGCGGGGGAGGGGAGTCTTTTTTGCCCTGCTCAGGCTCCTAGAAAGGATCTGGTGCATGGGGAGGGTGAAAAATGGGTCCACCATGCCATCACGTGCCAAAAGGGGAGGAGTGCAGGGGGGGTACATGTACATCCATGGGGGCAGGCACATAGAATTAAGTGTGTGGGCATGCACGCGCACGACTTCCCCCCGCTCCCCCTTCACTGCCCTAGCCTGACCTCAGATGAAAGCATATTTATAAGGTCTGTTACTAACCAAAAAACTAGAATGTTTATTATTTTGTTACTCTAAATAGATAAATAAAAAAAATGTCACAACGTAGCAAAGACAAATGCAGGTAGTCCTTGACTTAGGACCACAATTGAGTCCAAGTTTTATCTTGCTAAATGAGAAATATTTTAAGTGAGTTTTGCCCAATTTTACGTCCTTTATTGCCACGTTTGTTAAGTGAATCATTGCAGTTGATAAGTTAGTAACACAGTTGTTAAGTGAATCTGACTTTCCCATTGACTTTGCATGTCAGAAGGTTCCAAAAGCTGATCACATGACCCCAGGATACTGCAACCATCATAAATATAAACCAGTTGTCAAGTACCTGAATGTAAATCATATGACCATGGAAATGCTGCAATGCTTGTAAGTGTGAAAAACGATCATTCATCACTTTTTTAGTGCCGTTGTAACTTTGAACAGTCACTAAACAAACTGTTGTAAGTTGAGGACTAACTATACTTCCTGTGGAGACATTTTCAAATTTGATCAAATGAATTTGAGTTAAATTAGTGTAGGAAAAGATTTTCAAAATATGATACTAACATTTGTCCTTTCCTTAAACTCAAAACAATGTATCATTCAGTAAGTAGGGAAATACCGGTTCCTTAAACAAGGTAATCTTACCTTATGTTCACATTTTTGATCAATGGGTAATTTCATCCATTCACTATCTTCTGCCATGATGCTTCAGTTTCTTGTAGTTGTTCTCTGCTATACCTAGGAAATTCCAAAAACAGCAACAATGACAATTAAAAAAGGCACGTTGAAACATATGAACGCAGTAGAAATGAACGTACATAATAATAGGATCTGAATGAAATTTAACATTAAAAAACTATAAGCTACCTAATAGCAGCACCAAGCGATTATAGCTGACTTCAAATTTTCTGTATATTTTGACTATAATCCAAATCCAAATTCTATGCTCACAAAATATAAATCTGAATATATTTTATTTTCTCAAGAGTTCATTTTTGGTAATGGTAAGAACAGAAGAAAAACAGGACGAGTACTAAAAGTATAACAGAAATGTAACAGAATATAACAGAAATAGTATAAAAGTTATACTAAAAGTATAACCTAGTTTCAAAATATATAGCTAGCCCAAATTATAATGTTGCACACTGCATGGAAGCAACCTATAAAAAGCACATGTCAATAAGCCAAATCACCAGGCTAAATCACAATATATTCTAGGTGGAACTGAGGCTGGACTGAGGAGACAACAGTTTTTGTTCCAGCTCTTAGCAATGCGTTCCTTTTCATTTCTGGTGCCAAAATATCTTGCTACACATGAGATGCAATGATAAAGAGTATTACTATTATTTGCTCCATTTACTAAGAGCAGTATCAAAATAGTGTGCTCATTCTAAAGTGTTCTCACAACTCTTAAGATAGGGTGGCAGTCTATACATTTCCCTAAAAAACAGTTCATTTAAACTAGCAAAACTATGCATATGTATGTCCCTCTCTTCTCAAGAAAGGTATCCTTATTAATGTTTTGAACAGACAATTTGACGGGGACAAAAACTAATTTTTTTCCAAGGATCTTTAATTTTTTTAAATTTTCTAACTGATTACTATATAATTAATTTGAAAGATATTTTAAATTAATAGGCAAACATTGGAATCTTGTCACCCTCCTGAAACACCGATTACACCTCTCAAAATTCTCAGCATTGGGAATTGTAAGTATTTAAGCTCATACACATCCTAAGGGCGTGACAGATGAGAAAGGATGTTATAGACGGATTGCTTTTCTAGATTTTTCTCAATTGAAGCTCAGATTCACTACAACCTAGCTCATAAAAGATACAACGCATTACAGGTAGTCCTCGACTTATAACAGTTCATGCCGTTCAAAGTTACAACGGCATCAACTTGTGACCATTGTTCAGTTACAACCTTTGCAGCATCCCCATGATCATGTGATCAAAATCCAGATGCTTGGCAACTGGTTCATACTGTATTTTTCAGAGTATAAGATGCACCAAGATTTTGAAGAGGCAAATTTTTTAAATTTTTTTGCACTCTGCAGACCTCCCAAAATCGGCCCATTTTTCACGAAAATGGGCCCATTTTTTTCCAAAAAGGGGCATGAATAGCCTTTAGGAAGCTTGTAGAGTGCCCCTGGAGGGTGGGGGTGGGAGGCAAAAAACGAGCAAAAAGTCCATTTTTTTGCAAAAACGGGCCCATTTTTTGTTAAAAAAAGGGCCTGCATAGTCTTTAGGAGGCTTATAGAGTGCTGGGGGGGGGGGCAAAATTGAGCAAAAAACGGGCCGTTTTTTGCTGATTTCTGCCCTCCCCAGCCCCCAGAAGCACTCTGGAAGCCTCCTACAGACTCTACACGGCCATTTTGGTGAAGGGGGTAGAGTTTCGGGAAGCAAAAATTGCTGTATTCAGTGTATAAGACGCATCCAGATTTTCAGCCTCTTTTTTGAGGGGAAAAGGTGTGTCTTATACTCCAAAAAATACAGTATTTATGACCATTGTTGTGTCCCAAGATCATATGATTCCCTTTTTCGACTTTTTGTTAAGCAAAGTCAATGGGGAAGCCAGATTCACTTAACAACTGGGTTACTAACTTATCAACTGCAGTGATTTACTTAACAACTGTGGCAACAAAAGTCAAAAAATGGGGCAAAACCCACTTAACAAATGTTTTACTTAACAACATAAATTTTGGCCTCAACTGTGCTCATACATCGAGGACTACCTGTACTGTTACAATCCTGCACATAATAATAAATGTACAAAATTACTGGTACAAGACCATATAGATAATAGAATCAATCTCTCTCCCCCACCTTCCCTATTGGAAATGAAGTATACAGTTAGAGACTCAGTCTTACTCTTCTCAGTAGACATTTGTCTTTAAAAAGTGTGATTGCTTATTAGCCATGAAAGGAAAACTTTAATTAGAAGCAAATGCTAAGAAATGGGGAGGGTCATGGTGATTTGAAAGGAAAAGAAACAGATTGATAGAATTAGTACAGAAAGTTGTACATTATTTATACTTTAATGGATTCTGCTTCAGTAGGCTGTAACATTTATCTAGACCAGTGGTTCCCAAAGTGGGCAGTACCGGCCTCTGGGGGGCAGTGGGATGACTTAGGGGGCGCTAAGAGGCAAGGGGAGCGGCAGGCAGCAGAGAAGGAGCTGGGCTGAGCCTACAGTTTCAGCTGGCCATCCTGCCATAAATGCCCATTGATCTACTCAACACTACCACTGCTGCTTCTCGCTGCTGCTGTTGTCCGCCGCAACTTAAACAACAGCAGAATCGATCCTAACTATCAGCAGCCTCAACCATCACCCAGCAAAAGAGGGGGGGAAACATAAAGAGAGCGTGCAACCGAGCAGAGGAGGGGAGGGAGTCGAAACAACTAAATCGGAAGACATTGAGCCGCTCCCACGTGGAGGCTACGCACATGCCACTCAGGCTTTTTTTCTCCCCCCCTCCCCAGACCGAGCGCCATGGCTCGGAACGTGTGCTCCCTGAACCTGCCGCAGACATGGGCCACTCCCGTCCTCCCCGTCCTGTTGAATGGTTGTTTTTGGCCTCTTGCATACCGTGCATTCCTCGGGGTAGCCAATCAGTCGGTGCACACTCCGCCGATCCGTGCACTGTGCATCAAGGATGGCAGTATTGCGTTTCGCAGGCAGGGAGCCCTCTTTTCTGCAGCCACGCATAGGGCGATTCCAGGACCGGGGTTCCCCATATGTTCGTGTGGCAACTAAAATCCTCCGGCGACACAAAAAAGGGGGTGGTGGGTGGTGTTCCTTGGGTGGGAAGGGGGCAGCAGGGCAATGGCCAAAGGGAATTTTGATGTGGGCGACGACGAAGCAAGTTTTGCATGAACTCCAGGGGCAAACTGGTAGGAAATGGGCTGCTCTTTTTAAGTGTCTTTTAAGACAAACCATCACCCAAAACTACTGGAAACTAGAGCCAGGAGTTAATGCCACCTATAGGGTCCTCTGATACCGTAATAGAGAGGAGAGGAAAACAGTTCTGATGCTTTTAGAGCAGTGTCTCTCAACCTTGACACTTGAAGATGTCTGGACTTCAACTCCCAGAATTCCCCAGCCAGTATTCCCTGGCTGGGGAATTCTGGGAGTTGAAGTCCAGACATCTTCAAGTTGCCAAGGTTGGGAAACATTGCACTCTGCTAAGTGACTTAAAACCAAACATTGGGAAACTGGTATCACTTCATCAAGCCCATCCATCACATTAAGAATTTACTGAACCTACCAGAGACAGAAAATGAAGATCTTAAGGATATTATGAGTACAATTTTAGAATATATTAAGAGAAACAAAGAACAGTTGTGGTAGGATATGGATCTGGTTTACAGGATTAATTCAGCATATGCTAGAACACACAATGTTCCAAGGGAGGTACATGTTAAATTTCTTAGGAGGACCACGAGAGATGAGGTGCTAGGGGCCCAAAGGGAGGGACCATTAAAATATAAACATAAAGAAATTACCATTCTTAAGCAAATTCCGAAAAAAATAAGGGAAAAAAGGAGGAAGTATTCCTCCTTATCAAAGAAATTATACAACAAAGGAGTTTGGTTTAGATGGTTATTGCCAGAGGGAATGTTGATTTTTTGGGAGGAAACAGAATTAGAATTAATACAGTGGAGGAGGCAGAAGCCTTCATTAAAAAACATATTTCTCTCCTAGAGGACGAAAATAGGGGAGGTGGTGAAAAAGGTAGTAATATACAAGATATGAAGGAGGGGGGGCTGTGGCTACATCTGGGGACAGGGAGGAGGGAGCAATATCGAAAAGGCTCAGGTCACAAAAATAAATGTATTTGAAATATTATGGTAATTATTGATATACTAGAAAGTGACAAAGAGATGATTGAACACATGGCTGATATAATGTAGAACAAGACTCTGTTTATGCTTATCTTTTATACGTTGTTTTTAACATTGTAAAAATTGTGAGATTTGGAGGGATTTCTACCACTAGCACAGGAGCTGCCAAAATTTTCTATGTATCTTTCTACCCTTCCCCATAAATGCTTAAAAACCAATAAAATTCTTTTTTAAAAAAAAGAATTTACTGAACAGTGAAGTAGTTACTAAATTTTACTGAGTTTACTAAGTTACTAGTTACTAAGGTTCTTGATAAATGACTATCAGACTTTGAAAACCTGGTATCATTGGATCATGTTCAATAATTTTGTTGAATTAACATTAACTAAAAAGGTTTTTAAATTGGATTTTGAATAAATGTGCAATTAATTGTTATAGTTTTGAATTTTCCTGTTACAAACTGCCCAGTCACAGGACCCCCCCAAGCCACGCCCACAGAACTGGTAATAAAAAAATTGAATTCCACCACTGGGTGGGGGCACTGAGGATCAGTTTGTAGCACCAAGGGGGCGGTGGACTGAAAAAGTTTGGGAACCACTGATCTAGACCAATAACTATAACTAGTTTTAGTTTGTATTAACATACAAGGAATATCACCATATAATATACACTATCTGGATCCACATATCATGCCAAGTCAACATGTGAGTTTATTTTTTGATATATTCTGTTAAAAAAACAATTGTAGATTGCAAATTAAATTTTAAGGTTTAGTATAGTCATGCTTTACTTTAAAAAACACATCTATTTAATGATATACATATCTACATCACTCCTCAGGCTAATTAATCTACACCATATAGATTAATTTGATAGACTCGGACACTATACATCACTGTATGCCTTGGTGAAATATATAAAAGCTGTTAAAATGCAACTAATTATCATTTTTTTTAAAAAAAATGTAATATTTTATATTTTACCATTTGCAGTGATCTTTATTTAAAGGTTTCTACTATTTTAGGTATTATTAAGTCTTCAACACTTACTAAACAAGTGTACATATGAATATATTCTGAAATATATCCAAATAATTTTATTCCTTGGTAACATATTCAATTTATATAACTTAACACTTCCCAAGTCATTTTAACCATTAAATGAAAAAAGCAACAAATAGTACATCACTACTCTCTTATAATAATTCCAGAACCTCTATCATCTTGCCTCTATTTTCTCCAGTCAATTCAAACCTTGACTAATTCATTCAGTAGTAGCAGAAAAACACAAAATTCCTGGTTATTATACTCAGTTCTGTATCACTGCCACCATATTTACCCATTCAAAAAATTAATCAGGCTCCAATAATCTAATTAATTATTATGCAACAGAAATGTTTCTACCAACTCAAGAGATTATTTGTCATTTTAATAACACTCAACATTATGTCTCTCAGCAGATGACAGCACCCAGTTAAACTTCACTGGTCTCAAAGAATTAGAGAGAAAGCGCAGATTACTGCTTGGAAAGAAGACCAGTAGGAAACACTGGACTATAATAAAGGAAATAAAGGAAAAAACCCTCAGTATTCCAAAGGCGGCAATATCAATTGTTTCTATATTGCTTTTACCAAAAGTATGTAGAAATATAGCTGCCAGAAGTCAATAGTCACCTTCTTCTCCAATTTCTTAGGAAAGCAACACAAAATATTTTGACTAACTAACCACTGATAATGAATCAAAATCTATTCTTGGAAAAATTAGGGAGTGGAAGAACACTGCACATCTAAATGGATTTACCAAGGCAGTCTTCTCCATGTCCCACCTGTAATATTCCATTCTCTGCAGGAAGGGTGATTTTTTAAAATCCTGTCTTCATTATTTTTATAAATAACTCAAAAGCAGCAAACATACCTAATATTTCTTCCTACTCCCTTCTCCTATTTTTCCCCACAATAATAATTCTATGTGATTAATTGGGCAGAGAAAGAGTGACTAAACCAAAGTCAACCAGCTAGTTCTCATCTTTCTAGCCTGGCTCTTTAATCACTGGATTATACTTTTTGGTTTTTGCCACCAAATAAAATTGAACAGAATTTAAGAAATGAATACCATACTTTATTATAACTATTATTGTTGTTGGTGTGTGTGAGAGAGAGAGGGGGGGAGGGAGGGAGAGAGAGAGAGATTTTCAACAATGTAAAAAAAAAATTTTTTTAAACTCCCCGTCCCCATTTTGAAGAAATATTTGGGTTTACCTTCAGAATTTCTTCAGATATGCAATCCATGAAGAAACTGTCCATCTCCAGAGTCCCACCTCCATAACTTCTCTCCTCCCTGTCTGTCCAAGTTACATGGCAATGTCTCTAACCTCTCTCTCAGCTTTCCCACTCTCACAAAGACAAAATTATTTTCTCTCCAGGCCAAGTTTTCCCTAAAAGCTTTTTAGGAAGATAGAAGCTTCTTTTCTCTCTAACTCTATGCTCAGGCCAAATTTCAGGCTATGTTTCTACACATCCCTAAAAGTGGTTTATGTTACGACTAAGTAACATTGGGACTATGCCAGTGACTACTCTGCATATCTTCCGCCCATTAATATTTACTCTGGTTGAGTAGCCTGCATGGATGGGCAGGGCTTACAGGTATTCACTGTAGGACTGTCATGACAGGAAAGAAAAACAATTGTTAATAGAAGTTTCCCCAACTATCCAGCATTTACTCAATACTTTCAATGCAATGCAGCTCAGATTAAACACTGTCAGGCCTGCAGCCATATTTTCTTATGGATCTCAGGCCTACCACACTTTCTATTATTCTACTATGCATTTTCTATTGTGGAAAAATTGGAGCGGGAATTGGACGGAGTTAGATGATATGTAGCCATAACAAAATTATTTCTAGAAAGCCAAGGTCATCCTTTGTCTCTGCACCTGACCAGAACTGGATGGGTGGAAGCTGCCAGCATGGCAGTGGAAGATTGGACCATGTAATGGACTTGTGGGTGCGGGTGCAAGATCTTGAACTTTCAACTGGGTGGGAAAACTGGGAAAGCTTCAGATTCGGGTTTTCCCAGATGTGCCAACATGGCTCTTTTAATAAATTGAGCAATACTTTGCCTTGGACTCTGATTTACTTTTGGATGCTATTTGGAACCCTGACAAAACACATTCATTCAGTTTTTTGCTTTGTTTTATATTTCACAGTTGCTACGTGGGCTATATATGCCGAAAAAATATTTATAGTGATCATTCTGAGCTACCTAGCAAATACTAAAAAGAAGTGACATTAAGGTTTCCTTAAGACTTCTTTCTCTACAGTATATGGTGCATCCTACTATTGACCTTGATTTTCTTACCTCTAACTCCAGTGCAGGATTTCATTTCTCAAAACTACTGTATAAATAATAAATCATAGAACTGGCAGTGATTTAGGTGGCTGGAACCAACCTAACATATTTTTCTAGCCTTTGTTTAAAAAAGACAAGTTGGTTTTAAATAAAGTTATATTTAAAAATTAATTCTGGAACTGATTAAACTTTATAAGATCCAAAGCATAAATATACAGTATATGCTAACTTTTATGCTAACGTCTGAGCATAACTCTTCTATTCCCCTACTGAAGTGCAAGAGCCCTCTCCTTCATATGTTGGGTCACTCTGCATACCACTTCATGTTGTGACCTTACTTATTATGGACCATATTTTCTTAATAAAAATGATACTTAAAAATAAGTATATTCTCTTAAAGCTAATACAGAATATACTGTATCAACTTTTTATTACGCTATATTACTATACATATATGTATAAGTAGTCCTTGACTCATGACAACAATGGAACCCAAAATTTGTTGCTAAGCAAAGTAGTTAACTGAGTTTTGACCCATTTTACCTTTCTTCCCACACCTAAGCAAATCACTTAGGTGATTGAGCAAATCACTAAATCAATTAGTAACACAGTTGTTAAATGAATCTGACTTCCCCATTGACTTTTCTTGTCAGAGGATCGCAAAAGGTGATCACATGATCCTGGGACTCTGCAACTGTCATAAACACATGCTAGTTGCCAAGCACCCAAAGTTTGATCACATGATCAGAGATACTGCAACTCAGTGCTGTTGTATCTTTAAACCGCCATTACATGAATGGTTTTAAGTTGAGGACTACCTATGCTTGTGTGTCCCCCCCTCTATAAATAAATAAACAAACAAATAAATAAACTATGCTACATATTTGCTTGCTTGAAACATAGCCTCAGACAAATGCAACCCCATGTGACTATAACAGAAATATCTGGTTTAGCATGAAAGAGCTAACTACACACCTTGGTTATGAATTAAACCATGATTTTAAAAACAATTCGGTATAGAGTGTAATGTAAGTTACAACAGAGCATTTTTAAAAATAAACTCTTCAATTATATATTACTTATGTGCTTCTACCATTTAACAATGGGATGTATGCATATTGCCCAAAGTAATAATGTGCTAAAAATGGCATCATCATTAGTGCTTCATTGAATGCACTAAATTAAAACCAAGCAAACTATGTTATGGCCTAGCACAATTTGTAAGCCCTGTCACAGTCTTTCAATTTAATTCAGAAAAATCTGAGATGTTGTGAAGATTTCCCTACTCTTGAAACAAATGCTCTTTGGAGCAAGTCCTTTGAAAATTTCATGCTACTCTCTCCTGGTCTGTTATTTCTATTCTACCTATTTCCCTAATAATGCAAGTAATAAAGCTTATTTCAGGGATGCTCTTTCAAAATATTTCTCTCAAATGTACAATATACAGTAGAATATTTTAAGGCACACGTCCAATATTTTAGGAACCGAAAGAGCAATATATTTATACCCTGTATAAATGCCATTCTCTTTCATGAGCCATGTCCTCATTTTATTTATAGCACTCCTGCACTAACATCAATTGAGCCAGGCATGTCAATTAGAAGTCTCGTCTCTTGTTATTTCTGATGGATCTTGGGAGGCATCTCATTGTTCTCAGTAGCTAGCCGGTTGTTTATATGCCTCTGAATTTCCCTTATTCAAAATCACACTCCTCGCCCCTGCCCACAAGATATACACAGCTCTAGGTCGGCGGCATCACCAGAGTTCCCCTTCCCTGCGACAGCAGGACTTGCCAGGAGAATAATCGTAACCTCTTCCCATTTCCCGCCCCCAACAGAAGGGGCCACACATCTCCCAGGAGCTGCAGCTCGGTCGGTCGACATTGACAAATTCAGCATCACCGACTATTACTGCTACTCTGGGGAAGAAAAAAACACACACAAAACCCCGCTCTCCGGCACTTCTAATCTACTCCGAAGTCAAACGCCACTGAGTAGCAAGCAGGCCGCTCCCTGGGCATTGTTTCTGCCAACAGCCCAGCCCAGCAAACCTCGGTTCTGGAGCTTGAGGCCCCTGTTCGATCGGTCACCGCCCTGCCCCGGAGCCGATTGCCGGGCAACGACGACTTACCCAGTTTGAGCTAGGCCGCAGTTGTCGTTCTACCCAGCCACGATAGCCCCTCTTAAAAGGAGCTGGCGGGTAACTGCATCTCCTACCGGCAAAAAGACAGGCACCTCCTCCGAGGCGGGGCAGAGTACATTGCAGCCGGCGACACCAGCCTCCGACTCCCACCGCACCTGAGAGCGGGGCCTTCTCCGGCCCATGTGACAAACAAAGGCAGGGGTGTCCGCCTCCCAGTAGGGAGCATGCGCACAGTCCGCTCCTCGGTTCGCCCCGGGCGGTGGGAAACGGGAGGTGTTCGGGCTCCTCTTCGAAGAGGAAAATGTCGAGTAACGACTTCAACTGCCGTCTTAAAATTGTTCGGCGTCTCGCGCGCTGCTAACTCCGATCTCTCTCCCAAGAGGGAACCGGGTCTCGGGCTACACAACTCGGGAGTCCTTCATACGCGCAGTGCGGCCTTACTAAAAAAAAAATCCGTTTGAGATGCAACAAGTGCAGCGCGCGTAGGTTCCAAGTCTGGTCGCTTGTTTTTACTAGCGTGCAAAGTGAAGGCGCCCGATGGATGCTACTCCCACAGAGTAAGAGATGGGGGGGGGGGGGGAGCGGACGACGAATACGACCCAGAAAAACTTTCTTACGCAAGTAACAACCTACTCACCCAATTTTCTTTTTCTATACTGAAAGAAAGCCTGGAAATTCACTGCCAGTCTTGAGAGCCTTGTTTTTTGAATTTAGACTTAGAAAACTTATGGAGATAACTTTGGCCACCAATTATTTCCAAAAAATGTCTAATTTTATAACAATTGTCCTGCCATGTTAAAACTAACGAAATACACCTGTGCCTCAACTGAAATAGTCAATGCAGAGTTAACTGTTCTATTCAAATCTCATATAGTTAGTTTGAGTTATCTTGCTTCATATTTACAAAAAAAAAAACCTTTTAACTGAACAGAGTACTGCTTTACAGCATGTGAACTAAAGAATCCATGTTTCATATGCAAACACTTTCCCCCTTTAAAATCCTTTTAAGGATAAATTAATCCAAAGATAAATACTGTAAAAAATATAGCATCTGGATAGGAATTATTCATTCATTTGCAGAAAATACAAGATCCTTAAAAGTCTATTTCTTGAACATTTCAAAGCTTTTTATATGTTAGAAATTTGTAGCAAGAATCACAAAAGAGTAAGAAACAGGTACAAATTAATACCTATCTTTTTAATAAAAATTTGGAAAATGGACCCAGTGGGTGAAAAAAATCAGCATCAAGAACATTCCATGAAACAGTATTCACCACAAGTGCAATCAGCAAGAACACAAATTTTGACACAATTGGTTTCCTTCTCACAGCTCCTCTGGACTATTATTTTCACTTCTAAAATGCTTATTCTATGAATTCTATGCATAAAGTTCCATTAAATGCAAAAGTTTGATTTATATCCCACCTTTTGTACAAGAGCTCAAGTTGATGTACACAGTGCTCTCTCCTCCTTTTCCACACAGCAAGAACCTTATGAGATTGGTTGAACTGAGAAACAACAAAATGGCCCTAAGTTGTCCAGTAAGATTCTGTGAATCAGGGTAGACTAGAACTCAGGTCTCCTCACATTTAGTCCAGCAATGTGTACATAGTCATAGCCATGAGCATCCATAAGATCTTGCTGCTGAAAGCAGCATCATGTTGCAAGCTTTATTCCTTTTGTACAGGGTCTGTAATACATGTATCACAATATATATAAGCGTTAGTCTGGCATCCTGTTGCCATTTTTAGCATTCTCACCCTTATATTTTTAATAACTACTATTTATCAAAAAACTGACTTTAAAAAATAAAAAGCTATGATTAAAAAAGAAAAATAAACAATCTACTTTCAAACTAAAGAGCATCTTTTAAAATAGAATAAAATAAGCTCTTTTGCATTTTTCTCAGCTCATAACCACAACTAAACGGAGGAAGCCAGTCTTTACAACACTAAAAGCATAGGATTATTTCAGCACTTATTTACTAATTTTCTGCCTTATGCAATGTTAACCTGTCACTTAAAATATGATCCCATTCAAATGAAACATTCTTAGGGATTAACCTGCAGTCCATTCATAAGCACTTAAGTCTACCATAATATCTACATCTAGAAATCTAAAATTCAAGTGCAAGATCCAGATCATAAAGCTACCCCCTGATCTCAGTGATCCCTAAATGTGGGTATGGAACCTACCAACAAACTGTAAGAATCTTGTAGATGTCATTACCATGACGGAGAAATTGATATTAGAAACAATTCAGTCCCTGAATATATTTCAGTACACCAATATTTGATTAAGACATTGAGGCAAGATATTCTGACATTATAGCATGTTCTAGAGAGTGTTAAGAACAAACTTGCTCTGAAATAGCAATCCCATTATGTTCTATTGACTTTCCAAGTTCTGGAATAAAGGGCACTTAGCAACCATAATGAAGGAAACATTGAGAGAAAAGGTACCAAGGAAAATGGCTACAGCAGCCTTAACATTTCAATAGTTTGTCCTTTGAGGCATTATCAATTTCATGGAGAGTTTAGATAATTCAGATTTCAAGACATCACTATCAAATATTTAAACCAGATTGCTAGGATATATTGTCATACTTGTTTGGGATATAGCAGATTTTAAAATTTTTGAAACCCTTGCTTAGAAATAAAGCACATATTTCAGTTTAAAATACATACTTAAAATACATTATGTTTCCAAAATGTAAAGAAACTTAATACAAACTTAATATACCTTACATATATGTCAGATAAAAATATAACTATACAGGTGTCATAATTCCCAAAGGAGAAACTAATAGTAAAAGTCTTAAATAAACTCTCCCAAAGTTCTCTTTGCACATTACCGAGTACTACAAGTAACTCTGGATTACGTAAACAAGAGCCAGGCTTACTGGCCATTGATCCCTGTTTTTATCATATTCTTATCTCCATCTCAGAAAATGAATCTACTGAGGAAGTTCAACAACTGCCAAAAAATGAAGGCACCTGAGAAGCTAATGTGAAAAATCAGTAGCAACTACTACTTTCTGCTGCCACTGTTGCTCAATTACTACATCATCACAACACATGAGAAGTAACCATGATCAAGAATAAACTTCTGCATGCTCATCTGTCTCCTTTTGGGCAGTGGCTGTAGTTATTAACAAACTTTTTTTTTCTCCGGTTGGGAGGAAGAAAAGATTCTTCTGCAGATAATTGTGCATATATGATAAAATTGGGATTACCTACTTGTACATTTGCAAATACATGACAGATTCTTCAGTATGGAAACAAAGCTAGATTGTTTAAGAGTGCTTATTTTCTCCTTATGAAAATGTAGTTCATGTAAAACTTAGGAGTTTGCCTATTTCTTCATAGTGCTAACAGTGGCAATTCCTAAAAGTCATTCACTCACACAAGGAAGTGAGCAAGCAGGAGTATGGCTTTATGCTGTGTTCCTTTAGCTCAGTGCTTCTCAATTATTTTCTGTCATGCCCCCCCTAGGAAGAAGAAAACATTTCGCGCCCCCCCCCCCCGCGCGACTGTAAATAGTATAATTTGTCTATAAAATTGTTATAAGTACACCTCTGCATAACATAGCACACCGGTCTTTCCTCGTCTCCCACCGTAGTCACATGCTTTCTTTCCTCTTTCCCTCTTACTTGTCTATCCTTCCTTCCACCCTCCCTTCCTCCTTCCCTTCCTTCCTGCCTCCCTTCCAGTTCCCTCCTTCCTCTTTCCCCCTGCCTGCCTGCCTTCTTTCCTCTTTCCCTATTCTCCTATCCTTCCTTTCTCCCTCCCTCCTTCCCTGCCTCCCTTCCAGTTCCATTCTTCCCTCCTTCCTTCTGCCTCCTTCCTGCCTGCTTGCCTTCTTTCCTCTTTCCCTCTTGCTTGTCTATCCTTACTCCCTCCTCCCCTTCTTCCCTCCCTCCCTGCCAGCAGCTCCTCCAGCATCCCAGCTGGAAGCAGCAGCACAACAGTCACCGTTACCAGGGGCGAAGGGGTGGCGGTGGCAAGATCGGGCGACCGCCGCCCCTTTGTCCCTTCCCCAACAGCGGCTGTTGCGCTTCCGCTTCCAGACGGAATGCTGGCGGTGGAGCTGCTGGGGGGGAGGCGAGCTACCTGCATAAAGACGCCACCGAGGGCATGGCAGAATATATCCCGGCTTGAAGTGGCAGCGCTGGGGACTGCTCAGAGACTCATCAGAGCCGCGGGCTGGAGCTGTGCAAAAAGTCTGCTTGGGCTGGGTGGGGGGGGGGGGGAAGGGAGGGAAGCCTGGGACAGCCATGCTTCCCTCCCTCCCACCCCCGCCCGAGCAGGCTTCTTGCACAGCTCCAGCCCGCGGCTCCAATGAAAATCCACAGTGCGAAGTGCTGCCACTTCCAGGCGGGATATATTATGCCTCGCCCACGCCGCCGCCGCCGTTGCACCCAGATGGAAAGGGAGCCTTCGCGCCCCCCTTTACAGAGCCTCGCGCCCCCCCAGGGGGGGGCGCCCCACTATTTGAGAACCGCTGCTTTAGCTGAAGAAGGGAAAGAAACCATTGCCTAAGGCTTTAGGTAGCAGCTACCAGTAAGTCTCCAAGTCTTTGGGGAGGATACCTACTGGGCATTAATTGTAGCTTATAACATCTGACTAGCAGTGGTGGGATCAGACTCCTGAAATATTCTCAATGTTTGTGCCTTTAGTTGTGCTGTTCCAAAGGCAGTGCCTTTTCTTCCACCAAAGATGGAGAATGTAGTTACTACTTCCAAGGAAATGAGTGGATAAGCAAGTGGTGGAAAGTGCTTTTTCAAATAACAATGGCCATTCACTCATCCATCCTGCAAAATAATCTACTAGCAAAATAATTAAGAAGAGTAATGTACTTCATCTACTTAACATAGCTGACTTCCTTTAAGCAATGGGAACTGGAGAGACTAGACTGTCATCTGTCAGAAATGGTAGGGTCTCCTGCTTGGGTGTGTGGGTGTTGGATTAGATGACCTACAAGGTCCTTTCCAACTGTGTTAATCTGTTAAACTGAGTTGATAATCATATGGTCACATGAGTAATTGGCTTGATAGCCAGTAAGCTAATATCCTCACTTTCTTCCACCAAACAAAAGACAGTGCCACCAGCTGTGTTCCACAGCACGCCTGCCCACCATTTATACAGTTCATCCACACTTACGTCCTGGACCAGTTCATAGGTTGCTAGAATGATATCAAGCGGGGTAGTTGGTGGTTCCGCACATGAAAACACCGGTCTAGTACCTATTAAAAGAGGAGACGCCCACTGCATAGGAAGCCGCTCTGAACGCCTCTTAGATCCCACAGCTAGCTCTGCCAGAGCCTCACCAGCCACATGGGACCCTATGTGAAGAAGAGAACTGGGGCTTCCAATGGAGCAAACCACAGAGGTGGCCAGATCGGCTTCGGGCTTTAGGTTCCCAGGGCATCCATAGCACGGAAGCGGCCTTACGCCTCGCTGTCGAGTGAAAGAAGTGGCCAGTGAAGGAGAAGGATGGAGCGTGGCCTCCTCATACCGGTGACTGCTTCACAGCCCCAGCCTTCCCCGCTACTCGGGACAGTCATTGACGGAGAGAAGGGACACTTACCGAAGCCAAGGAGGAAGGTAAACCCAGGCCTCTCCTCGCCACCGTTTGAAATCACTAAGGATGCCCACACCTCCCAATATCCCGGCTCCTCATTGGTTTCCACCGAGAATACCCGCCTCCTGAACATGGAACTGTATTGGCTCGTTTGAATCTGGCAGTTGCGGCCGGGTTCTCACGCAAGAAGTGGGAGGCAGCAGGAGCGGCGTCGGCGTCTTGTGCTTTTATTCGGCTGCTCTTTCTTGTCCGTTTTTCCCCCCTTCAGAAACGTCAGTCCTTGTGGCGGTGGCCGGCCTTGGCAACAACCTCGGTCTCTAGTTGCAGAACCCGGCGGAAAAGAAAGCAAGGAGGACGCCGCAAGGAGATGCCGGCTCTAGGTTTCAAAAGCGAGCTCGAAGAAGACCCAGCCCCAAACTGGATTGCCGTGCCTTCCTCCTCCCTTCTGCCCCGCATTTCCTGACATTCTAAAAATGCTGCCCAGATAACTGGATTGATTTCTTCATTTGGTCATTTGGAGTCAAGCCTGACTTGAAGACAGAACCAGAGGAGAATAAAGTACCATTTAAATTTGTTAGGTTGCCCAGGTAGAAATTGTTAAACTCTTAACCAGCAACAAAATATTCTGTAGGAATGCTAGGAATCGTTAGGGTGTGTGCTTCCTACTTTAAAAATGCAGACAATTTCTAAATAACATAGTAAGAAATTATAATTTAGAGTATCAATTCCTAGATAATATTGTGTTCTGGGATAAAGTTTTTTTAAATTTATCTATCTAGCCATCTTATGGATATTTAGGCTTAATGCCAGGATTAACTGGTAATTCTAGTACAGCAGCCTAATCTTACATGTATTTAGTGAAACATAGATACTACTGTTTTTAATGGGACTTAATTTCCAGGACACAAAATATAGAATTTCTGCCTCAGCTATTATTAACAGTTAAGTCACTTAAGTAAATATAAGTGATTTATCTTTACATGATTGATCCAAAACTAGATACAGGTAGTCCTCAAACTTACAATCATAATTGAGCTTGGAGTTAGGTCATAAGTCACTGTGGTGGTAACTAGAGGCATCATGTGACCAGACCTAATTTTTGTGCTTTTTTGTAGCAGTTGTTAAGTAAACACGAGTTGCCAAGTGAACATCACAGTCATGAACCAAATGATGTGTTCGTTAACTGAAACCATTTTTCCCAATGAGCTTTTTTTTGCCAGAAATATAAATAAACTCCAAGAACTGGCAAAAAACCAGCATAAATTGTACTCATGTGACCACGGGACATTGAAAACAGCCATAAAGATAAGCTAGTTGCCAGACGCCCAAAATAGATAATGTAATAGCATTGTAACTTTGAAAACAGGTCATAAATAACTGGGGAGGTCCATCATGTCAAATGGTCATTAAGCGACAGTAGTAAGTCAAAGACTTCCTATAAATACATTTTAATCACAGATGAACATGCAGGCAGATTCTAGTAACAGTTTTTTGTTTCCTGTAGCTCATTCTTTTTCTAAAAAATATGATTGCATCTACTTATTTAAAATGCCCACTGCTTGGACCAGTGAATCGAACAGGAGAAGAAATAAAATATGTGTCCAAGAAAGTTTTCCCCCAAAATGGCTGCTTGCTTTTGAGCGCTGACAAGATTACCTTTTGGTAGATTGTTGCCTATCAAATATATAGTATACTCCATTCGGTAGCCAAGATCCCAATCCTGACATTTTAGCCATATTTTAACATCTTTTAAAAGCCATCTTTCCCAGTCATTGCTCCCCTTGGTGTTTTTAATTGATTTTTAAAATTTTGTTTCATAATACTTAATATTTTTTAAAGTGCGCCAGATTTTCTACATAAGCAGAATAGATATATTGTAATAAATACTATTTACAGGACCAAAGGATTTATGTGGGGTTTTAGAATGATAACTTGTTTATTATTCAATGTATCTGCTGAAAGCATATAAAATAGCAATGGTTTTATATTATGGAACTCTAATGCTATCAATATGCAAATTTACATGTGAAGGATTTTGAAGTGACAAGTCAGCCATTTAAGAAATCCTGTCAATTCACAATAGTTAGGTTGGGCTATGTGCAAGATCAAAACAAATCTTTAATCCTGTGGGTACTTCAAGTTCACGTGTCAGAACCATAGGGAAAATATCTGTTATTCTAAGGCATGGATTCCAAGCTTAGGTCACCAAGAAAAATTGACTATGGCGCTACTGTACGAAATTGTAATTTCAGATGTGCTTTCCATGAAGTTCTGTAGGATGAATCCCACAGCAATGCTATTATTTTGTCTACTCTAAGTTCCGGTCACTATTCTTTTGCCTGTATGATATAAAGTACGTGTTTTCTTTATTTATTAGTAGTTAATACTTTTAAAGATTAACAACTTTGTTTTAATAAGAACGGAGCATGTGTATCAGCTTTTTTTAAGCTAGCAAGTTTCAGTTTGGGCTACTGTAGTATTATGAGGAAAATTAAAATTGAAAGAAAACAAATCAATTTACAATCCTGAAAAGGAATTTAAGAGAACCTTCATTAATGAGGAACCTGTTTTCATTACTATCTAGACTCATAACAAATCAGTTCATGTTTTAGATTAATCAGTCTTCTTATTTATATATATAGTAAAACACTTGGAAACTTTGAATTGGTTCCATTTTATGACCTGGCTCTGGGAAATGGTATATTGAGAATAAAGAGACACTGATCTAAGGTAAAAACATTGATAGCTCACAGGTTTGTTCATAGGGAGTAGAAAACAGATGAATGTACACTGTTTAAAATGCATTATTAGCATATTATCAGCATGACAGATGCAAAGATATTTATGCTACATTTGGCTTAAAACAATCTAGATAATATCAACCTCACTGAATTAAGAAAATCATAACTTTTAACATTCAATCCCAAATGTGTAAATTAATTCCACCAATGAATTCCCATTTCCCTGGCTTCACATTACTCCCAAATTGCTTGTATCTTCAGAAAAGATAAGACTTTGTGAAGTCTATTTGTTTAGGAGGCAGGTTTGGTTAATATGTAATTCACAATTTAAATGGACAGCAAATTGATTTTTAGAAAGCTAGAGTTATATTAAATTATCATAATTCCCTAAGACAAGCCTGTCAAACTGGCAGCCTGTAGATCGGATAGGTCACGCACAGGCCATACCCACCTCAGCTCTGCAAAGGCAAAAAATGCCGTGATATGTCATGATTTGGCACATGATGTGATCTATTTGGACACCCGTGTCCTAAGACATTGAACATAGCAATAAGATAACTATAAAATGACATCTTTTCAGTAGGTAACATTAAAAACAATACAAGTGGATGCAAGGAAGTTACTATCATTAGCTCAGAACATATGGGAGAAAAAAATGCTATTTACATAGTAAATAAGTGCTCAAACATTATTCCCCACTCCTGGCGTTTCCACATTGTGTATAGTCCCAGTGCAATGAGACTTGCTTTTTTTTTAACATGCAAGCAAAGAACCATGAATGAAATAATGTCCAGTCAAAGATTGCTAGCACAAAGGAAGTTGATCTTTGCTTGTTTCACAAGTGAGATTAGAAGAGTTGGTGCCATTCCTTCAGTTTCCTGCTACACTGACACTGTTTGAGGGTAAAATGGAAGACTCAGAACCACACATCCCTCTATATCAGAAGAATGGCTTCATAGTTCACCATTTTTAATCAAATGAAATGGCCTCAATATTATTGCTACAAAGCTGCATGCCTGACTGCAATTTGCTTTTCTCATTCCTCAAATGTAAAGAAGTTTTAATGGCTACAGAGATTGGAACAAACTAAAAATAAATATAGTTAAGGTCTAGTTTCCCCCTTCTGCATGTAGGAGAATAGACATGTATATGTATACAAATACAATATAGCTAGCTAGCATAACTTCTTCATGTTGTTTCTTATTATCCAATGGAAAATATTTTTCCCCAAACTATATACACAAAGCAGATAATATGGCTGTAAATGAGGTATTATCTCAAGTCAAATAACATATCAATGAAAAAGTTTTCAGAAGAAAAAAGTCAACTGGAAATCATGAACATTTACATTGAAAAATGAAGCTACTGCAACTCCCCAGCTTTGGATATGCGGGCTGGAATTTCTGGAAACCGCAGTGTCCTCATCTCTGGAGGACATCGGATTAAGAAAAGCTGAGTTAGACTTAATAATGGCTTTCACCTTCATTATTTCTCTTGTAATATCAATGTATTTGCTAAGTGAAGATTTTACAAAAATCAGTTCCTATGGGCTTAAAATTATTATCTTCCATATTTCAATCCATAACCAAAATCCCAAAAGTAAGACAAATGTGGACAAGAGAATCCTTGCAGAGGAATATGAAAGTACATGACTTAAGCACCTTACCAGCTGTCTTTTGAAAGTGCAGCACCTATTTTTTCATCACAGTTTATCTGACAATGGGGATATAACATGAACTTCCTAATTTTCATCTATATTTTTAAATGTATACCTGCAAACAGCAAAGGAATAGATATACTTCCTCAGTGTTTTACAGATGCATTGGATCTGATTCTAGGAGAGTATGAGAGAGTTGTAATTCAGTATGTCTGAATTATTATTTTTTGCAAGAAAACAATGTACAAAGAGATTTAATTTAAGTAACCACAATTGAGACCAGTAATAGAAGTGATCCCTATGTGAAAAATGACACACCTGTGACTGTGCTTAGGCTTTTATTTCAGCTTTTCTTTGCTTTACAGCATTAGAAAAATATGAATAATATATCCTCCGTAGTATCTGTCTGACTGGTTTGATCTGGCATGATTGATGTGCTCTGGGCCTTATCAGTTAAACAATGTCATCTATTGGTGCCTTGGAAGTGTGACCTTCTCTACAGCAGTGGTTCTCAACCTTCCCAATGCCGCGACCCTTTAAATACAGTTCCTCATGTTGTGGTGACCCCCAACCATAAAATTGGTGTCTTGGTTCCTAAGACCATCGAAAATATGTGTTTTCTGATGGTGTTAGGCGACCCCTGTGAAAGGGTCATTCGACCCCCAAAGGGGTCCCGACCCACAGGTTGAGAACCACTGCTCTACAGCATCACCTGGCTTCTGGAATGAAGTTCCCCCTGAGATTTAAACAGCTGCCATCTTGTGGTGTTTTGAAGAGCCTTAAATACTTGCCTGGTTATATTAGCCTTTGGAGAGGATGGCTGATGACTGTTTTTAAATTTCTGTTCCCTTCTCAGTTTATTCTCTTCGTCATTGAAGTTATTCTGTCTTGTGCTACTTTTGTATAGGTGGGGCTTTTCCACCCTATTCTGCATTTTTAAATGTACAGTTGTAAACCACCCAGTGTCATTGGGAGTTGGACAGCATATAATTTTAATTATTTATTACCCAAATGGGTGAGCTGAAACCAGAGGTTGTTTCTGGAACTTGATTCACAAGGAAGCTGGGAAATAGGGCAAATGTTGTATTCCTTTCCCCCTATTCCTCTGGAATGCTCACCTCAATGCTGGGATAATTAGCAACAAGAGAATTATTTTATTTCCACTCATTGAAAAAAGGAGAGATTACTAGAGAATAGGCAGGAACACATTGGGGAACACACATTGAAAGCAATGCATTAGCCAGCTGCTTGCCTTGCTTCCGTCTATGGAGAGTCTCAATCATCCAGGTCATGGCTGTCTCAGATATACTTTTTTCAAGAGGCAATTGGACTTCAGCTAGAAATGCAGAAGCTTCTTGGACAAGAAGCAAAATGTCTTCAAAGAAAAACAAAGTCCAGTTGCCTCTTGGGGGGGGGGGGGGGGGAAGTACCTTTGGGACTTCCTTCTCCTGAGAGCCAGAATCCTCTTAGAGCCAAACAAAAGGCTTTAGCAAGAAATTAATTAAGATCTTGTCATTTTCAAGCAGCAGCTACCAGCTGGCTGGAAGGTTCTAATCAACTAATTAAAGTCACCGTTCTGAGCTTGTTAAGTTGTGGTTAGTATTTTTTAGGGACTTGGACAAAAGCAGCTCAGAAAGAGCTAAGAAGCTATATCTCTGCCCTATGAGGGGGCAAAAGGAAAAAAATGGCTCAGGCAAACAACAACATGGTACCATGCTGAATGACTGTAATGTCAAACATGATAGAGTGAGAGAGAAGATGCTGCAAAGGTTGTAAATGCAGGCATTGATCACAAATTTTCATCACATAACTGAACAGTCACTCTTTGAAGCAGTCACTAAATGAGTACTGCCAATATGCGGCAGATTGCAAAAGTCTGATTCCCATTTAATTAGTACTTTCTAACATCTTTATGAAAGATTTTGGAATGGTCTTCCCAGGGGTGTTACACGCAGGCCACACCCACCACAGCTCCATGAATGGGAAAAACATTGCAAAATGTCACATGACGGCAACATGACGCAGAAAGTTTGACACCTGTAGTCTTCACAATCCCCAGTCTTTAATACAATTGAAAATCTGTAGGAAGATCTCAAATGTGCCGTATATGTAAGATAATTCAAGAACATTTCTGAGCTAGAAGATTTCTGCAAGAAAGGGTGGGGAAAAATTTGAAAACTGAAAATAGACTCTTAGCTGGCTATCAGAAATATGTGAAATTATTATTTCTGTCACAGAATTACATTATTAGATACAAAGTTTGGGACTAATATTAACCACAGGTCAATTAAATGAGATCAAATTAAAGCTCTTTCCACTCTTCTTTAGATTGCATTTTTTTGTGTATCACTAAAAGGCCAGTTGGCCTGGAAGAAGTTTCATACCTTGATTTACTTTATGAAATTAGCATATAACCATGATACACTTTGTTTTCAAAAAAGAACTGCACAAGGAAGGTGTACTTATTATACTCCAGTGTATACCTATTATGCCACAAAACCGACTTTCAAATCCAGGTTGAACTGATGTATAGCAGATACAGGTAGTCCTTGCTTAGTAACCACAATTGGGAGTGGCAACTCTATTGCTAAGCCATGTGGTCATTAAGGGAACAGACTTATCCCCATGGGAAGTGATTACTACCAATTGCAATTTGTGACCTTACATCGCCACTGACTGCTTATTGGAAGCTGATTGTGAAGCGTGCAAATAGCGATCATGTGAGCATGGGATGGTGTGATGGCTGTAAGTGCCTGGTTGTGAAGCGCTCAAATGGTGATCATGGTAGTGTGGAGATGCTGCAACAGTTGTAAACATAAGAATTGATCATACAGTTATTTTTTCTAAAATCTGACTTTGCCATTGTAACTTCAAATAGTTGCTAAACAGGGCAGTCATTAAGCAAGGTCTACCTCTAGAGTGATAAATCTGGAAAGTACAGTTTAATACATTGAGACTTTTGACCAGATTACGTAAATCAGTCAACTTTCTTTTTCAGAAAGATTGTAATACAAAAATAGAAGCAATGTTAACTCTTCTACACAATAACCCATATTTAAGTGCTACTAGCCACTTAATCCCACAGTCTAGGGTTCAGGTGCTCATAAAATGTAAGTAATTTTTAACTTATCTGACTTTTAGTAAGCTCTCTTTCTGAAGAGAACAGTCTTAGATACTTATGGAAAATGTTTTAGGCAGGGCTATGTTTCCCCTTCTGCCCCCTATGATGTTCAGAATTCAAAGAGATGAAGGTACAGAGAATATGGCACTTATTAAGTATCAGCATGGGAACAGTCAGTTATGGAAATATAGCATAAAATAGACAATGCACGTCCATCTATGAAACTCTTATCATTAGACTTTAAAGACTAATTTATCATACACTAAAGCAATGGTCAATAAACAGTCAAATCTGAACAGATAAGAGCCTGGAAACTGAAAAGACAGTTCAATTAAACAACTTTCCCTAGTTTCATGCCCCCCAGAAATATTGGATTTCATAAATTCTCATCTGATCTTGCTGCTTAGAACTGGCAAATAAAATGGAAGGATATACTACTTAAAACAGCTGAATGCATACACAACAGCAACCATCCTTGCGGCCATTATACAGCTGCTATGACCAAGCTCTGTACTGAAAGGATCCCTTTGAACATAATCAGGGAAACATTTTTCTGTATGTATGATTATTCTGGATGATTTATCCAATGCTCGAGTGTGGAAATTGTTAAGTCAATTTGCTGATAACAATACATGTTTGGAAAAGAACAGAAAGCTATATTTCTTTCAGTGGAAGAAATGATGTAATAAAGTTACAACATGATGATTTTGAACAGAGGTAAAAAATAATCTTGCCAGTGGTCCATGAATCCATTTGAATTTTTCCTGCCTTCCTCCTTGAACAATACACAAAGCAGAAAGTAGATGGACGACTAGTTTGGGCACAGAATAATTTGTTCTCTTCATCAAGACTGAAGTCACAGGGACACAACCATTGTCCATGCATCTTTCACTAACAATGGGGGAGCAGCTGCAGGACTAGAATGCAACAATCACATTTTCCCAGAGAATACCTCATATGGTTAATAGTTCTAGATAGGACTTCCGTAGAACTTCTGTGTTGTCAAATAAAGTTTGGACAATGTGCAAAACACTATTTGTTGTGTAAGTCACAGTGAATATTGTGAAATGGCACTTTCTCAGCTTTTGACTTTTTGTTATAACATAGAATGAGTAATAGCATCATTTTAATGTAGTTAAAAGGGAAGGGTTTTTATGTAAGCAAATCATTTGTAGTGTGCCATCTATCATCTTAACTGTGCATTATTTCCTATCCACATACATTATTTTTCAATTGCACACACCCACTTTTTGACACCACATTTTGTCTGCTCAACTCATATGAGAAAAAAGGTGCAGCTAAATTATTCCTTCCAGGATTTCTAAAGAGAAAAGACTGGCAAAAAAAAGTTAGAAGAAGACCCCTATTTTTCAACAGAAAATTGGAACTGGATTTTTGCTACACCAATTTGTTCCAGATACTTAAATCTAATACACTGCTTTTGTGTTCCACACATATTTCAGCAGCAGAGTTTTTCAGCAGTTGGCCCTGTGAACCAGGTAATAAGAATGATTAAATAACGTTGCACCAGAATTTACCTTGCAGGTCAAAACTAAATGCAAGCCCAGTGAAAATGGGAATAACATTTATCCAGGAAACATTTGTAAGTTCTATCTATATTTTAAAAAGGGTATTATGGATGTCACAGGACCAATGACTGTTGCCAGCAACAGACTAAGACTTTACCTCTTAAATTTCTCACATCCTACATTAGACGCAGTAGTAGTTCCCCAGCTTGTAAAAATGGTGGTGATATTTTATTGTCCCTTGCAATTAAGTTTCAGATGTATTTGCTCTCCCTGTACAGAACCTGTGAAAGTGACCTGTTCTTGTATTCCCTTGTTCACTTCAGGCAGTTCAATTGGCCCTAACCCTTTCCTCTTAAAACAGAAGGAGTACAGTGCAAAATCCAGTTAGTGCCAATACCCTCTGAGAAAAGGTAACAGGTATCAATTATGCCTAAGTTCATAAAACTGGCCACTGAAGATTTGAAATCTTTGACCAGCTTATGCACAAGCCCAGATGAAAGCTGTGTCAGATTCAAGTGAAAAAGAAACTGCTACTAGATTCAACACCACAGCTTCTAGGATGAAAGGACGTATAAATAAACATGACCTAGCAGTGAGTGAAAAGGGTCCCTTAGCTATGTTCCATCTGCCTCAAAGGCACAGTCCAGCTCAAATGCTTCTGCAAAGGAAGTCTCTGGATTCCAAACTTTTTTTGTTGAATAGAAGGCAGGATCCTATTTCATCAACGTGAAGGATGACAGTAGGAAGGACAAGTCTCTGCATATTCTTTAGACTTCACTTTCTGTTGAAGGTTTGCGGTGGTGCTTCCAGCCTGTGTCTGGAAGGGAGCCATGGCATTCAGGAGTAGTGGCTGCAGTGATGCTGCTGCATTCTGACTGCTCCTCTTTCAACAATTGCTCAGTTTCAGTGTCACCCAGTGAGCCAGAGCTGGCTTGGTTAGAGACTGTGTCAGTCTTCATGCATATATGGTCGCGGAGAATACATCCACGAGAGCTCCTTATCTGTTTAAGATCATCCCATTCAGATTCATCATTGGATAATAGGCATATTCCTTCAACAATCTTGATCTTGTCCTTGGTGTAACTATGATCAGGACCAATCTGCAAACAAATAAAACCAAGACATGTACAGTCAAGTATAAAAATACCAATTCCTGTCACGTGAATAAAGAAACAATGGATTATATCCTCCAACTCATGGGACAGATAATTTTCCCAACAAATCATCTTAGTCCCATCTTTAAATCAGACATTCCCAGCTTGGTGCCCTCCAAATATGAAGACTAGTGGAATCAAGAAATAGTTTCAAATATTGAAGACCAATCTGAATTAATTCAGGTTTAACAGTGTGCTACAAACAAAACAACCTATAGGGGAAAAGTTGATCTAAAGATGGGATTCTAAACTATATTGGTAGTAGGCTCTCAGGTGCAATTCAAAGTCATCACTTATAAAACCTGTAACATAGGACCAGGTATTTTCAGGATTGTCTTTGTCCCATTGTTCCTGCTCACCCCACCAGAACTAGGAGAGAGGACGTGTTCTGGATCCCTTCCATTAAACAATGTAAACTTGTTGGACCGAGTTGTGCCTTTTCAGTAGCAGCACATGTCCTATGGAACAGCATCCACACCTCCCAGACACTTGGAAACTGTTAGCTTTCTGCAAGATTTGACTGTTCCCATAGACATCTGGGATAGACTGGACGTGCTTTGTTGGTGGTGGTGATGAGTGGAGTCAAGTTTCCTTGGGTAGAGTGTGTGTTTGTGTTTGTGTTTGTGTGTGTGTGTGAGAGAGAGAGACGGGGGAAGAGGGGGAGAGAGAGAATGAATTTTAATCCTGTAAACCATACCTAGAATCACTTAGGTGAGATAAGTTAAATCAGTATGTCCAACCTGTAGCTTATGGGCCACATGCACCCTTGGACAGTTAATAATGCAGCCCCACAATATCTAACAAAAAATATTTTAAAATAGAGGAAGCTTGTTATTGATATATGTGAACTGTATTATATATTTTATATGCTGTCCACAACAATTGCTCTTCACCCAAATGCAGCCCAGGCAAGTAAAAAACTTGGACACACCTGGATTAAATGCAAACAAACACAGACGCTAAGATTAACTAGAGATAGAAAAACTTTCCTTTGACTCTTAAAATGTAAATGACAAGGAAGCAAAGAATGAAACAACTCACAAAAGCAAAATGTTACAAAGTTATGCAAAATATTCTTAATTAAGAAATCTGAAAAAGACACACATTTGAGAATGATTTATGGAAGGCAAAAAAGTTTTGAGCATTCTGGAGCTCAATATCAAATAGTAATACACTGGTGTGAATTTCTCAAATTTGTAAAATTCTGCAAGTATGAAATACTATCTAGCCTACCAATCTCTGAGAAATGTCTTTGCAAATTCAGTTTACTTAAGTGTTAGTAAAAGTAGCAATAAATATATTGAGGGACAATAGTAAAAAGTACAAGCAAAAATCTTGAAATTGAAAAATCAGAAGAAACTACAAATGAGGAACTACTAGAAACAACAACATAGCAAAATACTATTAATGTAAGCAATCATTAAACTAGGAATCAATACCAAAATAACAAGTGCAAAAGTTTGCTGTTACATAAATCTTATGGAGACCCCTCCCTGTCTACAGTTCTGAAAATTGTGTCTAATCTTCAGTAGAGAAAGTATAGTAAAAATTAGAAATATTGCCACTATCTGATTTATGCAATATTAAAAATGTTCCAGGGAAAATCTTTATTGAAAATGAGACGTACTACACCAAGCAATCCATAATTAATTTTAGTATAAAAACAAACGGCAGAAGGTAATATGTCTCCAAATCAAGCAAGATGCATAGGAAAGGAGAGAACTATTCAAGGTAAAGTAGTTTTTCCTCTAACTCATGCTTCACCCCTTTCAAAAGGCCTCTTTTGGCTGATCACGTTTTGATTACATGCTAGATACAAATGTAAAAACAAAATTGAGGCAGTATAAAATGACATAACTAGGGCAATTATAATTTTTTTCCCAGTACTTCTTTCTAAGGGCAGAAACAACAACAGTAGTTCAACAACACAAAGCAGAAAGTTAGCCAAGCAGAAGTTACAGCAGAGAGCATTAGGCCACTTAACATAACAGAAATAAGGGAGGTGGAAGTTGCACAAACTCAGAGCTATGATACCTGATATGAGGCTGTGGATGGTCAAAAGAGGAATGGTGAAAGGCTATCAGAGGGGTGAGAAAGATGCTGAGGAAGAAACAGAGGAGACTTCAGCACCAAAAGAAATCATGGCTAAACTCTTAAAACTATTATTGATTTCCTTCAACCATAATATTAATAGGTAGCAAAGCACCAATAGACACAGGGCAGTAAGAATTCCAGATCAGATCAGCTGGACCAACTCAAAGTGGAAGATACACATTAGAAGATCCTAAGATTAAAGCAGCAAAGACTATAATTAATATAACTAAAACAAGACATTCCAATTTTCTGACTGTCTAAGGCAGCTAAAGATTCCAATAATACAAGTAATTACGCTGCTGCAATTTTGTTTTTAATGCCACAGCAGATTAATATCAAGTTCTGAAAAGAGCTCTTTACCTCCTTCTTAAAGCAGAGCTGATTATACATGGCTGGCTTGGGAACTGTTTCTATCTTCACTTCTTGGGTAGATGTCCGATAAGAGGGATTACTGTAGGTCAGATTACTTAGATTAGGATCTGTGAATTTGGATTTCTTATGCCTGCAGGAACAATATGATAAAGAGAAAACATTTTTCTATTTAATAGATTCCGATCTATACATTTACTGCTACCATGGAGATCGCCCTTCCTTTTATTTCCATATCAACAATGCAGTAGACAGTTCAGAGTGAGAAACGTGTGACTAGTCCAAGGCCACTCTGCGTCTCAATGCATTTCCTTAAAAACATTAGCTCTTGCAAAGTTCTACAGACAAACCTCATCCCTACACCAAAACCCCTAGTGAAATTCATGGCTAATGTATACTTCATCATATGTACCAATGATATTAATGACTGAATGTTAATTGTATAGTCATTGGTACATCTGTTTAAAGAGATGAAGTATATTTTGTTTCATCCTGGCAAAGTAATAAACAATACCATTCACAAATAAGGAAAGTATCTATTTAAAAATGAAAGATTTAAGCCAAAACAAGTTTAATATTCCATTATATGCCTACTTATGTATGGTGTATCTTACATAGATACACCATACATAAATAAAAGAAGTCCAATCCTTTGAATGTGAAATTCTGTTACCACTTATCCTACCTATCTTGAATTTTACAGAAGTACTGTATATGAAAAGGAAGGTTTTCTTACAAATTAAGTTATGTAAATAAACAAGCATCTGACCTTTATTGTCTAGCATTATCTTGCTTCTAAACTCCAGTTATCTTGTAAGAATACTACGCTGTCTCCTCTATTAGTTTTGCAAGGGAAAATGATAACTTTTCTTATGATTTACAGTACTGAGTTCAAAGAAATCCTGGCATGTGCTTAAAAGTATTCTGATACAGTAATTCAGAAAGATTGAAGGAAGATATAGAATCACCTGTATATAATCACAGCACCAATCAGCAGCAGAATACTGAGTATACTGAGAAGACCTCCAATGATGTAACTGACATGTAGCCCTTCTCCTGAAAGAAGATAAACAGTCAGATTAAGGGTGATGCTGTCATTCTACAACTATATATTCGCGGTAGTAAAAACCTGTGTGTCCTAGATCACGGGTGTCAAACTCGATTGTGTCACATGATGTATTGCGACATATCGTGAGGTTTTTTCCTTTGTGGGGCTAGGGTGGGCGTGGCCTGCACATGACGCATCCTGCCCATGGGCTGCCAGCTAGACACCCCCGTCCTAGATGGTTAAGTATTTATTTACATGTTATTACCTATTAGATTATGATGAACAGAACTGGATTAATATATGTATCTGAAATCACTAGGTGATCTGCTGTGGTTTCATTCAGTATTAGCATCTTAGTTCCCACTAAGATTTATTGAGAAAAATAAAAAGGTTACAAAATAAAACAGCTGATGTGCAAGATAGCGAACTAATCACATTACTTTTTTTGTCAACCTACAAACCTTTCATTCAAATGGCTCCAACTTAATTATAGCAATAGTTGATCATTTCTACTGTTCTTGAATCCCCGAGATGAAGTGAAGACAAACATGAAAAACTCACCTGCAGTTGCCAATATTGCTTCATTTGCTCGGTTGCACAAACCTTGGCCAACTTTCTTGTCGGAGCAGCTGTATAACAAGAAGAAAAAGTAGGTATTGAGTTTCAAATGAAGCCATCTTCCTATTAGCAACTGTGTTAAATTGAACTAAGATAAAGCAGAAAATCAGGTAAAAAGAAGAACCTTTGTAGCCCAAAGTTATTGCTGCTGTTATTATTAGAAAAAGCTTCGTTTAATATAACACAATGAACTGTCACTATAAGGGGAGAAGAATGCATGTTATATCTGAATGGTTGGAATTAGCGGATTAGCTATGATCCCTTATCATGTGATAAAGAGGTACACAACTTGATGATGTCCAAAATCTGGCAGTTTTTAAAAAAAAATAGAGAGAGAGGGGAGCCTATTTAAAAAAGAGATTGGGTCCCACATTTTCCCTTCAATCCTTTCAATAAAGCAGAACCACTCACTTTCCTTCTATTGTTTCCACAGAAATATGGGGCTTGGTTGTTGGAGTTTTAAATCTGTCAGTAGAGGTCTGGCTCCTTTTACTTATATGAGTTGTCTCAGGACTTGGAGGCCCCATGCTAGGAACTAGACAGAAGAAAAAGGGAAAAAATTCCTTTTGAGTCAAAGGAGACCATGAAGCCTGGCCTTTTTATTTATGGAAATATAAACTTTTTCATTATTCAAGACCTAGCAGAAGCGTATAACATTCTTCTTGTAATGCAATATGTAGTGTTGCACTGTGAGAACAAAAATGAGAAATAAGTACTTCTAGTTTGACAGGCACCTAGAACTTGTGTAAATGCAATGGAAAACATATATCAGAAGGGTCTTATTTTATCTACCAATGAATGATTCCTAAATTACATCTAATATTATGTGTAGGAAAATGTTTGAAAACACTACACACAAATTACTAGTGAAATATAACAAACTGTTCCGAATTGTATTCTAAGATTAAAGAATTGAAGAAGGAAGGTACAGTATATATCGGACACCTGAAAGATAGAACAAGCCTCTCAAGGAAAAAATACTTAACATTTTTAAATGAAACAGTGCAAAAAAAAAAAAAAGACAAATAGTACTCTCTTGTCCCTAGGCATTTGAATGCTTTACCAAAGAGGTACTTTATAGCTGTAGTTTATTTAAGGGAATGAACCCGTTTTTCTCAAGCAGCTTTTAATAAGAGAAAACATGGAGTATGATTCATGCTGGGAGGTGTAGTATACGAACAACCTACCATTAAAACAAGGCCGTCCATCTGGTTCATCGGGACATGCACAAACAAAGTCAGAAGCCCTGGCAAAGCAGAGATGGGTACAGCCTCCATTATTCACTCCACAAATGTTTGTGCCTGGAAGATACAGACCAGAGGTTTCACAAAAGATATAATATTCTCCTCCCCAGCATAGAACGTCACTTTCCCTTACCCAAATATATATTAGTGTATAGTGAGAAGTATCTCCTCTGACCAAAGTGCCAATATCTTAGATGAATATTCTCCTGACCAAAGTTACCTACGGTACATCACAGAATCTGAAACACCGTGCTTTCTCCAAGACCCAGAGGAATAAACACTTTAGAGCAAAAACCACACAGACATTTTAATCTTTTAAAAAGTCAAACGCTTGTCATGACAATATACAAAGTGGGGCCTCTATTTTGCTGGCTGCCTAAAAATATACGAATGTCTCTCTTCAAGCTCCGAGGATAGGGTGTTTTTTTTTTTTTTAATCTCTACCTGGAGTCCTTTTAGCAGAGGCCAGGATGCTGAAGAAGAGGTATAATTGGCAAGCTTGTGGCCTCATTTTCAAATGCAGCCGTTTACTCTAAATCCTATTGAAATGAATACGAGCAGTTTGCTAGTATGGAACATAGCAGCAATAATACCAGGATGCAGAACGAGGAGTAGGTTTTTGCATTGTTTTGCCAATCACACATGTATGCTGTACCTGAGGTTACTCTTCAGCAAGCTTTGCTCTTCTGGGCTCACACAGTAGAGGACCATACTCAGAAAAGTTTCACAAAGCATACCAGAAGTGGCAGTCGGGTGTAATTACTTGGTGCCATCCAGCTACCACTTCCTTAATGCTTTGGATCAAAATCCTGTACTTTTCAACCTCTGATATGTTTTTTCCTTGAGTGGGTTGGGACATAAGCAACAAAGGAGGTGTAGGTTTTCTTACATACTTCTTGCCTAATTCATTATTTGTATCCGCCTGAGTTTTGCTTAATCAATATGGGCTAATAGTAGCTAACGGCCAGAGCTGAAAGGCAGGTCAATTCCTATACTTTGTATGGTGAAGCCATTATCCCCAGCCGTTGTATCTGAAGGGAATGCAGATAATTTCACAAGTATGATCCTAAATCCAAATAGCTCTCCATAATGATATGCTTTCAACTACTTTCTGCACTTGAATCCATACAAAGGCAATGTAGACAATTCAGAATCGTTCATCAAGAGGGAAAATGAAAAAGAGATTCTCTGTATTTTGATTATTACAGCTCCTAAATTCTCCAGCCACCTCTCACGGCCATGCTAGATCAGTTGATGAGAGTTCTAATCCAATCATCCGGATTGCAAAAGACTAGTTTAAAGAATAGATCACTTCTTAATCTGATACAATGAATTAATGAAAAAACCCAGGTGATTGCACATACCTGTTTGCCTTTGAGGAGAAATCACAATAATATCCATAAGTCCTTCCACATTGGCTAACACAGTCTCCTTATTACGACCAGAGTATTTGTCCACACGCTGAATTGATTTTGTTTGCCAGTCTGTCCAATACAGCCACCTATCCTGCTGCTCAGAAAACAGACAAACACAAGATTAAAATACTATGTAATAAGCAGAGAGGAATAAAATGGGATTGTGTAAACTTGTTCTTTTCTTCCAACAGCCAGCCCACGACCATAGAGCATAGTCCCAGAGCGGCCGTTGCAGGAAGACTTGGCAGCGGATCTCTAGAGTTTGGAAGCTCGGAGCATGGTGGCAGCGGCGGGCAGCGGCAGTGGTGGCAGTGGTGCCATGATGGCGGTGGCGCCGCCCTGGCCCAGCCCTGCAAGGAGAGCTGGGAATGGTGAGGCTGGGAGGCAGGCGAGCTGGAGGGAGAACAAATGCTCGTGCAACCTCTTTTTCCAGCTGGGCAGAGCGCCACGCGGTTTAGTGCCTTTCGGATATAACTGGGTCAGTGAGTGGCGCTCTGCCTGGCTGGAAAGGGGTGTTGCCGGGCAACTGCTCATGAGAGCAGCTGCCCGGCAACCCCCCGCTCCAGCTGGGCACAGCGCTACCCACCAACCTAGCAGTATCCCAAAGGCATAATGCAATGTGAGCGCCTTTCCCGCCTTCCCCCCGGCTCCTGCAGCTTTGTGCCTTCGGGATATCGCTAGGTTGGTGAGTGGCGCTCTGCCTGGCTGGAGGGAGCTGACGCTCTGCCTGGCTGGACAACCACAGGGGACTTATTATTGGGGAAGGGTGTATTTTTTTGCCCACAGGAAAAATATGGCATGGCCTTATTATCAGGACATGTTGTCATTTCGGGGAAACACGGTATTACATTTTTCAAGTAATATCAAGTGACTACATTAACATAAATTATTTTATTTACTCTCATTTTTTGCGAGTGTATTAAAGTCTCTTCTCAAATTACTTTTGATTAATTAAATTAAAAGAAAAAGCTGGCATCCTATCACAGTTCCATGCTGGAATTCACTGAGCTCCTGAGAGCGACCCATTCTTTCACAAATGTTTGTAAAAACAGTCTGCATGCCTAGGTACTTGATTTTATACACCTGTGGCCATGGAAGTGATTGGAACACCTGGTTCTGATTATTTGGATGGGTGAGCGAATACCTTTGGCAATATAGTGTATGTTCGTTCTAATCTGAACTCTTGTTAAGCCATCAATATGTTTAATCGTCTTACAAAAACTGGTCCCAAATTTAAATTTCATTAATATTTGTTTTAAAAATTGGATTTCCAGAGAATCAAATGCCTTAAATACATCTAAGGAATCAATATTATTCCTTGATTCTTCTGTCATGAAGAAACTTGTTTTCATCCATCTGCACATTAGCTGGACTGTACTATCTTACCTCTCTTTAAATGATTATAGCATCACTTAACAGGTTGATATACGGCAGAAAGAAAAAGGAGATCTGTATAAACAAACTATAAAGTAAACAAACTATTAGCTTAGAAGTTAAGTTTCATTTCGGCATTCACCACCCCACCTTCCTTTGTACCTGTGTCAAGGCAAAGGGATGTGACACTTGACTGATCAACACTTGGCGCAATTTCCCGTTAAGATCAGCACTTTCTATGCGGTCTAGATGAGCATCGACCCAATAAATTCTAGAAGGAGAGAAAGAATGGAAGTTAAACTAATATCCACTTCTGAAACTTTCTTTCGGTTACAATTTCTGATTCTAAGGCAGCCCAGGGACTTGCCTTAAAAAAAAAAAAAGTAAACGTTTTTTTTTTTAAACCACAACAGTTCTCCAGTCAATAATGTAAGGTTACACTGACCTTCTGATGTCATAATCCAAAGTCAGTCCATTGGGCCAGCCTAAGTCAGTATTGATCAATATCTTTCGTTCAGAACCATCCAAGTTTGCCCGCTCAATTTTAGCAATATGTCCCCAGTCAGTCCAGAAGAGGTATCTAGAAGAAAATGAATCAAATGCAAAATGTTACATGTCAGTCAGCTCTAAAAAATGGCCTGTCTACCAAGGAAATCCATTTGCCTAATGTCGGAAGGCAGACCTCTACTTTAGCCAATCCTCTTCCTTTTTCTCTCCTACTCATTCTATCCCTTCCTCAATCTGGCATCTTCCAAGTGTAACAGCTCCCTCCTGATAACATAACATAAGTCGTGATAACATAGCAGCTCCCTCCTGACATAACTAGTGAGAATAGTAGCCCAAAATATCTTGAAGGCACTAGGTTGGCAAAGTTACTCTACACTTATCTTTTCGGCTGATGTACTAACAGAAGAGAATATTTGTACCTAATGCAATACATTATTTAAATAAATATTTTTACTAATGCTGACCTTCCAATCGCTTACCCTTTTCTAGGAAAGACAGCAATGGCCCGTGGTTCATCCAGACTGTTATTTATCAGCACTTTCCTGCAGCTTCCATCCAGTCTTGCAACTTCAATTGTGTTGCGGCCAGTGTCTGTCCAATATAGATTTCGAGCTACCCAGTCCACGGACAAACCATCTGTTCTCTTTAGTCCTTGGCCAATAATAGTTTCCATATTACTGCCATCTAGATCTGCTCGCCTGGAAAAAGATACCATAGAGAATAAGAAGAACGTTCTACCTCAATATTTTTCTATAGGGCAGATTCCTTTGACAAAGAACATTTCTGGGGGAAAAAAGATATGATTATGTAGCTAATTAACATACAATGAGGAATTTGGAAGATACCTACCTAATGACATCTAGTATGACATCTGTGTAGTAAACCTTGCCATCTACACTGTCATAGTCCAAGGAGATAACATTGTTCAGCTCTGGGACAGGGACATAAACATCAATGTGATCACTAGTATCTAGTGAGATTCTCCTGATGGAGCCCCGGCTAGAGAAGAGCAGGTAGGTTTCAGGAGAAGGATCGCAAGATCTTTCATCGATCTTCAGTTGAATCCCAGTAGGGCAGGCACACGAGAAGCCTTCCGGGTTTGGGAGGCAGAGATCGGAGCAACCTCCATTTTTCACTCCACATTTGTTAGTACCTTAGGAGAAATGGATCATATCTGAGATTATCATCAGAAAGGCTAATATTAATTCATTATAGCTTTCCTCAGGCTGATGCCCTCCAGATATCATTGAGCTTTTGATTTCATAACTCTCAGGCTAACAAGGCCTAAGGAATTGTGCTTGAACAGTAAGAATAAACAATGGAGTAAAATCTACAGAAAATGTCTGGAGACCAAATAAACATGCTGGTTGCCTTTTACAAAAAAATACCATATTTTTCAGAGTATAAGATGCACCTCCTCCCCCCTAAAAGAGTGTGGAAATGTTGGCATGTCTTATACACTCTGAATATAGCCATTTTTGGCCTCCCAAAGCCCTGCCCTGCATGCCATTTTTGCAAAAAACGGGTGAAAAACTGAAGGACTTTTGCCTTCCCCCAGCCCCCAGAAGCACTCTGCAGGCTTCAGCAAGGCTGGGTGAAGGCAAAAATGCCAGTTTCTGCCCATTTTTAGCAAAAAATGGGGGGGGGGCGTTTTTGCCTTCATCCAGCCCTGCTGAAGCCTGCAAAATGCTCTTGTGGGCCGGGGAGGACATTTTTTTTTTCTTACTTACCTCTTCAAAATCTTGGTGCGTCTTATATACTAGGGCGTCTTATAGTCCGAAAAATACTGTACACGAGTTATTTTCAAGAATTAAAGCATGCCCATGAAAATTCAGGAAGTCTAGCTTAAAGAAAATAGGAAAACTTACCAAGAGGTCTCCCTCTGTCAATGCCCTGGATATCCATTAATCCAGGAAGATTTGTTCTCACCAAGATGACATTAGCACCAGTGTTCTTATCAGCTCGGTGAATGCTTCTTGTTTGCCAATCAGTCCAATAGATGAAAGAATCTAATAAAGTTAGGCCATAAGGGTGCTGCACTGGGGAGAGCAGGGTGTGGCGGTTTGCACCATTTAGATCTGAAGCTTCGATACGCTGAAAAGAACCAAAGGTTGGAATGTCAAGAAACTTTTGATTACGGATTCAGAGACCTCCAATAGATAGCAACTCTTCCTAGGATCCAAGAAGCCCAATAATAGTGTAATCTAGATGCTTATTTCTAGCATTCTGCTAAACTATATTTCAATTTCACCCAAGGATTCCATAAGACGAAAAAGAAAAGAAAGGCCTGGCCAGAAGAAATGAAGTCAGCAAAATGTATCTTGACTTCCCAACTATGCTATGCAATGAATCAATCGTTGATCGGCTGGATTTCCACAACACTCTGGACCAGGCTAAAATAGGAGTCTACCCAGTGGTCAGCATGTTGGGTTGATCACTCCATCTTATGTGCTTGGATCAGCAGGTTACGAGAACATAGGAAATAGACTTTGCTATTCTGGGATTAGGATTTAATTTATTGTATTAAACTAGCTATCAATAATGCCGTCATTTGGGCGCCTCATCAGGGCATACCTTTAAGAAAATCAACAGTGAATTTCAATGCTCCGTTTCCACTTTGAAAAGAAGACATCCATGCCTTGTGAGACAGATTTGTGAGTGACTCATCATCCTAAGTTTTTTTTTTCTCAGAGACAATATACATATAAAAAAGATTGAAGCAAGTCACAGAAAGATTCCAAGCTACCATATCTAGATTCTAAAATCTGACTCTCTTTGCTTCTTATCTGTAATTCATCAGACAGCAATACAGGTAGTTCTCAATTTGCGACCATTCATTTAATACTAGTCCAGAATTATGATAGGCTCAGAAAGGATGCTTTACACTCCATGAACTATGATACCCTCGCAATCTGGTTGCATTGTAACCTGAACACATGACTGGTTGCTAACCACACTGCAGGCTTGTGATTGCCATCTTCTCTACCAGAAAGTCAATGGGGAAGCTGGCAGGAAAAGTTGCAACCTGCTGCTGTCTGCCAAGAGGACTCCCTCATATCTCTGGAAGCTCACTGAAAGAAGCTGCATCCCAAGAGAGGTGAACTTCTTCAGCAGGGCGCAGAAACAACTGAAATCCTGGAGATATTGGCTCTTTTCTTGCGCCCTGCCAATGGTCCTTCCTTGCATGGAGGGAACTGAACTCATTTGATTCTGGAGGATTTTGGCTCTGTTTCTGCACCCCAATGAAGGAATTGCTTTCATGTGCAGAGGGGAGCTGAACTCCTTTGGCAGACAGCCATTATAACCAGCCCCCAGAGACAAGGGAGCCAAAATCCAAGCAAAGATTAGATAGCCAGTGTAGTAAGATAAGGAACAGGTGGTAGGGATGCCTGGGAGACATGGCACAGGTCATGCACAAGAGTCTCTTCACTCTGAGCTGAAAATCCTGCTTAAATTTTGGCAGGGGGGATTTTTAGCTCCTGAAGGAAGCTTCCCAGGTCTCCCCTACCTCCTGAACCATCCCACACTCCTTATCTAGGACTCCATTTGGCTAACAACCTGCCCAATCATTTAATGACCAAAACTGGATTGTGGTTATTGAGTGAAGCAGTCACATGACATCTCACTAAACTATCGCTTTGCTCAACAACCAAAATTCTGATCCCAATTGTGGTCATAAATCAAGGACTACCTGTATATAAATATATTCAAGTGAAACAGAAGTTGATGCAATGTCAACCAATATGAAGTTTAAGCAATAAAGTTTGATTGGTTATGGGTGTTTTAGACACGCAAGTCATTGAATGGTGTTAGAATCTCAGAGTGATGAAAATGCAGATTTACTCTTAGTCCCTAAAATCTCATACTCATCCTTACATTCCATTGCTTCACCCTGAGGCAACTTTCTACACCAAACATTCAAAATTGTAGACTGCCCCTCATGTCATTCTAACCTCAGTATGTGCATCAGCCCAAAATAGTTGTGATCCAGCTTTATCCACAGCCAGACCATTAGGCCATCCCAGATTGTTGCTAATAAGCACCATGCGGTTAGAGCCATCCATCCCTGCTCGTTCCAGTTTAGCATTTTCACCCCAGTCTGTCCAATACATATACCTAAAGGGAAAAAAAGGGGGCAAATAAACTATCCGTTGAAAAGTCTCAACATATTGCTTATTGTCATGTTCTCTTCTCCTCTGCAGACTTTGCCTTCAGAACAAGGTAGTCCATTGTTAGCACTCACCCCATTTCATGATATAATGCAATTGCCCGTGGGCTGTCCAGATTTTCCCATATCAAAACTTTTCTCATTGTCCCATCCAGGTTAGCCACTTCAATTCTGTTTGTTCCTGTATCAGTCCAATACACTTTGCGGCCAATAGCATCCACAGCTAATCCATCTGTGGTTTGTAACCCTACATCAAAAGAAATACCGTATATTATTGTTATAGTGTCAGTAACACATAGTGTATTTACTCTCCTGTCTCCTCAAAATATCCACTGGATGTTCATGGCAACCTTTCAGATGTGGTATTCAGCAGGTTCTAACTAGTTCTGGAGAACCGGTAGTGGAAATTTTGAGCAGTTCGGAAAACTGGTAAATGCCACCTCTGACTGGCCCTGTCCCCATCTATTCTCTGCCTCCTGAGTCCCAGCTGATCTGGAGGAAATGGGGATATTGCAGTATCCTTCCCCTGGAATGAGGAAGGAATGGAGATTTTACAGTATCCCCTGCCACGCCCACCAAGCCACGCCCACAGAACCGATAATAAAAAAAATTGGATCCCACCACTGCAACCTTTATATTAGAGCTTTAGAAGTTGCATTAGGTGAAGATAATGCAAAAAAAAAACCCACATATCTTTGAAAGAGTCTGGAGCAGATGTTCAGTATTTACCAAGCCATCTATTTATTACCTGTAGTAATTATATCTTCATACTGAGACCCATCCAGTGAAGCTCTGCTGATCTTCCTCAATGTGCTGTCAGACCAATAAACCTTTCCTGTTGAGAAAACACAAGAACATTAGTTTCATTTATTGAAATTAAATTCCCTTGTTAGTCCATAAATATCTAAGGTTATTTTGGTGAAAAGCAACACTGTAAAGCAGGGGTGTCCAAACTTGGCAACTTTAAGACTTGTGGACTTCAACTCCCAGAATTCCCCAGCCAGAGCTGGCTGGGGAATTCTGGGAGTTGAAGTCCACAAGTCTTAAAGTTGCCAAGTTTGGACACCCCTGCTGTAAAGTGTGTCTTCTGGATCTTTTATGTCTTCAATCTATTATTTATTCTATTATTGCTAGAAAAAGATGGAGGAAAGTAAGTAAAAAAGCGTATATCTCTATATCCCTCTGTCAAGAAAAGCAAAAACAGCAGCAAATTATTTACGATTATACCATGTGATGTTTAATGAAGACACACACCATCACTATAATATTAATATAAAATATGTTATTATTCCATACGCACACACCACACATACATGCTTTTATATCAGTTTTAAGATTTATGGACTTCAACTCTTGGACTACCACAGTAACATGTTCTGAGGTGAAGTCCTAACATCTTAAAAGTTCCCAAGGTTGAAAAATGCTACATTTCACCAGGGCAGAACTTATGTGGAAGACAATTCCCTTGAATTTTTTTTTTTTTTGGGGGGGGGGGGGGAAACTGCTTTCTGAATATGAATAAGAGCATTGAAGCAGGGAATTTTTTTCAGCTATCCTCAAACCAGCTTTCTTCAGTCTGGTGCCTAGTAGATATAGTGGGACTACAGCTCCCAAAATATTCAGGAACATGGCCTGTAGGAATTCTGGAGTTCCATTTGAAGGTCTTTGGAGCCATATTAGTTTGGGAACAGTTGCTCTAATAAGACTTGGACATTTCTATTACAATGATTTCATGAACAAAGGGGAATGTGTTGTTTAATATGAATCACACCACTTATTGGACAAGTTGCCTTTCATTTACTCTGCCCTGAATAATTCCACACCTAATAAGGTGAAATTACATATTGCCAACCTTCTTCAGGATCAACTCCAATGGCGATGGTGTTTTTCATAGTGACGTTGACTGAGACAACTACATCAGCAAAATATGGTATATCAAGCGAAACCAGACGAATATCTGACCTCCTTGCAAAGATCAGGAAGGTAGTCATTCCTGCAAAATTGAAAACTGAGTTCAATGCATAATTTACAGTAATTCCTTTTCTCAAATGTCCCTTCTTACTGCAACAAAAAATCAGCTGGCAAAGGTGATCTTGGCAATGACTAAAGCCACCAATTTATCCAAGACCCTTAAAAGTAGGGCCATAAATGTGATGAAAGATCATAAGAAATACTGAATGTGGTTATTCAACTATGTAATAATTATTTTTAAGCATAGGCTTAAAGAAAAATATTGTTCAATATAATTTACCAACAGTACTTTACTATATGCAAGCCAAATAAAATATATTGTGATAATGAGAATCACTACAAATAAGGTCTAGTATATTAAAAAATATGTCTTCAGGTTTTATATATATTAAACCTATACAAGAATTATGTGTTTATCATATTCAACAGGTTCCAACAAATCCTGGTGACATTTTCATGTGTGTAAACTGATATATGTTTACAGTTTAATGTTATTAAAATTAGTAAAACAAAATATTGCATAATATTGAAAAGCAGCAAGGATTCCACAAATACAACTACTCCACTTTACCAAGCTGTCTGTTAAGGCATTTATGTCTGATACTACAAAGCATAGTGCTTCCTCCAAATTCTATCTATTTTAGTAAGTGATCAGACCAAATTTATATAGGAACACATTTTATGTAGACATGTCATCATAATCAAAGCATAATCCTACCTTTGGCTGAAAAGTAGTAATAAATACTGTAGCACACACAAAATTCTACCTGAAGTAGAACAGGTATTTATGTAAGTAAGTAAAATACTTTCTGTAATTTGGGTGTACACCTTTTCTAGGGACGGAATGTGGGGTTTAGGAGGCCTTACTCTCTTCCAGGGATTAATAGAGCCACAGAAGATAAGATACCCACCAGATAAACATGTTCTGCCATCTGGTTGTAGGTTGATGCCAGTCGGGCAAGAACAGCTATAGCCTTTAGGAAGTGGAGCCAAAAGACAAAGATGACTGCATCCACCATTATTAATGTGGCACGGTGTATGTACTGAAAGAGATAGTAGCAAAACCATGTATCAAAAGAAAGCAATTACGAATAACTGTGGTTTACAAAATTCTATAGATGTGTGTGTGTGTGTGTGTGTGTGTGTGTGTGTGTTGTGTGTGTGTGTGTGTGTGTGTGTGTGTATGAATTAATAAATTGGGTAAGGGAGTATTTTCCATAAAAACAAACAGATGCGCAAACTGATGCTTCAGGGTTCCAAATCTTTCAGCTCATCAAATCCCCAGCTCATCAAAAGTCCATACCAATTTATAGTTTTTAATCTAACAAAGGAAGAGTGATAATACTTAGAAATATGTGTCTTAGAATAACAGAGTTGGAAGGGACCTGGGAGGTCTTCTAGTCCAACCCGCTGCTTAGGCAGGAAACGTTATACCATTTCAGACAAATGGTTATCCAAGCTCTTCCATTAACTGAATTGAATTAATGTAATTACTGCTAATGTACCTTAATATGTAAACAAAATAAAATCTAGCATGGTTCCAGTTACTTTTACATGTGGTCCTGCCTAATTTAAACAACAACAACAACAACAACAACAACAACAACATTACAGGTAGCTCTTGATTTACGACCATTCATTTATACAACATTTGAAGTTATGATTGCATTGAAAAAGAGTAATTTACAACTGGTCCTTGCATTTATGGCATGTGATCATGATTTGGGCACTTGGCATCCTTTGAGCATTTACAGCAATTGCTGTGTCTTGGAGTCACATAACTGCCATTTGCAACCTTTCCCACCAGCTTCTGACAAGCAAAATCAATGGGAAAGTTGGTAGGGAAGGTCACGAAAGTCACAGTCCCATGATGACTCACTTAATGCCTGTGGTGATTTGCTTCAAGACCACAGCAAAAAAAAAAAGATTGTAAAATTGGCTGTAGTCACATAATGCCTCACTTACAACCACACCATTTAACAACTAATTTTCCAATCCCTGTTGTGGTCATAAATTGAGGACTGCCTGTAGAATTAAAAAAGGGGAGTTGGTGGGTAACAATGGGTGAACATTATGGCACTGTCAGAGTAGAATGAAAAACCTGAAGCTCTTTCTATCTGGAGCCCAAAGACGTGTAACTTCTTATCTTGATGCAGAAGACCTCCATACCTGCAGGTCTCTGTCGATGAAAGACATGGATATCCATAAGGTTTTCTAGGTTGTCCTGTAGAGTCTCATGATCCAGCCCTGTCCTCTTGTCCGCGCTCTGGATGCTTTTCGTCTGCCAGTCTGTCCAGTAGATCCGAGCTCCGTAAAGAGTGAGCCCAAACGGGTGAGGCAAATTGCTCCCGAGCAATATCTGTCAATCCCAAAAGCAAATCAACCACTACCAGGAAAAAAGCAGGTTTTTTAAAAACAGCAATGCACAGCTGCCTTAGGAGCAGTGGTATTGTTTGTTTGTTTGTTTTATTGGATTTATATGCCGTCCTTCTCCCAAAGGACTCAGGACGGCATACAACATTAAAAAAACACATATCACGAAAGTTAAAAAGAAATTAGATACATATCCAAAAAACAAACCCAATTAATAGGACAATAACATTTAAAAAATGAAATAAAATTAACAGGCCAGGCCGGCTTGCTGGAAAAGCCAACTTTTTAGGGTGCGTCGGAAGGACCAGAGGTCAGGGATTATGCGAAGCTCCGGGGGCAGCTCATTCCAGAGGGATGGGTTTGTAGACTATACAAACTATAGATGCCAATCTGGATCAGTCACTAGGACCAGAGGTTTAGTCTTCTGAGCTTTCGGGCCCGTGTTGGAACCCATCCTCAGGAAACTTCTCATTCCCGTGAGAGAGAAGTTCCCTGAAAATGGGCTCCAGCACGAGTCTGAATGCTCAGACGACTAAACCTCTGGTCCTGGTCACCGACCCAGATTGGATCTTGCAACATTATCCTGGGACACGTATATTTGCCTTCATGTTTGACAAACTGTAGAGCAACCTTTCTCAAGCTGATCCCTTTCAAATGCGCTGGACCTTCAGGGATCTGGGTGAGAATTATTATGGGCATCAGGGGAAGTCTAAGCCTGTCTCAACAATGCAGCACAGTTTTCAATACATTTCACTGTCTTAAGTCTTCGCTCAAAAGTTATTCATTTTGTCCCTTTAGAGGAGCAACTGAACTCCTCTGAAGATCAGAACAGGGCATGTTGAATCAAAGAGAATACATGTATGTTGTCTGTAAACAAACATTGTATAACTCCTATTTACCCTTTCCCAGAAGTCAATTCAACTTGGCTATTTTACCTTCCTGTCACTGCCATCCAGGCCAGCATACTCAATTGTTTTCATGCCAGCATCTGCCCAGTAAAGGCGCTGAGACTCATAGTCAATAGCCAGTCCATTGGGCCACGTCAAGTTGGAAGAGATGATCACCAACCGATCGGAGGCATCCATTCCTGCACGCTCAATCTTTGGGTTAGCTCCCCAGTCAGTCCAGTACATGAACCTGCATACAAATGACCCAAATGGTGTATAACTGCTAAACTAACCATTTTAATCTAACCATTTTTATTTAACTGAATTAGGAAAGAAAGAGAACAGAAAAGAAAACCCTAAACAATGAAGGCTTTCCACTTTTGCAGTGGCTATTTAGGTATTTGCTTACATTTGCCAAATATACCAGCATCTTTTCATATGGTGTTGAATTATAAATTACAGTAGCTCCAGCCAAGTTAGCCAAAAGTAAGCCAGAACGCAGAGAGTTGTAATTTACAACATCTTATACATTTAGTCAATACAACTACATGTTACTCATCCCTTTTCTGCAGATAACTTTAATATGGTCGTCCTCCTTATTCTTTATGACATATTAATGCTTGTTTGTAAGAGTTAACTCATAAGCAGGCAGATCCATACCCTTCCAAAGGTTTTCATTCACCCCTATTAGCTGTAGCTATTATGACCATCGACCAGGTTTGGTGCAAAATTCAATACTGGATTGTCTATTGTCTATTCTCAACATTAGAGAATACAACATTGTCTATCCCTGAACTAATCTTTTAAGGATATGGGCATACAGGATACAGTCTTTGTTTTATGAAACAAAGCACATAAGAATGAACTCTACAGACCTGTAAAAATTATAACAGTAAACTTTCAGGGATATCACTGTCAAGAAGAACCAACATGCAATGACATACAGGAATTGCATCAATGCAGTCTCAAGAGAAAGTTCTCACCTTCCAACAGGATCCACCACAATATCTCTTGGTCTGTCTAGGTTTTCCCATATTAGAACAGTCCTCATGGTTCCATCTATGTTAGATACCTCTATCCGGTCTGTTCCTGCATTAGATTGAAAAGAGAAAGAAAAAAATAATCAGCCTTCAGAACCAGGAAATAAAATCATAAAAGAAAATAATCCATACCGAAATTTCATGCACACACCATGGCAAAGAAAACCAACAGGGTATATCAGCAAATGACGTCCTCAGCAGGCCTACAAAATATCCTCAGTCTAGAATAATAACTCCTGATCTCTACGAACTTTTTTCCAATTAATTTGATCATCATATTTAGTCATCCTTTCTCAGAAACTATTGGTTCTATTAAAGCAAGTAAAACACAGGATAATTTTACCAAAATGTTTCCTTTACTATAGGTTTCAATGCTGCTCCGTGTTCTTTTTATCCATAAGAAAAACAAATTTATTCAAATAGTCTGAAAATTCTGTCTACTGGAATATTTCAATTTGGAAATTCAAAAACACCATTTGAATTATTCTATCATTTATATACTACAGTACAAAGCAACCTTTCACATTTGCATCTGCTGATAACATTGACAAACCAAGTACATTAGTACAAGATTAAAATGTGTAACTGAAACATTTTAAATAAAGTGGCATGCAGGGACATTTCTACAGGAATAAATTGATATACTAGAGATTTTCCTATTTTGGAGCACTCCTTTTTAAAAATGACATAAAATGAGTTCTTACTCCCAGAATTTCTTTGCAACCTGTCCACTGTTTACAGGAAGGTGAAATGTTATTAAAATCATCTTGATCATAACGTTTGAAAGAGTCTCATTCATATATCTCAATAGATGCATTGGGAATAATCCTGCTAAGAATTTGGAAGGCAATTTTTCAGTGAGTCGCAAAGGAACTCTTTTGCCAATATGGCAGTGGCCTTCAGTACCTGCATCTGTCCAGTACAACTTGTTTGTGACCCAATCAACAGCAAGACCAGCTGGGCTTTCAAGACTGCTCTCCACCACAATCTAGCAACAAAACAAACACAATGAAACTTTGAGGGCAATATTGCTGTAACCAGAAACATTGGCCTTTCTTGGACTATGAATGTTCAGCTGTTTAAATAAAGATCTGGAATTAATCCACTTTAAGATATACGCATGGAATATATTCCTCAAATAGTTGAAAAAACAGAATTGAAAGATTAGATAGTTATAATGAGCCAAAATGGGGGTAACAAAACAAACACAAGAAAACAAGCAACTTATATGCTTCCACTGAATTTCTGTGGGATATTACCTCCTGGCCTGTTCCGTTCCATTTTGCCCGACTAATGGAATCAGTGCTAACATCTGTCCAGTAGACATAGTCACCCTGTGCATCCCAGTCCAGAGCCACAGCACTGCGCACATCTGCCAAGGGGATGACAACATCAGACAGGTCTTCTGTGTCGAAGCTGATACGACGGATGTCCATCCTTCGGGCAAAAAGCAGGAACTTGTCAAGACCTGATCAAAGGTCGAAAGGTCTTCTTTTAATATCTCTAACAGAAAATTATGGTAACAAACACAAAAAAGTGATCTTGGCACAACGAAGTTCTTTTATATCCATGCTTTCTAGTGGATCCAATCTATCATGCAGGCCAGACCTGAACTAGTACTAGCCCTTAAACTTATATACTGCTTCACGGTACTTTACAGCACTCTCTAAGCACCTTACAGAATCAGCATATTGCCTCCAACAATCTGGGACCTCAGAAGGATGGAAGGCTGAGTCAACCTTGAGCCGGTTAGGATTGAAGGAATTGATTCTAACCGGCTGCAATAGTGCATTCTAACCACTGTGCCACGATGGCTCTTAACTAACTAGCAAATAAGTACAAAGCAAAAGGAAGGAAGTATATAATGCCTAAAGAAGGATTTTAGGATTAGAAGAAAAAAGAACATGTTCTTAAATAAAATGTACCTGTATGTAAGGACATGACAAGGTACATTAATTGGCAGTTCCATTATTCTAAATATTAGGAAGAAGAATATGAACTTGTTCGCTCATGAGCCATCAGTGCCACTGCTAGCATTAGCTAGTCAAGTGCCTTTAGAAAGCCCAGGAAGAAAAAACAAATGAAAAACCGCCCTTCATTAGCAATTCTAGCAATTTACTTTCTTCTGCCTCTGCCATAAGTTCAATGTAATTTTTATAGCACTAAGGGCTGACAAACCAATTTTCCATTAATAAACTAAATTTAAAAATTGGTTGAGTCACAGGCTGTCATTGCATATAGAAGCAAACTATTCTACAAACTCTGCATTGTGTGGAAAAGCAATTGGTTGTCAACAGACAAATTATTTCATTAAACTTGCAGTTTTAATATTATCTCTATCCAACTTCTCTCTACCATAACATTCTCAGCATTTTATAAACTTCCATAATTTTCCTACCTCAGCAGTCTTTTTAGTTGTTTGAGATATTTATACCGTATTTTCCAATTAAGCAAGTATCAAGCTAAGAAATATGTTATTATTTCCCCAAAATAAGAATTCCATCTTTCCTTACAGAGAAGATACCCCAAATCCTTCATCATTCCACCGGTGTTTTTCTGCAGCTAAACTTTTGGTTTGTTTGGTTTGTTTATAAAATTGGAAAATTTACTGTATCATTTAAATGTAATTTTACTAACACTCTTTAATCTCTTTTACATGTGTGCACACAGACATGTTGTGAAGGTACATAAACTCCTTATCACACTTACTCTGGGCACAAGTATGGCCGCCAGTCTTCCGAAAACCTGTGGGACATGCGCAGGTGTAGCCCTTATTATTTGGCAAACAGAGATGAGTACAACCACCATTGTTGGTTCCACAGCGATTTCTCCCTGCTCGAATAGCCAAACAGACATATTTTATATATACATAGCTATACACACAAACACAAATACCATAACCTATACAGGGAGAAGAACCAGAGATACAATGAAGCCGGTTCTATTTTGGAACTGCTTAACTGATTGTGCATTTGTTATCTGTCTGGTGTATTTCTAAAATAGAAATATTCACCACTGACTTATAAAGGACACAGCCATAGACTTTTCATACTTCGAAATTATTTTCGTGATATAACAATGAAACATATTGATAAGCCTCTAGTAGTAATGGTATTAATCCAATGGTAATTTTTATTAAATTGTGGATTTTAATACTACCAGGATAGTAAAGCACGAATAAAATTAATGAAGATATTTATTGCAATTCAACTTTTTTTCACAATAGTATTTATTTATTTATTTATTATTTATTATTAGCGTTTATATACCGCCCCCTCTCCCGAAAGGGACAATAGTAGAGACAGATTAATTAGGAAATCTTTTTCTAGGTACACAGAAACATGCCAACAACAATAGTAATATAACAGCAACAATAATGAAAGATTATCATATTATACCATCATTTATGAATTTACATTTGTGGGGAGCTGCTTGGCCATTGCTTCTAAGAAAACATAACTATTCACTTTTACCTGGGATTCTGTCTTTGGAAAAACAGCATGTTTTCTGAATGTACAACACTGATCAAACAATTTGATTTGAATAACAAAGACAATTTTTATATTCTACAAAGAATGTTAGATTGAGGAAGTATTTGCTAGTCAATATCTTGTGATAGAACACTTGTCTTTTAGCAATAATATCTTGCCTTTTCTGTCTGCAGTTACCTGCTGGTTGGCGTTGAGGATGCAAAGTATGGATATCCATGGGGAAATGAAGCTTGTTACGAATGATCTCTTGATTTTTTCCAGTAAATTTGTTGGCACTGTTTATACTCTTGGTATGCCAATCTGTCCAGTACAGGCTATCTTCAAATACAGTGATAGCAAATGGATGTGGAAGGCCTGCAGCAAGAATCCAGTAAAAGCAGATGAAAAGGTCACTCATTATCGTTTCTAAAGGTTGCTTCTATTTATGAGACAAAAAATGTCTGAATAGAATAGAATAGCAGAGTTGGAAGGGATCTGGGAGGTGTTCTAGTCCAACCCCCTGCCTAGGCAGGAAAACCTACGCCACTTCAGACAAATGGATATCCAACATCTTCTTAAAAACTTTCAGTGTTGGAGCATTCACAACTTCTGGAGGCAAGTTGTTCCACTGATTAATTGTTCTAACTGTCAGGAAATTTTTCCTTAGTTCCAAGTTGCTTCTCTCCTTGATTAGTTTTCACCCATTGCTTCTTGTTCTACCCTCAGGTGCTTTGGAGAATAGCTTGACTCTCTCTTCTTTGTGGCAGCCCCTGAGATATCTTTCTTTTAATAATACCTCAAAAACTAAGCAAACCTGCTGCTGGTTTCTGCTGCCTTAAGCACTCTATATTGCCAGCTCTCCTGGAGATAAAGGCTAACATCACAGTGCAATTTGCTACTCGTATTGCCTGTCCCTGTCATTGGGATTTTATAACTTGTTTATGAATTGGTAGATACCAACCATCAGATATAGTTTTGAGAGTACTGCTGGTATTAGCGTGGTGAAAAAATCAGATATGGGCCGAAATTAATAACTGATGATCTCAAACTCCTGGCATCAATGATCTGATTTGCCACACAGTATTATCTGAGTTACTCAGAGCATCCCTTAGTTGCTTATCTAGTAGACAACAGTACCAATTTCATTATCTCACCTTGACTAATAACAGCCTTCCTGTTCTTTCCATCCAAATCAGCCCTCTCAATAACATGATGCTTGGCATCTACCCAGTACATCCGATGCCCTGCATAGTCAATAGTTAGCCCATTTGGCCAAAAGAGATGAGTGTCAGCAATAATGCGCCGATTGGAGCCATCCATGTTAGAGTATTCAATGCGAGGAGTGTTTCCCCAATCTGTCCAGTAGATGGTACTATTGGAAAAGAGAGAAAAATGTGAACAGTGGAAGTTCCCTGAAAGGACAGCAGACATTGCTAATCAAAACAGTTACTAGTTTAGCAATCTAAAGCTACAACTGATCGAATTGAACTGATGAGAGCAAACAAGGATAAAGAGATTCAGGCTATGATTATACAAGACCACAATCTTTGTCAATAAACTATTAACCATAAACTTTTGGTTTCACAAATGTGCACCTACAATGGCTTTCTTCCAACTGAGTACACTCCATATAGACAAAGTTAATTTTCCAGAATTTAGCTAACATGGTAATTTCTCAGAATTCTGGGAGTTACTTCACACAACTGGAGGGTAATAATACTTGAAGAAGGCTGATCTATCCTAACATAGCTTACATTACAGAACACAGGAGAACATGTTCTTTTAGTAAGTCTATCAAAAGAGTACATTAAGTTCCAGTAAATAATATTATGTTGCAGGATATTCCAAGTTGAGCGTGTAGAGAAGGTGATTTTTACAGATTGCTTCTTCTATCTGCAGATCTTCTAAAATATGGGAGATGAGGTGTTATCAGGTGCATCAAGCCAAAAATAATAAAAGTAATAACACATTTATTAAAAAACCACGTCCCTTTTTCCCCCTCTAGGGAAAGTTGTCATTAGTTTTCATGGCATTTTACATATGGAAGGTGTTAATTCATTTGTAGACTGGCAAATCTAGATTTGGCTCCAGGCAGCTAAAGTGGAGTCTTCACTCAGCAAATTTCATCTGATAAGATAACAAGCAGTGAGTATCTCATACTCACCCTTCCATAGGGTGAAGAGCAATTGCACGAGGTTTTTCTAGATTCTTCCAAAGAAGCACTTTCCGATGCATTCCATCCAAATTTGCCACTTCAATGCGAGATGTCCCAGAGTCTGTCCAGTATAACCTGTCATGGATCCAGTCAATGGCTAGCCCACCTAGGATCCAGAGAAAGGAAGAGTGTGATAAGTAATGGTTGTTCAAGAATAGTCCCATTGAGCCATGGCTAAGGCTGTCCTGATCTATAAAAGGAAAATGGAAACAGGGGCTGTTTTCCTCTTGTCATATAAACCACTAAAATATTTAGGTAACTATTTGAAATGTCCATTATAACCAATGTCAAATGTCCATTACATTTAAATTTAATTGAAAATCAAGTTAAATACAATTTAATTTATTTTATCCTATGCTTCTAATAATGTTCCTCTTCTTCCCCAGTAAAACATATGATTGGTGGTTACTATGAAAGAGCTCTGAGGGCTGTAACAAGGTTTTAGGAGTTACATTTTACTCTGGAGACTCAGGTTATGCAATTTTAGAGTTGCTTCCATGAAGATCGGCAACATACAAGTTTGATACCCTGTTTCCCTGAAAATAAGACCTCCCCGGATAATAAGCCCAATCGGGCTTTTGAGCGCATGCGCCAAAATAAGCCTTCCCCCCAAAATATTGCAACACAGCAGCAGCCATGAGGTGACCACGCTCGCCGCCTCCTGCACCTCAAAAATAATAAGACCTCCCCGAAATTAAGGTCAAATGCTTATTTTGGGGGTCAAAAGAAAATAAGACCCTTTCTTATTTTCGGGGAAACATGGTAGATACATATAAACAAAGATTTTTTTTTTGCTACATACAGAGCTACTATTTTTACTTCTGAAACCACTGAAGATATTTACCTGGACTCTCCAATCCTGTAGACACCACTTCTTCCACGTTGCTACCATTCAGATTGGCCCTCATAATGCGGTCTAGTGTGACATCAGACCAGAATACTAATTCCTTGCTATGGTGGAAATCCAATGCAATAGCATTTTCGAGGTTGTTTAGAAGCAAAGTGTACTCGGAGCGGTGAGGTAAGACCTGCCGGATATCAATCCGATTGGCAAAAAGCAGTACAGGTTCTGGCCCTGAAGGATACATGCAAAGAGATGTGAGAAGACTATTGTCTGGCACCAGTGAGATTATAATGACAGGGCAGAATCAGTTCACAAATAGAGAATGAACATAGAAACATTATATGTAGGCATATTCACATTGTTTAGAATTATACTCATATACTGTAGAGGTCCCTCCACTGTATTTTATTTGGCTATTCGGCAGTTTGCTAGAATGTGGCAACCAGCATTCATGGAAAGTGATTATTCAACAACTGGATTCTCTGCATGGATTTTTGTTTTTCCTGGTGTCTTGAATCTGTAGTTCCTATCCTGGGACTTAAATCTTTTCCTGGGACCTGTACAAGTTATCATATTTTTCGGAGTATAAGACGCACCAAGGATTTGAAGAGACAAAAAAACCACAAAGTTTTTGCACTCTGCAAACCTCCCAAAAATGGCCCATTTTCTTTCAAAAAAAAGGCATGAATTTAGGGGGCTTGCAGAGTGCTCCTGGGGGGGTGCCCCCTCCAAAAGGGGCAAAAAACAGCCCGTTTTTTTGCGAAAATGGCCCCGTTTTTTGTCAAAACATGCAAAACAAATTTCATGCATAGCCTTTAAGAGGCTTATAGAGTACTCCTGGGGGTTGTGGGGGGGGAATTGAGCAAAAAACGGCCCGTTTTTCACTCATTTCTGCCTTCCCCAGCCCCCAGGAGCTCTCTGAAAGCTCTCTGAAAGCCTTCTACAGGCTCTGCACGGCCAGGAGCGGGGTTTCGGGAGGCAAAAAATGCTGCATTCAGTGTATAAGACGCACCCAGACTTTCAGCCTCTTTTTTGAGGGAAAAAGGTGCGTCTTATATTCCGAAAAATACGGTACATTTTTATCTGTTTCTTTGTGAAATTTATATACTACCCTAGTCCAGTTGACCCTAGAGATTTACAGTAAAATATAGTCATAATAGCAATAATAACAGAAAACAATATAACAATAAAATATATATAATTTGTTGCCCCAGAATCAATCCTGAAAGGCTGCCCACAAAAACAGACTTTTCTAACTTTCTGAAAAGCCACGTGAATGCCATCCTCATATAACTTGGCTTCTCAAAAACCAGGTAATTCCATATCTGTTACGGTAATAATGATTTAATAGCTGACTAGCTGCTGTAAGGCTGTAAACCAAGATGATGAAATGAGAATGAGTTAGCAGGGTTACTGCCTCTTTAAGAAGCTGTCTATATCAGGGAAGCCTCCTAAAGGCGAAAAACGACCCAACACGCAAACTGGAAGTTCGGGTATGGACTTCTGGGTGGCCCGTAGGGCCGTTTTTCTCTCTCCGGAGGCTTCAGGGAAGCAAGCACGCTGGAGCTGACAGGGCAAAGCCTCGCGTGCCCTAAGAAATGGCTTCATAGGTTCGCCGTCACGGCTCTACTCCATTAAAAAGACACCTTGTGACAACATACCTGGCTAAGAAGCCTTAAAGCCTTTTATCAATGAATTTTTGCTGACCTTTTGACAAATGTGTGACAAAAATACCTGGCATTTTCCCAGGTATTTTACATCAGATGCCAGGCTAAGGGATAGAAATTTGTGCTCTCCACTTACTCTCAGCTATAAGACTGGGGGTTCTAGTTTGGTAATATCTAAAGGGGCGACTAATAACTCACCCTTGTGCTAGTACCAATCAAAATATCAGTAACATTTCTAGAGAGAAACTTTCTGGTAAATTAGGAGATCCAGGCAGTTCAACGTGTATAAAGATTTACTGTAAACTTAAGCTCTCTAGACCAGTTAAGGGAAATTAGTAAGAGTTAGGAATAGGAAGGAATTCAAAGTGGGCTGGCTTAGATTTCTTGTGGGCATGAAGGAACTCATGACTGATGATGCGTTTGACCCCTTCCTCAGGCTCAGCCTGGTCATCTCCTACAGACATTATCATCACATTTTCTATTTTCCAAAAGAGGCATGCAGCTGGGGATAGAACCCCTGCCCCCAAAACCCTACTCTAGCTTTTTCCAACCAAAAAGTGTTGGACTTCCATTAAGTCTAGTAAACACATCCTAAAATACAGTGATGTGCAGTGAGGTTTATGGCTGGTGAGGCTGGTGACGTCATCAGGAAGGCAGGGAATGGGACCACATGTGCAGGAAACTGAGGCAGCCTCAGCCTCCTGCACACGTGGTCCCATTCCCCGCCTTCCTGAGTCAACATGAAGGGCTCGCGCTCCGCGGTCCCCTTCATGTTGACTCAGGAAGGCAGGGAATCAGACCATGTGTGCCTTTTCCCTTTTCTTTTCTTTTCATGATGAGAGCGGTGAGGCTCTGCCTCCCCTGCCTCCCCTGACCGCACGTCCCTGCTAAAATGTATTGTCATGGAATAATGGAAGCGATAGTCCAGCCCGACTAGAGTCATCGGGCTGTGGAAAAATAGACTAGCCTCCTTACGGAAGCAGCAATTGAAAATTAAACACCTTGGAGAAACTGAAGCCATGAACTAAGCCAGCAGTCATCCATCAGGCACACGGATGGATTCTAAGCACTGAATGATCCCCAGTGCCTGGAGCTGAAGACTCTTTCTTACCCAGAGCTTTGCAGCTGCGCTTGTCTGGGCGAAGCTCATAGCCTTGTTCACACCAGCACTGGAAACCACCCTCACTGTTGGTGCACCCCTGACTGCAATAACCTTCCTCTGCACATTCGTTCACATCTGGAATAAGAACAGGATAAAGAGTGTGAACAACTGAAGAAAAAAAGGGTAAATAGTTTGGTTTTGGATTCCATCCTTTGATGCTTATTTATTTATTGTAAAGATTTATATGGCTGTTTTTTGTCTTTTAATGACCCCTCGTATTGGGATGGAATAGGGGCAACTGAATGGAGCTGAGTGCTTACTGGCCGGTTGCCCTTCCTGTCACCAATGTGGAGTTCGCAGCAGATATTTTTCTCATTGTGCCCAGAGAGAGAAATACCTAGGATCAAACTCACAGCCTTCTGATTGTGAGGTGAGAGCTCTACCGCTAGGCCACTGCACCAGTCAAAGATTTGTATTGCTATCGGACTTGTAAAGCACAACTCTAGACGACTCGCAGAGATAATAAAACCAAAACAGTAAAAGATAACCCAGAATATCACGCACTTAACTAATCATCTCCAGCCCATCAATCTACACAATTTGTAATCTATTCATATTATGAATGCAATTTTAAAAACCCTCCCTTTTTATGACCCTGGAGTTCTTTTTTTTTCTTTGTCCTATTACAGTACTAGGTCTATGATGGCGAGCCTATGGCACGTGTGCCACAGGTGGCACGCAGAGCCCTCTTGGCGGGCATGCGAACCGCTGCCCAAGCTCAGCTCCACGATGCACGCATGTGCGTCTCCCGCCAGTCAGCTGATTTTCAGGTCTCTGCTGCACATGCGTGGGGGTGGGACGCATGCAGGAAACACACGTGCATGTGTAGGAGGAGGTGAGGGGTCATATGTGCATGAGTGGGGGTGGTGCCCCCCCCCGAAGCCCAGTTTTGGTCCCAGGAAGCTGCAGGGAGGCCTACTAGGCCCAAAACAGAGCATGGGGAGGGGGGTGACGGGTACATAGGTGGGGGCAGGAGAGTATGGAGGGAGTGTGCGCAGGCAGGGGGGCAGAACGTGGGGTGGTGGAGTCGCAGGCGCATTGCATTATGGGTGCAGGTGTGTGCTGTTGCTTGCATGTGCACGCACTTCTGACACGCAACAACAAAAAGGTTCGCCATCATCGAACTAGGTAGTAGGATAAAGAAAAAAAAACTCAGTCAGATTCGCAGATTTTCTACTATAGATACTTCGAAATAAGGCCATTATATGCAGCTACTGGTTTAAACCTTTTTTTTTTTTTTTGCTCCTTAAATTCAGAAAATTCTCTTTCCATTGGAATCTTCCCATTTTTCTATTGATTCCACTTTGCTTTTTTCTAATTAAAAAAAAAAGACTATTAAGAGAGGGTTGATAAAGTGTCTTTGATTGATAGTGTTAGGGTCAGTGATTTGGGAGCATCAATACAAATCAGAAAGGTCCATATAATGATGCAGTTGAACTTGGTTAATTCCACTGCCCGTCAGTGCTATACGTTTTAGCAAGGTGCTTATGAATTTCATTCCAAGTCATACCTACAGATGCCCTTAAGTGCTCAAGCTGCTTACCCTGACATGATCTACCATCCTCCAGAAGCCTATAACCTGTATGGCAGGTGCACTGCACTATTCCACGAATCATCTGGCATTTCTGGGCACAGTCCCCATTGTTGACATTACAATTTTCCTCTCCAGTTCGAGGACCTGTGGAAAGATCAGAGGCAGAAAATGATTGTAATGCAACCATTCTTTTAGAATTTTCCTCTTATCTAGGACAAATTATGAAAAAATACCTATAAAAGTAGTAGTCAAGGGAGAAAGAAGAGTTTGAGTTCTCAAGTGGAAAAAAGAGACCCCATATTTCACACAAACAATTGCTCCTGAATTGTCAAGAAAGGAATAATTCCTATATCTTGGCTGAGCTTAGCTTGGCTCTTCAATATACACCTGGAATGCCAAATTTCTCCACAAATAGACTTGCCTACATAAAAATGCCCCAGAAAAGACAAACTAGGGTTTGATAAGATAAGAAAGAAGGAGTGAAAATACCAGATTAGGTCATCACCCCAATGTTCAGAATATTCTAACAGGTAGTCCACCAATTTACAACTTAACTGATCATTCAAATTACTCAAATTAATGATGGCCTTAGAAAGGGTGTTTTATAGCCTATAAAACACTTCTGCCCATTGCAAAATGTCAACACGCGCACATACACACCCCACGTCGGTCATGCAATCGCTATCGAGGTGCTTGGCAACCTGTTGGCCGTTTGCAAACTTCTCTGCCAGTTTCCCCCAAAAAGGCAATGGATAAATGAGCAAGGAAAGTTGCAAGTTGATGCTATCTGCTGAGTGGACTCCCTCTCATCTCTGGGGCTGGCTGAAAGAGCTTCCTGCTGAAGGATTTCAGCTTCCAGCAAACATGCATGAAGAATTTCAGCCCCATGCTAACAGGCATGGAGTTCCTTCAGCCAGCCCCCAGAGATGAAAGGAAGCCAAAATCCAAGCAAGATTCTCAGCCCCTGAACAGGCAGTGTGGGGAGGTAAGGAGTGTAGAGTGCCTCGTGTGTGTGTGTGTGTGTGTGTGTGTGTATGTGTGTGTGTGTGTGTGTGTGTGTTGAGGGAGGCACTGGGAGAACCAATGTAGGCTGTGCACAAGTGCTCACTCAGGGGCTGAAAATCCTTCTTGGATTTTGGCAGGGCGGATTTTCAGATCCTGAACAGAGAGCAGTCACATGCTGCCTGCTTTGCATCTCCCTATGTCTTCCTCATTCCCTTGAGGCATCTGCACTCCATACCTAGAACTCCCTATGCTTAACAACCCACAAGATCACTTAACAACCGCAAATCTTGGGAAGGCTGAGATTGCCGATATTGAGCAAAACAGCCTCAGGACTTCATTAAGCTCAATGACCGAGATTCTAGTTGCAATTATGGTTGTAAGTCAAGGACTATCAACTTACGGCAGTTTTGGGCAGGGCTCTCATCACTGCCATCCCCACAATCGTTGGCCCCATTACATAGCTTCCGTTGGCCGATGCAGCGCCCATTTCCACACAGAAATTGGTCAGGGGAACATTGTGGGATTCCTGAATGAAGAACGTTCAAAATTATAGAACTGACAGATGAATTTAGCACAGATTTTAGCTCAAAAAAAGGCATTCAAGTGTACAATTTTTACCCGAGTCCTCACAGTCTTCCTCATCACTGTAATCAGAGCAGTCTCCCTCCCCATCACAGCGCCAAGACAGCCGAACACAGCGGCCAGATTTACATCGGAACTGGTCAGCTGTGCACATAGAGGTAGCTGAAGAAATAACCATGAACAAGAATTTCAAAACAGTTTCACAACACGCTTTTCCATTATCTTGCTTGCTGCCCCCAGGCTGGACTTGATTTACAAATCCCAAGATACTCACTGCAGTTTTTCTCATCCGACTGGTCATCGCAATCAAAATCGCCATCACACCGCCAGCCAGAATTAATGCACAAGCCACTGTTGCACATGAACTCTCCAGAGCGGCAAGGCTGGTGAGAGGCTACGGAGATAAACAGCATATGGTAATTCAGACTCTAATTCAGCCCAAATTAAGCTTAAGAGATTCAGTTTGTTATCTGGAGGGAACGCTGAAAAGCTTCTTCTTTTGAATATTGGAATGACAGATGCCCATCACAAATTTTCTCTGTTAAATGAAGCACAGCTGACCCAAAAACAACACAGCAATGCCATTTGATCTGAGTCTGCAGGCCCTTGCTGCAAATAACTTACAGCAATCAGATTCATCGGACCAGTCCCCACAGTCATCATCTCCATCACAGTGGTAAATGTCCAGGATACAACGCCCATAGGCACACTGGAATTCCTCCAGGTTACATGTTGCTGCTGGCACATCTGATGCTAAAAGGGGAATGAAAAAAAAAGGTTAACAAGGGATTCCCTAATTGATGCACAAAATAGAAAGCAATAGCACTTAGACTTATATACCGCTTCACAGTGCTTTACAGCCCTCTCTAAGCAGTCTACAGAGTCACCATACTGCCCCCAACAATCTGGATCCTCATTTTATCGTCCTTAGAAGGATGGAAGGCTGAGTCAATCTTGAGCCAGTCAGAATCAAACTCCTGGCAGTGGGCAGAGCCAGCCTGCAATACTGCATTCTAATCACTGCGCCACCATGGCTCCTAGCAGAGTGGAAAGCATCATGCACAAGCTGTCATTACACTGAAAGTTATCAAACACTAGTGATAATTGGCCTCCTGCCCCCCCAAAATGCCTGGTTGGAACCAAGCATTCATTGTTTTGTAAAAAATCACAAAAAGATACACAGTAAGATCTACTACCATTCTTTAAGATTATTTCATGTCACAGCCTAGGAAATATAAATTAGGAAACCTTTACTAATACTCAAGGTGCTTGTATAGAATAGTATATATCTTATGTCTTATCATATCCTATCAAGATGTCATCATGCATAGAATTAGCACGTTTAAAGTTGCTGGAGTCATATACAAGGTTCTCTCTACATACTGAAGTGCAACAGGGATTGTGCAACTGAAAAGCGGCATTTATGAATTTGAAGCACACTTTATGAAGGTGGACAATAACAAAATCCACTTAAGCAAATCCACATAGACTTTCCATTCACTTTCAGAATAAACATAGAAATAGCACATGTCAGTAGATTTACTACATATTCAATTCCACCACTGATTTTATCATACGTTGATTGCCATGGTTATGTATACACTCTAATGTGAAGACTCATTTGTGACTGACCACAAGCATTCCAATGGCTTTCCTTGTGTTCAAGAGAATGAGGGCATGGTGTTCTCCAAAAGCCTAAACAGCAAGTTAACCTCCAAGATAGCTTCTAGGCCATACAAAGCTATAATTTTCGGTATCTCTGGAGAGGACTATGCAAAGGTTTGCAATTAGCCACGCTGTATTATTGAACAGAGGAACGAACTGCTCATTTGAGGATTTTGTCCGACCAATGCTCTTAAGCAGAAGTCACCATGAATTGCTGTGGCAAGCCTCTGAAGGGTACCATTTATGTCAAAATGATGCCAGCATAAACATCTCTCTTTCTCTCTGTTTCGTAGAAGAATTCTTCCTAGGCACATATAACATTGGTCCAGAACTCAGTTTAATTTAAGACAAAAGATGTACTACCCTTTCACCAATGCAATCAAGCCCCAGTATAGGAAGTTAGCACCCATCACTCTCCTAGAAAAGTGAAATATTTTAGGAAATATTAAAAGTACAGAATATTCCCCCTAAAAGGGAGGCAGAAACTCAGCCTCCCCACCTTTGCCAATGGGCCATTAAGGCCTGAGCCAGTCTATTCTACATAGCAAAGATCTACCTCCTTCAGGCAGAGCCATAATAGGAATCCCAAAGCCCTTTTATTACATCCTCACCCAGCAACAGCTCAACCAAGCTTGGGACTCAAAAGTCAGACAGCCTACAAAGTTAGCTAAGACCTCTGCCCGCTGGGAGTCTGACCACCAATCAAAATACATTTCTTACACAGCAACAGGAAGCTGCAAGCTAGGGCTCAAGAGAGGGTATAAAACTCAGGCTCTCTCAGTATCTCTTCGCTTTTTCTTCAAGATCTTCAAGGCATGTGATCCCCCTTTCCCCCCAGGACCTCTTGCCATGTGGTCCTGTCCACCATAAAAACCATCTTTCCAAGCAGCCTCCATATTTACAGTGTCTTCTTCCCCACTTGGAACTGAACCCAGAAGGACATTTCTTCCAACACCAGAGGACAGAATTCTTGGTGTTAGATAGTCAAACATCAGCAGCCCGTAAAATTCAAGGTTTTGAAAAATCACTACTGCAACAGAAAGGAGGCTGTTGGAAGGACGTTCAAGCAGAAGGACTCCAGGAAAAGCGTTCAGGACTCTAACAGCATCCGGGTCGCACTTTCTGGCACTGCACCTGTTTTCAATTGCAAATCGTAAGAAGCAGGAGACAGAAAGGAGCACAAGAGGTGGTAAAATATATTTGACATCGGAGGCCCAGGAGTACTTAGCTATCTTGAGTGCCCTCTGGTTAGAAACATGGGAATATACATCAAATTGACGATAATTATAATAATGGTTCAGCATAGGTTAGAGGGCACCATGTGGGGAAAGAGTGGTTTACACTGAGGGGAAATTTCTAGTTTGCTTCTATGGGTTTTTTTTTTAAATAAAGCATTAGGCTTTTAGAAATATACAGGAGAGCTTGCTGATCTCACTAAACCCCGTGCCTCTAACACAATTAGGTTTCTGAAGAAAATACATATTTTAATAACCAGCAGGAAAAGTACAGCCAATGGCAAGGGGAGAGTGAAATTGGCTTCCTCTCCAAGAGTTTCCTGGCTCAGAAATCTTTACAGCTCTGGCTTTTTGCCAGCTCTCATTATCTCTGAAGATAAAAGACAAATCCCACCCCACACCGGCACCCCACTCCCAGGATCCCCCCCCCCTTGTCCTTCAGGAGCTGGACGCTTTTATTGTCTTCTCCCTCCAAACCCTTTGAAGTTCCTCCTATCTAGAACACATTATGAAAAATGCCCTTGAGACAGGCGTGGGAGAGGAGACTTTGCCTGTCTGCTGAGAATCCAGTTAACTTCTCAGATATGGGAGGAAGGGCAAAAAAGAGAAAACTGAATGAAAATGGGAGCTAAACTGGAAAGGGAGCAATTCACAAAGGCTGCGGCTGGTTTCCCTGATATTAATAAAACATAGGTAAAGGGATGTTTGAAATAGATGATCCAAGTGCACCCAGACTGGGAGAAAGGCAACAAAGAGGCACCTGAGGGCAGAACAAGAAGCAAATGGGTGGAAACTAATCAAGGAGAGAAGCAACTTAGAACTGAGGAGAAATTTCCTGACAGAACAATTAATCAGTGGAACAGCTTGCCTCCAGAAGTTGTGAATGCCCCAACACTGGAAGTCTTTAAGAAGATGTTGGATAGCCATTTGTCTGAAACGGTATAGGGTTTCCTGCCTAGGCAGGGGGTTGGACTAGAAGACCTCCAAGGTCCCTTCCAACTCTGCTATTGTATTGTATTGTATTGTATAAAGAGTGCTGGAGATCATTTATCAAAATAACTTCCTCCCGATGTTGGAGTGGGGGTTGCCTACAACAAACTATATCCTCTTTGATCATTTACTTTAATGTAGCCACTTTGTCAAGCAGACTTAAGTCTGGTTCAAAGTCCTAATAATCAGAAAACAAATAAAACTCCCTCAGTCTACTTGAAGATACTACAAGACGACAAAACAAAAAATGTACTAGGCTTCACAAGGAGCTCCAATGATGAAACCACTCGCAGAGTACTTTGTTCCTATTCCGAATGTGTCATTTATCAGCGGGAAGACTCAAATCCAGGAAGCCCCCACTGGCACTTATCAGGCCAACAACTAACATCAATTCCCAATGGAAAGCCAACTGGTCGCAGAACGCCCAGACATAGGAAGACATATAAATAACCCCACAAAAAAAAAAAAGGTGCCAGGCTTTGAATTACCACATCAGCAATGGACAATCCTGAATAGGATTCGCACCTCACATGGCATCTGCCAGGACTTTCTGTATAAAAGGGGCACAGCATACTTCCCTTAGTGTGACTACAGGGTCCCATGTCAAAATATAGATCACATTGTGACCGGCTGTAAGCTGAGGGCATATACCGCTCCAGCACCTGACTTATTTTTAATATAAACAATGCTTTGCTTCAATGGTTAGATGGCCTAGAAATTGATATTTGAACACGGATCCATTTAACCTTTATATTTCATTGGCTTCTACTTAATCTAGTTGATATGTTAATTTATATCGCTTGTTTATGTAGGATATGCCATATGGTAAATAAACCCCATTTTGAGCAAAATTTCAAAATTTTCCAACATAACTTTCTGCATGGTTTTGGATTAACATTACGAATGGAAGTTGTGATGTGGTCAATTTGCTTTCCAGGCCCTGTTTAAGACACTCATTACATGTAAAATCTTGTGTGTTTTACACCCAAGTCACCTGCAGGGCTATCATTTGAATCCTAGGTTCTTTCATCTTTTCTCCTAGAATATTCCATCCCAACTGAGGAAGGATGATAACCAAATTAGACCCACCTCCCCCTCAATGCTAAATTTAAAATGTGAATAGACAAACTGGAGCAAACAATGAGCAAACCAGCAACAGAAAAATAACAGAAGCATTTTTAAAAATACATACATACATACGTATGCAACACAAATGTAACAAGGCAACATAAAAAAAACCGGCTTTCTTCCTGGATGGCTCCTAGGGTGAGCCGATAGACAGAAAAGGGAAGCAGTGTGCTCCCTCCCATATTTGGGCATACCAGGGGTTCATACCATGTTCAGATTCAAATAAAAATGTCAAATGTTCAGTTCCGAGAGTTAGAAAAGTTCAGATCTAAAGAGGATTCCCCTCCTCCCTCATCTAAGCAACATCAGAATAGAATAGCCTGTTTTGCCATCTTGGGAAGGGGGCTACAAGGTCAGAGTTAGAAGGAATGCAGGACCTGTCCCTAATCATCCAAGAAGAATGTTGCCTTTAATCTGTGTCATGACTTCCATTCATCTTTTATCACTTAGCGGCAAAAGCATGCGATCTCATGATCTGATGGGTGAGTGTGCACCTGTTCACCTCCCTCCTTCATTGGTTGTTCACCACATCCTAAGGCCCACCAATTAAAAGTGACACTGTACTGATGGATTGTTAGGTCAAAACACTGTAAGCTTCTTTCGCCCTTGCCTTCTTGATTAGTTTTCACATATCTGGACTCTCTTATCAGTAACAAAGTTATGTTATAAAATCCTCCAACTCCTCATTTTCTGTTTTTAGATCCCACTCCATTCCTCCACTTACTCAATAATTCTACATATAATTAAGCTGTAATTCTCACTTCAGTATCAAATGTCCTTGTCTTTCAACTATTCACTCAGTGACCATTCAAAGTTACAACAGGGCTGAAAAAAGTGATGTACGTTTGGTCCTATGACTATTGCCGCATCCCTATGGCCACATGACAAATATTTGGGCACTTGGCAACCAGCATGTATTTAAGATAGTTGCAGTGCCCTGGAACCACATGACCTCCATTTGCACCTTCCCAAATAGCTTCGGACAAGCAAAGTCAGCGGTAGAAAATGGTTTCTCTTAATGACCATACAATTCACCTAATAACTACAGCAAAAAAAAAAAGTTGTAAAATCTAGCATGACTCACTTAACAACTGCCTCATTTAGCAATGGGAGTTCCACTCCCAGTTGTGGCTATAAGCCAAGAGTTACCCACAGACAAAATTTAGAAACAAAATAGTCTGTAATATACCAACAAAGCAAAATTAAATAGTGTATACCCCTCAGGAAGGGGAGAGCGGGGGGAGGGGGAGGAAGAGAGAGAGAGAGAGAGAGGGAAATATTCTCATTGATACCCAGTGAAACTAATCAAAACATGCTAAAGTTCAAAGTTACTGAAGTAGGATAAAAATAGTCTTGTGTTAAAATGCCATTTGCTTGCCATTTAAAAATACAGCATCATAATCGAGTTTCATGAGAAAAGCATTGATTCTACAACAATAAATGTTTTTAAACAATCTTAATGCAAATTGGAGTACATGATATATAATTTCTTTAAATAAACAGGCAAGAATAATCATAATTGAAAATGAGGTCAGTTTCCTTTAAAAATGGAATTTAAAATTCTTGGACTTTTTAGTGGGGATTCTTCAATGAAAAATCCGGTACGGCTTTTTCCATTTATCAGAATCAATTTTAAAAAAAGCATTACTGTGGGAGAAGATGTTATTCTTTCAAGACAGAAATAAAAGAGCAGCATTAACAGCTGTAGTAACTGATACCCATGATCATTTCAAAGCTTAGAAGCAGATGTTTTTATCAAATGAAAGAAGGATGATGTCATTTCAAGTAGCTCTTTTGACAGCAAAATGCCTGCAGAGATTTGCACTAGTAGTTTATATATTTTCAATCCTACACAGCAAGGCTAAGGCCAACGGGTGCTTATATCATAAAAAAAACCCTGGCACATATTCCCAGAAGCAGAACGTGGGGCTTAAATGCTGGAAGAGAGAAGAAAGAGAGGGCACTTACGGCAGTTCTCTTCATCCGACCCATCCTTGCAGTCGGTATCACCATCACAGAACCAATGCTCAGCTATGCAGCTACCATCGGTGCAGCGAAACTCTTTGTCTGAACACTTCCTCATATCTGCAGCAGAAAGAAGAGCTTAGGGGGAAATAGCAACAGCACTTAGACTTATATACCACTTCACAGTGCTTTACAATTCCCTCTAAGTGGTTCACAGAGTCAGAGTCAGCATATTGCCCGCAACAACCCTACTGTCCTCATTTTACCAACCTCAGAAGGATGGAAGGCTGAGTCAGTCAAAATCGAACCTCCGACAATGGGCAGAGTTATCCTGCAATACTGCATTCTAACCAGAGGTGGGTTTCTACCTGTTCGCACCATTCAGGCGAACTGGTAGTGGTATTTTGGCCTTGGTCGCAGAACTGGCAGCGACACAGGCTGGCCACGCCCCTGAACCGGTTCCCTGCCATTGTCAGCATGTTTTTTAGTAATTTTTTACTAAAAATTACTAAAAAAATTTTTTTTTAGTAATTTTACTAAAATTTACTAAATTTTACTAAAAAAAAATTCATGTTCTGCGCATGCGCAGAACAATTTACAGTCAACTGTGTGCGCGTGCACAGTGAACCAGCAACAATACCGGCAGTAACCCACCCCTGATTCTAAGCACTGTGCTGCCACCATGGCTCTTCATTTTCCCCTTCCCTTCCCTCAGAGCTGCAAGTGAAAGTTTTTAAAAATAGATCACATCCCCAAACCTTCCAATATTACAATTGCACAGAATAATGACTGCTTGCTGAGTATAGATTTTTACAGAGATAAACTGAAGTTGTACTACAATAGTGTTTGATGTGGCGTGGAAGAGACATAGCACAACCCCCAAATACTCCAATTTCCCAACCCGCCAAGCAAACTATCTTAACTTTTTCCATGGAGCCTAAAGTCTATCTGTATCCTAATCTCATCCCCCCCCCCACCAGTCTTCAAAGCCCCAGAAGCTGTAATGCCAAACTGCAGTTGCAAATGGTCAAGAAACGGAGAAAGGCGTGGGCTTTCTTTAGGCATATTAGAGCAAATCTCTCCCCCTCAAATCTATAGTGACATTATCATCTTGTTGCTTCAGCTGCAAATTGGGTTTTCACTTGATTTGGGAATAGCCATTTGCCTCTTTGCACTGATAACATCAAAGTCTTCATAAAGAATAAAATATATGATCTTCAGCCCACCATGTTAGGACTGAAACCTATGCAAAAATTCTATTCCAATCATCTGTGCTACAATTATTTTTTCCTCTCATGTCATTTGGCACTCCAAAATGCTAGACTTTGGTCCTATCACAATCAGGTTACTGTTGTGGTCCAGCAGGATCCGGTTGAGCTGCTGATGGACTCGGATAGCGAGGAACCATATGAGTCTGCCCTGGATGATGTGGAGGACCCTGTGCAGGGTTCAGACTCAGAGCAGGGACCAGAGAGGCTGGTTGGCCACCAGGAGGCGCCTGAGGCATGGAGCAGTGGGGAGGATCAAAGGCAGTTTGTCCCTGATGCTAGATTGAGAAGGGCTAAGAAATGGAAGCAGCAACTCCGTAGGCAGACTCACAGAAGATGATTAAGCACAGGTGGTTGTGGATTGGCCCCTCCCAAGAGAGATTATAGGTGAGGCGTTGGGAGGGGACATTTGCAGGAAACAACCGTTCAAATTAGTAGTTAAGAAAATCTATCTGTGTATTCTAGCCGTGTCTGTTCGTTTGGATTATCTGGGTTGCTCTATTGAACGTGAGTTGTTCTGGGCCCTCAGCCAAAGGATTCGTTATCTCAGTAATTAAACAGTGGCAAACAGCCAAGTCTGTGTTCTGGTTTATTTACAGGCGTGGGGGTGGGGGTGGTGAGAACAGGTTACTAACCACACTGCTCGTCACTGTTGTCTCCACAGTCATTGTCACCATCGCAGTGCCATAGGCTGCGTATGCAATATCCATTCTGACAGGAGAACTCATCTTCCTCACATTCCCGGGGAGCTGCAGGAACACAACCCACAAAAAGACACGTCAAACACAGCACTGTGGTTTACTCCACCAACGGAAGCCTATATTGTATATACCAAACATTTTAGGAACATCTATTAATGCAATTCTTTATTATATATTTATTCTGTTCATTTAATTTCTCTGAAAATATTATAAAGACTATTTTAAAATAAAATGAAACAATAAAATACAATAATAGCCCAATTAGCCCATGTCATTGAGAATACAACTGTTGGTAAGCCTACTAAATAAATAGTCTGGGAAACATGTAATATTTTTAAAAAGCTTGATCTCTGTAATTGTAATGCAAATGTCAAAGCATAATTTGATAAGAAATACACATCTCTAGTTGGAATTCACCAATTAGGATTAAGGTAACATAAGAAGACAACTTTCAAATATTTGCACAAATGTGTTCACCTGCCAAAAGTCAAGTTTTGTAGTATATTAAGGAACACCACAAACCTAAATTACTGAGGTTAGCGCAAACCCACATAACTGGGTTTGTTTTTTTTAAACATACACCATCTATTCTAACAGCTACTCTACTGCTTAACCATCTCCAAAAGCTGACTGCAGGTCCAACAGTGACATTCTGTTTGTTCTCACAAAGGGATTGTGCGTTTAACGTACGGCAGTCCTGCTCATCAGAATCATCCTCACAATCATTGTCTCCGTCACAGACCCATGATCGACGGATGCATTTGCCATTGTCACAGTGAAAATCCAGGGATGAGCAAGTAGGCAGCACTGAAAAGTAAGAAAAAGAAACAATGAAGAGCATTCAATAAGTTGCGCTATATTTACTTCTTAAGTAATACACACGTGCCAAGGACATAACAGTAGTACAGTAGTAATACTACTACTTGTAGTACTAATTATATTTAGTAATGATTAAAATATGAAATGTTCTAATAATTATAATTGTAATGTGAGCAAGTTTGATGTAATGGTTAAGACACCAGGCTAGAAACCAATAGATCTTGAGTTCTATTAGTGCCTTAGGTACAAAGCTAGTTGGCCTTGGACCAGTCTTTTTTTCTTAGCCCTACGAAGGAGGCATTGGCAAACCATTCCCAAAAATCCTGCCAAGAAAACTGCAAGGGACTCAGCCTCTGAGAAACCTCTGGACACAACTGAATGGAAGAAAATAATTATAATGTATAATTTAGTAATAATTATAATTAGTACAATAGTATTACTAATAAAAAGCATGAAGGGATACCACCATATTAATAACTCCCCAAACTTAATGTGCAGCGTAATTCTTTTTAAGATCCGTTTCTACTCTGGATAACAAGTAACCACTTGGCGATATCACTAAAAGTGGGCCAAAATTGTGCTAAAAGAACAGCTAAGTTCCCTTTTCGGTGCCAGAGAATACTGTTGCAGAGGTTATTGAAAGTTATGCCAATTTTCAGCTGTACTGTAGTCAAATCAATTTAGCCTATTAAATGAGAGGAAGAAACAGTCGGTGTTCTCAATATGGTACTTATTTGAAATTGTGGTGAATTAAAAGAGACATGAATTTTCAAAGTAGGAACATAAGCCCTGGCCAACATTCTACACTTACGTTTTATTTCAAACGCTCATCCAGAAATACAAAAGAACAATTTCTCTGCATCTGTTGATTACTTCAGTCCTGAAAATCTGCCCCTCTCTCATTCTGCCTTGAACACTAGTCTACTTCTTCCCCAAAAAACTGAAAATGCATTCATTTTCCCCTATCATGTTAGATTTAAACAACTTCTAAGTTCTTCATTGCCCGCCCAAAAGCACAAAGCAGAATTGTCAGATTTTCCATTGCACACTTCCAAACAACAGTGCCACAAGAATATTTGGGAAGAGATAAATCCAGTTTCCAGTGATCTGCGCTCTAATACACAGAATGAAAAAGGCCTTATATCTGAATTCTGAACTCTCTCTAAGCGTTTTACAGAGACAGCATATTGCCCCCAACAATCTGGATCCTCATTTTACCAACCTAGGAAGGATGGAAGGCTAAATCAACCTTGAGCCTGGTGAGATTTGAATGATCAAACTGCAGGCAGCCAGCAGACAGCAGAAGTAGCCTACAGTTCTGCATTCTAACCACTGCGCCACCGTGGCTCAATGACATATTTATCAGATGACATTCCCAAGCCTCTTGATATTTTTAAATGCCTTTGACAAGATTCTAAAAAAATTCCAACTTTTCTGCTATCATTCTGCTTATCCTAAATTTTGTTTGGTAGCTAGTATCTTCTCCACCATCGCAAACTCCAAACATCCACACCATGGGTTTTCATTTCCCAGTGTCTCCCAATTCTTACAGCCTATGCCAAATGAGGAAGCATCTCTTCTAAATTTTCATACAAGGCACCAACGCAAGTATTTGGCTTCAGATTTTCTTTTTTACGTCTTCTTCACAGCTGTTATCATTCCCATTCAATCAGGTAGCCTTGATTTACAACCTGTTCTGGGGTGGTATTCACTTACCTTCCGTACTGATTTGCAAATGTGATTGCCCTTGCGCATGCTTGCTTCGCTTGCGCTACCTCCACACATGAAGTTAGCCTTCCTGCGCTTTTGGCGAAAAGAGGGCCTAAATGGGATGCCGTAGAGCCAAGGCAGATGGAGGGGGCCACCTGTGATTTCCACTACTGGTTCACCTGGTGAACTGGTAGCGACCTAGTGAACTGGTAGCGACCACCACCCCTAATCATGTGACAGCACATTTATGGCCATTTGAAGCGTCCCATGGTCATATGACTGCACTTTTGCTCAAAGCTGGCCTTTACTTTGATTGTTTGGCAAAACACCCCAGAGCGAACAACGGGCTTGTTTTACGCACCCTACTTTGCAATCATAATGACTTATGACTATAATGGACAGTCTCTGTTATAGCAATAAGTCGAGGACTGCTTGTATTAAGCAAATCAAGATAATCATTTCCTTACTGAAGACAGGCTAGAATGATTTTTACATGACATCTCTCTCTCTCCCGCTCACTCATTCACTCTCAAAACTAGAAATGTAAATCTTTCCGGTTGCTTCCGAACATTCCTTTTCAGCATTTTGAGAGAAAATTCTGGAAGAAAAAGAAACATGCCGAATAGACGGCTGAGCCACTTGAACATAGAGATCCTAATCCAGAAGTCCCTTCAGTGGAGTAGAGGATCTTATCTCATTTAATTTCTTCCTCTTCTTTAACAGCTTTGCTTGGGCTCCCTGTGGAGCTAAGAAATTAAAATAGGTCTAAGGAAAGTCTATGCGGTATATTTTGTACAATTAGTAGATAATCATTTTTCTTTTTGATTAAGCAAGAGAAGATGCATGGATATTGCACAAGTATCGAGCAACATATGCAGATTTATTGCTCTATAAACTATTTCACTGAGAAGGCCTTCAATGTAACAATACATTTCTACAATGAGTATTGAATTAGATCTGTCTGTCTGTCAGAAGAAGACAAAGAAGAAGAAAAGATTTTATACTTGGTAGCCGTGTTTTCCAAAGGAACAGGGTTTCCTTCAACTAAACAGGCAAGCAACAAAAAGAAACCCTTTCATCTCTGCCCAGTCTGCTGATGTTATCTTACAGCTGTCATCATCTGCAGCAGTAGCCCAATAAACAGGAAGAACGGTGGTTTCTTTGCAAATAAATGGCCATTTGGATAGTTAGTGTTTCCAATTTTTCAGTGTCCTTATCCTGAAATTGCAGCCAGGAACTATCTTTGCAAATCTACTTTGGAATTTGCTTTAATTATGAAAATCAGGTTTTAAAAGTTATAAATAAACACACTAGCCATGGTTAACCTTACAGCCACATTTTAATCATACTGGTTGAAATTGCACAATACTTTGAGGCACAAAGTAGGTAAGTACTAATCAACCAAATGCTTAGCATTTGTAGCAATTTATCTAGGAGCTGTCAGTAGTAGTTCTCCCCAATACAGTGCCATCCGGGCTTATCTACACTCTCTACAATCTTCAGTCAACATGGCCATTAGTGAGAATAGTTTAACTTTAAATTAGCTATACAGATGCTCTCTTTTCCTTAAATTTTTAGATTGGAACACGTGAGACATCACAATTGGCCTTGACAGTAATCACAGATCCCCAGATACATAATCCTTAATTCACCCTTTGGTTAAACTTGGCAGAAGATTCTCAGTTTGGCTAGTTTTGAATTTTTGTTGCAGACAACAAGGAAGTATTGAAGACAACAGATGATTTCGCACTGCAGAGCAAAGAATTCAAGAGTGTATGCCCATATAACTATTGAATAAGATTACTTCCCCCTCTCTCTCTCTGCCCCTCCCTCCGTATTGCAGAGTTTACAATCTTGGCTTCTTACTCCTGCCTTTCTAAGTGAACAGATATTTAGTGATTCCCTTAGTGGCCTTGGATGGTTTATTATGTAACAGCTCTCTCTAGTCTGAGAACTACTGGTTCTTGCTCACTATCATCAGTCCTCAAAGGAAAAAAAGGAACAAACACACCTCACTTTAACCAGCTGAATGGTAGAATATACTCATAATGCAGTGTGGTTCTCAATTTAGACAGATTCAAAAGGAATTAAACAGAACCAAGAAGAATAAGACACACAAAGGATAAGCTCAGAAATATGACCAGAACAACAGAAACAGCAGAAAAGCAGCAATTTCTCTTAATTATATCTAGCTTGCAGATTTCCAACAACCCTACAGCACAACAACCAATTTTGTTGTATTTGTATTTGTACAATGACAATATATAGGCTATACTATACTACTTTATTTACTCTGAAAATCAGGTCAACATAGGCTATTTATCCAATCCAGCAGAATTAACAACAGCAACAAAATCCATCTTGTTCCATATGTTCCAAAGAGACTTCCACATAAATATGGATTTTTTTGTGCCTATAAATATGGAATAAAGTATTACTTTATAATAAGGACTGCCAAATATTTCCACCTTTTTATATAGGTTCTGGATATTTAACACCATTTAACACTTTTATTTTGACACCCTTCTTCATTTTGTCTTCTATTATAGATCCTCCCTTTTGTCTGAATTGCTTCCATTTCAATATATTTATATTCTCCCCTTCCACCTGGAACTTTATGCAACATAGTACTCCTTCCTCTAATTTTTCCCTGTAAATCTGTGGATGGGATGAGTAAAATATTTTTTTTGCGCCATTCCATCTCTTAACTTTTGATACCAACATAGTCTCAAGTTGATGATCATTGCAAAGCTATTACCGTGTAACCTAGTCTTCTTCAATCAGGGTTGGGTAAGATATATTCACCATAACGCCCATATTCTCTGATAGCTGACCATGCTGGCTTGGATTAATGGAAACTGTAGTCCAACACTCCAAAAAGATCCTAAGTGTGGGAAGGTGGATGAAGTTCAAGATCACCATTTGCCCAATTGGATAATTTGAATCACGTTTTTTGAATATTATGTTCCCCAGTAAGAAATCTGAAATGCTTTTATACTCTTTCCTTTGCTGTCCCTCCATAGAGAGAAATGAATCGTCAACCCTGGGGTAATGTAGTACTGCATGCATGCCCCCCCTGCTGCTGCCAGAAATTAAATTTACATCTGCAGTTTAGGTAATGTAATCTTTATATGATGATGAAGATTCCATAAACCTAAGACTGATTTCCAAACTCTCACTGGAGAAGAAATTGCATTCATTCATACCAGCCACCTTGACAACTTGAGCCCTGGAAAAAAACTGTAGATATAACTCATTTGTGTCTATATTTTTTCCAGCTCGGAGACAGCCAGGCAACCAAATCTGAATCTGAAGCATTTTAAAAGGCTCAGTAAAGACATGCACATATATCAACTGTTACTTTCCTGAGTCACAAAAAAAGCCAAATTCAAGCTCCACACATTTCTTCTTTAGAAATGAAGTATGCTAATCTACTTTAACAACCCACCTAATGTACATCAACTTTCATTATTAATCATGCAAAACAATGCCTTTAATTAGGGTACTAGTCCTTTAATTTTAAAAGTCTGAATAGATTATTTTTTTCTTAAAAATAATAATCTGTTATGATTATTTAAAAAATGAAGGGAGGAAAATATGTCAGAAAAATATGACACACACACAAACACACACACAGAGGTCTAGAAGTAAAAGCAAATTTCACACCAATTTCCTTCACCTTCTGTCATCAAAATCACACTTATCTTTTGCAAATACCTTAGACAAACAAATCTTGAAACAAAGATGATGGGTGTGAAAACATTGCTCTTCCACCCCCACCTCTGTTGACAGGTCCAAATGTGTTAGATTATATTTCCCATCATTCCCGGCCATTAACACATTTGGAAAGTGCATGGCAGCAAAAGTGGTCTTAACAATAGGGAAGAACATCTATATTTTATATCAAGATCCCCATACAAAATTATCTTCCTGATAAGCAGAGTTTGAGAATACACACTTACGGGGACGGACACAATTCAGTCAACAGACAAGTAAATAATTGTTTCATGTGTTTGCTGACCATATAGTGACCTTCCTATTTAATGGAGAACAGATCTCAACTCAGCTATGTTCAGAAATTTTATCATAGCACTAGGAAACTTGGCTATGTGCCTAAATAGCCATTATTCAGGAAAAACAGGCTTCCAAGACTTCTTCACTAAGATCAAGAGTCTCTTTACAGCTTTTGCAAATGTCACAGTCTTTTGGAACACCCATCCTTCTCCTGATATTTTTTGTTCCCTTAAGAAAGCTTCACCAAACTTATAAACATGCTGACCAACACTGATTAAATTAAACACCACACCCATGTACATAATATGCATTTGATCCTGGGAAGATTCAGCTGTTATTTGGCCCTATATGAGTCTACTGGATGAGAGACTAAGAACAAGCTTCTGTCTCATTAGTTTCTTCTGCACCGCTCCCCTACTGATGTGAAAGATTACATATAGATCTCTCAATATGTAAAATATTTTCTAATCTAACAAAATTGCATCCCTATTTTAATAGAAATAGCACTTAGACTTATATACCGCTTCACAGTGCTTTACAGCCCTCTCTAAGCGGTTTATCGTCAGTATATTGCCCCCAACAATCTGGGTCCTCATTTTACCAATCTCAGAAGGATGGAAGGCTGAGTCGACCTTGAGCCGGTGAGAATCGTACTGCTGAATTGCAGGCAGCTGTCAGAAGACAATTCAGTGTTCCTCTGCTCTCAAAAGGTGAGGGACTAAGGAGACAGACAAGCAACTGAGGTGCAGGCTGGTTCAGGTGTGAAATTGCCAAAATCTATCTGCACTGATAGGTCTCAGAAAGACTGCTAGAAATGCAATAACTGTGCTTGTAAAGTAATCAAAGCAGTTCGTTGGGAAGTCAAGCAGAGAGAGCAAAGGCTACATTTGCTATCTACTGAAATATCCACTGCGAACAAATGAACCTGTATTTTCACTTCAGTCATAAATATAACTCTCCTTCAAGATATGAGATGGAAATCTAGGAAATCCGATACTCTGAAGCAAAGACGTTAAAGAAATGGGAACAAGACTTCTAGGAAGTAAGTCTGTCAGAGAAAGATGCCAGGAGAAAATAAATGCTAAATTCAAAGACAAAGAGTAACGAAACCACGGAACCGATCAGGACATTCAACGATCAAAAACAGCATCTAATAAACAAAATAAAATAAATAAAATCTTATACTTAAAATTCCTATTCAATGGGACTTGTTCTCAGATAATCTTTATATATAATATATAACCTTGTATATTAATACAATAGCAGAGTTGGAAGGGACCTTGGAGGTCTTTTAGTCCAACCCCCTGCCTAGGCAGGAAACCTTACACCATTTCAGACAAATGGTTATCCAACATCTTCTTAAAGACTTCCAGTGTTGGGGCATTCACAACTTTTGGAGGCAGCCTGTTCCACTGATTAATTGTTCTAACTGTCAGGAAGTTTCTCCTTAGTTCCAAGTTGTTTCTCTTCTTGATTAGTTTCCACCCACTGCTTCTTGTTCTACCCTCAGATGCCTTGGAGAATAATTTGACTCCCTCTTCTTTGTGGCAACCCCTGAGATATTGGAACACTGCTATCATGTCTCCCCTAGTCCTTCTTTCTATTAAACTAGACATACTCAGTTCCTGCAACCGTTCTTCATATGTTTTAGTCTCCAGTCCCCTAATCATCTTTGTTGCTCTTCTCTGCACTCTTTCCAGAGTCTCCACATCTTTTCTACATCGTGGTGACCAAAACTGAATGCAGTATTCCAAGTATGGCCTTACCAAGTCATTATAAAGTGGTATTAACACTTCACGTGATCTTGATTCTATCCCTCTGTTTATGTAGCTGTTGTTAGTTGTTCATTTCAACATTTTTATTCTTTAACTTGAAAGTGTTGCCAAGTACTATTCCAGACACGGAATCTCCATTTATATTGGGGGATGTATATAACAAATGCCTTCAATCAGCGAGAATCTGCTTTTAATAAACTATCCAGTGCTAATTCCAGTTTCTGGAAGGTCTTGTCTGTCAGGTAGGCAAGGCTTCCTCATAATTTAGGCAAACACTGATGCTTGGAATTCTATCAAAGAATTACTTGCAACACCCATCATGCAAGACTGAGCTTGTTACATGTTTACTATGGTTCTTGCCTTCTTCTGTTGGGGAAACCCCAGAATTGTATTTACAAAATCTTCACTTATTAAAGGGGGTTTGAAGCTAGTTCACTGACACTCCAAATATTTTGAGGACTGGTTGCTGAAAAGGTTCTCACATATAAAGGCTGCCAAGTATACCAATATTTCCTACCTCCTACTTTTATATGCATACCTCTTGCTTCCTGGTTCATCTATGAAGGCATCTAATTAATTGTTCTTTGTCACGCTATCATTTCCACCTTTGAAGAGGTTAAGCAAGGAGCTGTCACTATTAATAATCTATTGTGCAGCGATGAATCTTAATTTGTAAACCAAGGGTGGATGCCACCTCAGTCAAGGACTCTACCTCCCACTACAGTACCTGCAGAAAAGCAGACAGACCAATACAAAGCAGTTTCCCTCTAGTGGGAAGTGGCATTTCTTAAGGAGACTGGCAAGAGGGCCTAACCACAATCAAGCACAAATGTTTGTTTGTGGCTGAGATCAGTAAAGAGCTACATATGGGGTTTGTAAAAAAATCACCAAAAGAAATGTAATGCAAGGTTCATTAAAGAAAGCACAGCTAGGTGCATCTTATATAGCAGGGGTGTCAAATCCAAGGCCCGGGCGGAGAGGATCTGGCCTGCAGGGTGCTTAGATCTGGCCTGCGGGACCACCCTGGAAATAACAAAGGACCACCCCATGGTGCCTCTGCCAGCGAAAACAGAGCTTGGGAATGCCATGCGTGGCCCTCCCAAACTCCATTTTTCCTGGCAGAGGGTTGCAGGAGGCTGTCGCAGCCGAAAATGGAGCTTGGGAGCCTGTTTCTGCTGGCAGAGTGCTCAGGCCACCACAGGTAGGGCGCAACACAAGTGACGTCGAGCTGGCCACACCAACCCGGCCCCCAAGGTCTAACCCTGGTGTGGTCCTCAGTGACCTCAGTTTGACACCCCTGTTACATAGCAACACTTAAAGAGACTCTACTAAAACCACAGCAGGCAACTGGCTGGGAGCTGCCAGAGACGAAAATTAAGAGATCCCATCAAATCTATAACTCCATATCCAGCAATATACTTCTTTTTTTCATGCCTGGGAACCTCCTCACTCATTTACCTCTACATGGTCCTTCCATCAGGTTAGCTGTTTGAATACATAATTATGCATATTCTTTCCGATGTAATTCTTTACCCTCTTTTTGCTCCTCTAGGTTCAAAGTGCTGTTTTCCCCTAGCATCTTTAACATAAAAGAGTGGGCTTGTTTCTTTACTGACCTTCACTCACCCATCCCCGGTCTTAAAAAGCAGTCAGTAATTTGATCTATAATAATAATAATTATAATAATTTTTATTTGATTAGCCGCAACCCTCTCCCGAAGGACTCGGGGCGGCGTACAATCAAAACAAATAAAAATACACATAAGACAAACATATATACAAAAAGAACAGAGACATATACATATGTGCATGGAGGAGAGTTGACTTATAAGTGAAAGACAATTAAAAACACAATTTAAAATCCCCTTAAATAAAATTACTAAATTAAAAAACCCATCAGGAGCGATACGAAGTTATGGTTGAGCCAGGCCAGCTATTTGGAAAAGGTGGGTCTTGAGCTTGACACGGAAGGAGCGGAGGTCAGTAGTGGTCCTAATATCCGAGGGGAGGACATTCCACAGGGCTGGGCCCGCCACAGAGAAGGCTCTGCTCCTAGGCGCCGCCCCATGGCACTGTCTGGTGGACGGCACCTGGAGAAGTCCCTCTCTGTGCGAGCGGATGGGTCGTAGGGATGTATGGGGCAGAATACGATCCCGCAGGTAACTAGGTCCTGAGCCATGGAGCGCTTTAAAGATCGTAATCAAGACCTTGAAATGCACTCGATAGACCACAGGAAGCCAGTGCAGCTCGCGCAGGAGAGGTGTCACATGGGAGTACTTGGTACTCCCCATAATCACCCGCGCGGCCGCATTCTGGACCAACTGCAGTCTCCGAGTGCATTTCAAGGGAAGCCCCATGTAGAGAGCGTTACAGTAGTCCAGGCGAGACGTCACCAGCGCATGGGTGACTGTGCGTAGGGCGTCCCGGTCCAATAGGGGGCGCAATTGGCGCACCAGGCGAACCTGGTGGAACGCCCCCCTGGCCACGACTGTCACATGTTCATCCATGGACAGCCTGGCATCTAGGAGGACGCCCAAATTGCGCGCCCGCTCCACGGGGGCGAGTTGAATGCCCCCAATGGCCAGAGATGGAATTATCTGGTTGAACCGGGGAGCCGGAACCCACAGCCACTCCGTCTTGGAAGGGTTGAGCCTGAGTCGGTTGTCATCCATCCAGATCCGTACGGCTTCCACACACCGGGACATCACTTCGACGGCCTCGTTGGGGTGGTTCGGGGTGGAAATGTACAGCTGAGTATCATCAGCGTACAGATGATATCCCACCCCGAAACCACGGATGATCTCACCCAGCGGCTTCATGTATGTGTTGAACAGGAGTGGCGAGAGGACCGACCCCTGTGGCACCCCACAAGTAAGGGGGCATAGGGTCGACCTCTGCTCCCCTGCCAACACACGTTGCGTCCGGCCAGAGAGGTAGGAGCCGAACCACCGCAAAACGGTGCCCCGGACCCCCAACCCCTCCAGTCGGCGCAACAGGATACCATGGTCGATGGTATCAAAAGCCGCCGAGAGGTCTAATAGGACCAGGATAGAGGAACAGCCCCTATCTCTGGCCCTCCAGAGATCATCTACCAACGTGACCAAGGCCGTCTCTGTGCTGTGCCCAGGGCGAAAGCCGGACTGGCGCGGGTCTAGATAATCATTCTCCTCCAGATGTCGTGGAAACTGAGAAGCCACCACACTCTCTACAACCTTCGCCAAAAAGGGAAGGTTGGAGACAGGACGATAATTGGCCAGCTCCGTAGGGTCCAGGGAAGGCTTCTTGAGCAAGGGTCTCACCACCGCCTCTTTCAAGGCGGCCGGGAGAGACCCCTCACCCAACGAAGCGTTCACTAGGCCCAGGAGCCAGTCGCGTGTAACCTCCCAGGATGCCAGTACAAGCCAGGAGGGACACGGGTCCAGTAAACATGTGGTAGGTCGCAGTCGTCCACGCAATCTGTCCAAATCCTCGATGACAACCAAGTCAAACTCCTCCCAAAAAGGTTTCTCAAGACTCGCCACTGGAGTCTCGACTGGGCCACTGAAGGGGACCCAATCCTTCTGGATTTGAGCGACTTTATCCTGCAGATATTTCCCAAACTCCTCTGCCCTACCCTGTAGAGGGGCCTCCCGCGGCCTCTGAAACAGAAGGGAGCGGGACACCCGAAACAGGGCGGCAGGGCGGTTCTCTGCGGATGCAATGAGAGTGGCACAATATTGACGTTTGGCCGTTCTCAATGCCACTAGGTACGTCCTTAAATGGGCTCGTACCTGTGCTCGGTCAAATTCGGATCGGGAGGATCTCCAACGACTCTCTAGGCATCTCTTGCGGTGCTTCATCACCCTTAGCTCCTCGGTAAACCAAGGAGCCAGGGTGGATCGTTGCCGCCGGAGAGGCCGCAAAGGCGCCACCCGGTTCAAGGCCCCGGTAGTCGCATTATTCCACGCGGCCACCAGGTCCTCTACCCGAGGGCGGGTCAGGGCTGCAGGAGGTGGCCCAAGCTCCGTCTGGAACCTGTCTGGTTCCATCAAGCGCCTGGGGCGGAACCATCTAGTGTTTTCCGGTTCCGCCTCCCCGCAGCGAGGGGTAGCACCAGGGAAGTCAAGTCGGAGGAGTGAGTGATCTGACCATGACAGAGGAGTGATGGTTAAATTCACTCCTCCCAGATCACTCAACCACTGGCGAGAGACAAAAACAAGGTCCAAGGTGTGACCTCCCTCGTGTGTCGGGCCTTGAATCATTTGAGTCAGGTCCATGGCTATCATGGAAGCCATGAACTCCCGAACCCCCTCTGATGCTTCTCCCACCGACGGCAGGTTAAAATCCCCCATCACTAGAAGTTTGGGGGTCTCAACCGCCACCGATGAGATCAGCTCGAGGAGCTCAGGCAGGGTCGCTGATGTATGGCGGGGAGCCAGGTATACTATCAGCAGGCCCAACTGCCTCCCAGGGCCCCATTTCACAACAAGGGATTCACATCCGGACGTCTGTGGCACAGTGGACTCCCTCGGCTCTAAGTCCTCCCGGATAATCACTGCTACCCCACCGCCCCTTCCCCGGGCCCGGGGCTGGTGAAATGCTTGGTAACCTGGTGGGCACATTTCCACGAGGGGTAACCCTCCCTCGTGGCCCAACCAGGTTTCCATTATTCCCGCGAGGTCCGGCTCCCCCTCCAAAATTAGATCATGAATGAGGGGGGCCTTATTGACAACGGACCTCGCTTTGCATAACAACAGCCTCAGGCCCTGGGCCTGCAGATCCTGACCACCTAGAACGCGGGGGTTGGTACAAGTGACCGGGTGTAACCAGCACCCACGGTCTCCCAACCGACTGCGAGTTGTTAATCTGTCCTCGTATCTGCCCCTCCCTACGACTGTTGGAATCAAGGAGCCCTGTATAGGAATGATATCCTCTCCCCCCTCCTCCTCTCTGCTCCTTCTGCTCAAGACCCCACCTGGTGACCTGGCTCTGTCATCGCTCCTGATCTGACCCACCCACCCCTCAACCCCTAAACCCCTAAAAGAATTTAAAAAACATTTAACTAAAACCCCCCTAAGTCTCCGCTTCCTCCACCTCTCGGGATTAATGAATCCGTCATCAAGGTGGGCCCTTGAAAGGGAGGAGGGCCACACCTGCGAGAGGGGAGACTCCCGCAGTAGGATTAGGTCTAGCCTAGAGTACATATGCTGTTAAAAATTCATCAGGGCCTAGGCTCTGTGCTGCAGATGGTGTGGTCAATACGCCATAGTCCAATAAAATTGAAAAAGCCGGGTTCCGGTGCAAAGAGAATCGTCCAGTCCAAGATGAGGGGGGGCGGGTAGTGATGATAATAAGCTGGTCAGGTGCCGGTCAGTAAGTGGGGGCTAGTGGGTGGTCAATGGTGGATGGCGAGGGGTAGATGGATTTTTGCTTGATAATGGGCAGGGGCAGATGGTCAGTCAGATGAAGATAGGGAGGTAAAAAACCTCCAGGGCGCGCACGGATGAAAAACAGGGGCAGGTGTTAGTCCAAAAGCCAGCAGGGGGGGGGGGTAAACGGAACAGTCAAGGAGGTGGCTGGCAGGAGGTAAAAAACTCCCCTGCCAAGTCTGATGTTAAACCTCCTGCCAGTTCCCAACAGCCTGCCAGTTCCCAGCAAGCCTCCCCCCTGGCCTCCAAGCAGCCTCCTGGAACGCAGCCCTTCTCCTACCAGGCCTTCGGCATTTAGGTCTTGCCTAGGCCTGCATCCAAGTTCTAAGCACTCCAGCCAAACCATTACAAGCCCCAACGCCGCTCCTACCGGCCTCCAGTCCTTCCTGCTCCAGTCCCTGGCTTGCTCCAAGCCACAAGCCTCAAGCCTCCAAAAACGACCACAGCACGCCCCCGCACGCTCCAGGCGCCGTTTCTTTGCCTTTCGCCATTCTTCCGAGCTCCTCCAAACCTCTCCGCTCCCAGAACGGCGAACTCAACTCCTCCGGTCTCAAAAACGGCGTTTCTGGGCGGCATCTCCCATCGGCAGCTCACCGGTCCACTATAACTTGAACCAGACCAGCGGAAGAAAACATCACAAGAGAAAACCAAGCTGATCGAGGAGTGGGAAGTGTCGGCAAAACGCAGCGGTATATTGTGAAGAAGATACAAGGAACCTGCTTGACTTTGATTTCTTCTTTCAGTTTCTTTTTTTTTTGCTTTGTATTCCTTCTGGGAAAGAGAATTCTGATATACGCCCATGTACATTTGCTGTAATCTGATCTGAGCATGAGATTTCCCCTCAAGATGTTCTGTATCCTTTTCTATTTCAAGCATTGTCTGCTCCGCAAAGCTTGTCTGGTTGACTCCTCCATTTGCATGGAGCTATGGAGCTTCGGCGGAGCTCTGAAAACTGCTAGCCTAAATTTCCCAATTTTAAGCAACTGGTGCTTACGGAGGGGCATCCCAAGGGAACGCTGAAGGCATGGGGCTTTTGTTTTATCGTTTTACTGTTTTATGATTGTTTTATAGTTACTGGTTTCTATTGTTGTTGTGAGCCGCCCAGAGTTGTATAAGATGGGCAACCATATAAATCTTTAAAATAAATAAATATATGAGCATACTGGGAAAACCTGGAGATTTTATTTTTGGAGGGGTGCATTTAGGGCTTTAAAGTAACCAAACAGAAACCCTTTAAAGCTAAACCCATTTTTTCTCTCTGTAATCCCCGCACCCGCAAAAATCTCTGGAAAAATCATCTTAAATTTGTGTGTGTCCATGTACAAAAGTGAAGTGTATATCCCAATGCTTTAAAAGTACTGCTAGCGACCACAATTTTGCTCCTTAAATTCCAACAAATCCCACCTCCAATGCACTTTTAAAAAGCTAAAATGTTCAGCCCGTTCTGTAGGGCTTTCTTTGGAGGGAGAAAGGGATAGCATGTAGAATTCACAACCTATCAATTTCTAGCTCGTGGGAACCTAGCCAATTGTGTCTAGTAAACAAAAGAGGGGCAAAGAAGCCATAGCATAAAGCAATACAGATGAATAAAATCACCAAAGCAGGTGGCGTTACAGCTCTACTGCTTCAACTGTCCAAGTTGAACATCCAAGATCTTCCATCACTAGTGGCTTCTTTCAGAAGGTATCACGTAGAAGAAGTGCTGAATACTACACCCTTCCCGACTCTCCTATGACCATGTTTCACTCTGCATCCTTCTTCTGTCTCCAGTCCACTTTCTCTCCCCTCCTAAACCTCCTCATTCTCAACTTATGACTGTATTTTTAAAATCTCCAAGATCTCCATTAGCTTATACTTTCCTGCACCATCGGTGCCAGTTATAAACTTTGCCTACATCTGCCAATCAATGAGTGGTGATCTCAAAATGCACAACAGTCCAGAGTTAAAAACCACCATTTGCATGTCTTTTATAATGATGTGATAGTGGAAGTTGAGTCCCTGTTATGTCAGAAAATAAACACAAAATGCAAAACTCGGTTTTGCTGTATCCGAGGAGCACAAAACATAATGTAACAAAAACCCGCCTCCACTAGTTTCCAAGAAGGTCAAAGATAAGTGGTTGGAGAGAGATCAGGTTTCAGCATTTCATAATTTAGCAACATGCATTTGGTCTTCCGGATTCTAATAATAGTCTTAAAGTGACCCTTTAGGAAAAAAAGCAAGGCATATGCCTTTTTAAAAGCACCAAATACAAATGCATACAAAACACATATAAGTCTTCTTCAGCCTCAATCCCTCCCTCCTAATTATGGATTGTTTTCTTACTACAACCATCTTCATCACTATGGTCCCCACAGTCGTTGTCACCATCACACTGCCACTGAGCAGGGATACAAGTGCATTCGCCAAAAGCACTAACAGCACAGGTAAAGTGGTTGCGGCCACAGGAACATTCAGAGCTGCTGCCAGCTGCACCTGCGGGACAGAAATAACCAGCATTATCTTAGAGAAGAGTCTAGAAAGATAAGGATACACAAAAGCATTCATATCAGGTCATCTTGCCAAGTATTTTCCAATTTATGTCACACAATCTATTATTCTACAGCTAACTGGATCAGGGGTTGGTTCCAGCAAGCACTACTGCTGGTTCGTTCGTGTGCGTGCTGCGTATGCGTGCATGCACTTCATGTGCACTGTGTGCAATGCGCAGTGCAATTAAAATTGTTCTGTGCATGCGCAGAAGCGAAAAACAATGCCTATGGCGCCACCCAGATAACTGGTTTGGGCAGGCCTGAGTCGCTGCCAGTTCCAGAGAGTCAAGCCGCCAAACCACTACTAGTTTGGCCAAACTGGTAGGAACCCACCACTGAACTGGATACAACTACTAAACACAACCAAACTGAATCTATGTGTGTGCATATTATGAATCTATATGTGTGCATATTATGAGGAAATATATCAACTGTACTAAATAAATAGGTGGTATAATTAATTTCCTATGTTCAGACAGATGAATGAATTAAAAATGAGTTATCCTATGAAAATTATATCTTCTGACTATTTCTGGTGTTAATTCTCTGACAAAAATTGCAACACGTGGAAAAATATGTATATTCTTCAAAGTAAGCAAAACATGCATTTTTTTAGGAAATACGTTGCAGGGATGTGAATAGTTGGCAAAATTATGTGCCTAGATAGACATGCATGTTAGATAGAAATGTGTGTGCATTGGCACTGCAAACCTTTCTTCCATCAAAAGATGGAAACCAGGGAGAAATTGTAGTTAAAATTGGACAAAGGAGAAATATAGAAAAATCATTATAGATCCAAATGCTATTTTTAATTTATGAGGAATTTCAATATGATACAATATATCGTTTGGTTAACTTTACCATGTCAACGTGCACAAGAAAAAACTCCATCTTTAATTATGATATGTTGCATAGCAATGTTTGCAATCTATGGTAATAATATGCGTTCTAACAATACATTTTAAAAATATGTTTTCAATTATCCTTACAGCCAAAACAAAAATCCCAATTAAACAAAGTTATTAATAACAATAGCTAAACTGAAAGAATACACAACAGTGGGACAGATGACAATGTGTTCAAATTCATTGTGTAATGTCACTTTATTTCTATTTCATAAACAAGTAGTGCTGAGTATGTGTCATTTCCTTACATTTCTGGGGTTTTTAATAATCTCACATTGGCTCACAAAAATACAATAATATTCTCTCTGTAGTAGCAGAGAGCATGATGATATTAGCCATATTATGGCAGAAAAGAAGGGAGAAAGAAGGTAGCAGATTTAAGGAAAGCCAAATTCCTTTCAAGCGAACCCTACCTCTAAAAACGGCACATGTGTTTTTGCACAATTCAAAGGGTTTCAGAAATCCAGAAGAGGATTCATGCCTATGAATACGACTTTGTCTCCACCTTGCATTCCAACCCCAGTCAACTGAGAGATCCGGAAATGCTTTGGAAGTCAGGGCACCTGACTACTGGCAAGCAAAGCAGTTATTTAGAGAATAAAATATACTCTTCTCCTCATTGTATCAGAACGGTCCTGGTGCTATTAATGATGCTTCCGATTCCAAATCGGAAATAGCCGCTGGATTTCTTCTTTTGCTGAGAAACTTGCAAATTGGCAAAAGACAGGACAATAAGGAATGGTTATGAATCATTTCCCTTTCTAAGAGTAGCGGCAGGCCCAAAACGTCAGGCTTTCAAGATGCACTTAGGTCAGTGGTGGGATTCAACCAGTTCTGACAGGTTCTAGAGAACCGGTAGCGGAAATTTTGAGTCGTTCGGAGAACCGGCAAATAGGCTGGCCCTGCCCTCACTGCCTCCCAGCCGATCTTCTATTGTTGCCCACAACAGGAGAACGGAGCTGGAAAGCAGGTTAGTGAGGTGGGGAGAGAATGGGGATTTTGCAGTAACCTTCCCCCAGGAGTAGGGAGGGAATGGGTATTTTGCAATATCCTTCCCCTGCCATGTCCACAAAGCCGTGCCCACAAAGCCACACCCACAGAACCGGTAGTAAAAGCAATTGAATCCCATCACTGACTTAGATGCCTTGCTAACATGCATGAGAGAGAAAGAGGGAATCCCAAATCATTCCAACCTCTTAGCAGGCTGCAAAACTAGGAGCTCAGATTTGTGGGACAAATGTTAAGCATTAAAAACAAGGCGCTGCAAAAACACGCGCTCAGCCCAGAAATGCGTGATTTACCCCCAGAACCAATCTCACAAATCCTTTCACACACAAATACCGTATGTTCTTGGTTTTTCCCACAAGTATTCTTTTTCAGCAAAGCTGCTGAGTTGGTTCTACAATGAGATAATTAGGAGGCAGAAACACCTACAATATAATGCAAATACCCAGAAATCTGCTCTGACCGATCTTCTACTCACTCCTACTTTATTCCAAGCATTGTTTTATAGGAAGACCAGGGGATTTTTGTTTTGTTTTGTTTTTTTTACTTTTTCCCTCCCCTTGCCAGAGTCTCCAATTGCATGATTAATCAATTGCCCCTACAGTGAAGAAACATTGATTACAAAGCAGTGGGGGTGCTACTTGCTTTGGAGAACTGCCAAATAGCAACTATTTCTCCACTTCTCTCTTAAGAAACTGATTCGATCCTCAAGTGGCAATTCTTCAGTGAAAGAAAGTACAGTTAATCCTGTTTTAATGGAGGGATTTGTTGACCCGTTGTTTAAATAGAGAATTCTTCAGACAGAAACTGAGAAAGTCACTTTGCATTCATACATACTATTGTGGAAAAAAACAAGGCTCACTTACAGAGCCCATCTAGCAGAAGTGGCAGAATTCATTTCAGATTCAGTCCTTTGGCTGCAAGCAGAGTGAAAACTTTGCACAGCAACACAACACAGAGATGGAACACAACACCTATACTGTGTTTCATAGTAATAGCTCTGGGAAATGGCCTATATATGGAGGTAGAGGGCTAAATGTTTTAACTCACACTTTCTGAGATATTCCATGACAAAATGAATGTCAATCAATCAGAATAGAGCTGGAAGGGGACCTTGGAGGTCTTCTAGTCTAGCCCCTTGCTCAAGCAGGAGATCCTATACCAGTGATGATTAACCTTTTTGGTGCTGAGTGCCCAAAGAGTGAATGCTCCAATCCTGTGCATGCAAACGTGTCCCCCACACATGTGTCCTGGCCCCCCCTGCACCCCGTTTTGGCTTCTAAGTTGGTATAGGAGGCTTTCCGGGGCCAAACCAGGGTGCAGGGGGGCTTCATGTGGCACTCCCATGCCCCATTTTGTCTTCCAGGTTGGTGCAGGCGACAGAAATTGAGTAGAAAGGTAGGGCGTGCTGGGGGGGAACCTGCGGAGATCGGGGAAGGCTCCACCCCATGCATGCGCGGCAGAGACCTGAAGACCAGCTGGCTGGCGGGAGGCACATATACATGCGCAGTAGAGCTGGGCTGCAGCAACGGCTGGTGTGCCCACAAAGAGGGCTCTGTGTGCCACCTATGGCATGAAAAATTTTCAACAATGTGTCTTATTTGCTGTTATGTAGACAAGCAACTAAGAACCAAAACCATTGCTATTTATACTTCAAATTTTCAGAAATGATCTATTTCCTGCCTACCTGTATTTTAGGAGGAAGAGAAAAGATCTTGCCTTGGACGATCTAGAGTGAAGTATTAAGTATCACATTTATTTTGTTAAGGGAAACACTGTAGAGAATTCATACTGAAAATAATAGGCTTCACGCCTTATATATAAATCAACAAAGGCCCATGAAACTGCAAAATAAGCGAAGGACTTAAGGTAAAGTTACAAGATTACTTCAAGAGAATCTGAGCTGCAGGATCCTGTACTGACTACTGATTTGCAGATACTTCTCCCAGAATAACTGCTAGTATCTCAAACTGACAACTGTCTGTTTACCTTCTCTGTCAGATAGTAGATATTGTTCTTATCACCTGTCTTCCAGAACGCCTAGTATTGTCATTTTCTAGTTTTTAATATCCAACCAAGCATCATTCTTTCCTATAAAGGTAAAGGTACAGGTTTCACCTGTCCAGTCATGTCCGACATTTCTTGGCCAAGGGACCAGCATTGCCTGAAATCATTTCTGTGGTCGTGTGGCCTGCATGACTATATACCACAAGCTCATGGAATGCTGTTATTTTCCCACCAAAGTGATACCTATTTATCTACTTGCATTTGCACGCTTTTGAAACTGCTAGGTGGGTAGGAGCTGGAGTAAGTAGCAGGAGCTCACCTCGTTGTGTGGTGCTGCATCTCGAACCTGGGTTGTCACCTTTCCAGTTTTTAACTGCTGAGCCATGGCACCTTCCTATTCTTTCTGGAAGTCTTTAAGAAGATGTTGGATAGCCATCTGTCTGAAACGGTATAGGGTTTCCTGCCTAGGCAGGGGGTTGGACTAGAAGACCTCCAAGGTCCCTTCCAACTCTACTATTGTATTGTATTGTATTGTATTTCCTATATTTATTGGTAAAACACCTCTTGATATTCTACTCACAATGTATTAAACCACCTCTATGTAGCATAATTGTACATAGCATCTCTAGACCATGTTCCTGGAAAAATTGTTTATCTGTACTAGCGCCATGCTTTTAAATTATATTCACAATCAGGACCGCTAAAGATAATTTAGGGGAAAAAATCCTAGTTTTAAATCCTAAATTACACATAGCCAACTGGTTTGTTGGACTGTTCAGTTGATGAAACTTGGACTTTTTAATAATTGGTGACTGGACAGGCAACACCTTCATGTCAATTTTAATTACCGTAACAGCTACTGAGCATCCTGTGCATTTCAAGAGAGTCCTTGATGGTATTCAGTCTCCCCTTACTTGAAGCCACAACAATCTGATACTTCCAAGGTATTAGCTGCAATCCATCCCCTTAGTCTAATATATCATAACTATTAAATCTGTCCAAATTCACAGAGGTCAAATTCAACCTCATTGCTCAATTTGCTATTGGCAGCATATAGAATTCCAGGTGGTAAAGATCCTGTGCTTCCTGTTCTTGATAATTCATTTCCTGATATTAGAAATGTGTATGAGTATGTTCTAAAATTTCATCTTCAATGTAGTCTCAAAATGTTACATTACAAGCTATCCAGTAACTCTCCAGTAGTGGGAAAAAAGCCAATACATTTAATCTTGAGATAGTATTTTATGCTAATCTTTTAGCTATGTATTAGAATATATTCTAAAATCACTATTTCCCAAGGCAGAGACTCCCTATATCATATGAAAATTTGGGGCTTTTTAGCTCATTCAAACAATGAATGATGAATGCTGAAAATATATAAAATGATCAAAATATGGAAAAGGCATTTTAATAGTAATTGTATTAAAGATTGTGATTACAACAGTAAAAACTAATACAAACTAAAAAGAAAGAATAAAAAGAAAGAATAGAAGGTGCTGAAAAGAAAAAGGAAAAAGGAAAAAAGAGAAAGAAAAGTAAGAATATAGTAATATAAATGTGTTTTTGTATATATCTATAGATGATATAGATATATAAATATAGATGAGACATGTTGCCTTCATCACAAATATAAACAATTTTTGTAACATCATCTCTTAAAATGCAACATATGATCTGTTCTTCCCATATCCTTATTCTTTATCTATAAATATATTCATAAAGCATTGACATTTCAGTCCTGGCATGAGCCAAAGACCATTAAGTGTTACCAGAGATAATAATATATCTATTTAACCAGTGGTGGGTTCTGGATCCCGGATCCCGGTGCAACGGCGCTTGGCGTCCACCACATGAACGCACACAGAGCGTGCATGCATCCTTACCACTTGCGATGCCTCTGCGAGCCTCCGCGGCGCTCCAGCTGCTCAGCGGGGTGTCGCGCAGGCGCTGTGTTCTCTGTGCGCGGAAGCGCCGAAGAGCTCAAATACAGGTAAGGAACTCGAGCGGGCAGGTAGGCTCTCCAGAGCACCATATTGGAATGGTACACAGTGCTCTGGGCAGGCACCGGTACACCCATACCGGGGCGTACCGCCTGCAACCCACCACTGTATTTAACCCATGGTCAAATGAACCAACTTTATGTTCTTTCCTTTTATTTCTAACAATCTTAATTTTTAGTCCATTTAAAAAATATATTAGAACTTGATTTCTTTTCATTTGATTTGTCCCTTCTTATGAGATTCTCAATAAGCCTCTTTTGTTCATCTAGTAAATCAATATATAAAAATTATCCACATCACTCTCTTAGTTCATTTTTTATGTATCCCTTTTAATAATTAAGACATCACTCAGGGAATATTATAGGTGAAAGCTTTTCTCCCTTTTCCAAAATATTCAGGATCATTGAAATGAAACAAAAAGCAGGACACTCAGAACAGGAAAAAAAGTATTTGACTTGCACAGTCAATACTTGATCTATGAAATTTATCATTATTGTCTCAAGGTGACTTGGCTTTTAGGTGTATTAGACAAATACAAATATAGGGAAGTAGACGTTAATGAACTATGATAACTTGATACTGATTTTTATTTCATAGAATGTATGTTTCTGAACGGCACTTAATGAGGAACATGCAGAATACATGGTAATATTTTATGCAAATATATATATTAGCCTCTTGCTAAAAATTCCAGAAAACATGCAATGGTCTTTCCTTAAATCAACCAGAAATTATTGAAAAAGAACCCTTTTATCTCCAACTGAATGAATGGACATAGTTCATATCATTGATGTTAGAATTACCATATTTTTTGGAGTATAAGATGCATCTTTTTCCCTCAAAAAAGAGGCTGAAAATCTGGGTGCATCTTATACACTGAATATAGCATTTTTGGCCTCCCGAAACCCCTTCCCCTTTGCAAAAATGGACGTGCAGAACATTTGGGAGTCTTGCAAAGTGCTCCTGAGGGCTAGGGAGGGCCAAAAGAAAGCAAAAACCAGGCCATTTTTGGCTCCCCAGCCCCCAGGAACACTCTACAAGCCTCCCAAAGTGTCTACATGCCCCTTTTTTGTGCAAAAACCAGGCCGTTTTGTGAAATATTGGCTGTTTTTTGCTCATTTTTGCCCTCCAACCCCCAGGAGCACTCTAAGAGCCTCCCAAGCATCCCCCCCCTTTTTTTTTTTTGCAAAAACGAGGCATGCAGAAGGGTTTGGGAGGCCTGCAGAGTGCAAAAACCTTTTTAAAAAAATTACCTCTTCAAAATCATGGCACATCTTATACTCCGGTGCATCTTATAATCCAAAAAATACAGTAAGTCTAGGCCCCTTTACATAGAGGTTCTGCAGCTTAAGGACTGGGAACAAATTGAGCCAAAGATGTCGGTAGGACTGGGGCAAATGTCAAAAGCAGTGTTGTACCATAAGCTCCACCCCTTTTGTATATGCACCATGACATGCATAAATATATGGGGCAGAGCTGCACTGCAGGCAAGGCAGCAACAATTCATCCGAGAGGAGCCATATGGTCAAAAAGAACTTTCAATCTGTTATTCCAAGGAAAACCATTCACCCACTTTCATTTTTTCCTTACCTGCATGAAATTGATTTTGTGAACATTATGGGTCTGTACAGAATTTTCAAAATCTGGGCCATTTAAGGACCCTCCAAAGACAAAGATTTGAAAACCGCTATCATTTCCCTGGGAATCTACTCTAAGCCAGGCAATTCATGACTGATCTCACTTAACTCCTGTGCTTGCTAACATTCTATAAATTTTAGCCTTCTGTCTCTCACCGTTAATAACCAATTTTCTTAAGATCTGATTAGCTCTGTCTAGAATTAATTCGTACTAAAGGATCTGGTCCCTGTTATATATCCAGAGGCCAATGGGTTTGCAGTGTTAGCAATTTAGCATTCCTCAACATTCCTTCCTCTCTCTACTTATGCTCCTAAACTACCATCACACAATATGTTAAATATATATTTATATCAACCTCTTTTCTGTGTCACTAGGCTAAGAATTCAATTCACTAATAGGGATATAATTTTCCAGCCCTAGAGCATGGGAAGGAAATAAGAGCTTATTTCTATATCAGATTTTTGAGGGCTGTAATCCGACTCTTTTCAGGACTGTGATTTGCAGAATTTCAACCACAACTCTTCTGCTAAAGCAGATTTCCCCCAAAGTGACACACTCCAAATATTGTGGACCACAACCTCATCATCTTCAGTTTCCTCAGCTAATGATTTGCGAGGGAAGCAGTTGCAGCCCCATGTATTAGAATGGCACCAATATGAGAAACATTTTGTGAAAGTGTCAGCAAATGAGTTATTTGGGTGTAATCTTTTCCTTGTTAATAGATATGGCGTATCTACGCAACACAGCTTCCTTGTCACTACGTGATTTTCCACCAGAGGCTGGGAAAGCAAGCCACAGCAGCTTAGCTTTTGCAAAAGAAGGTCTCTGGAGGAAGAGAGGATGGTAAATGTGGCTTTGGGGCAAGAATGAGGTAGAAACCTCTATTCTGCAATGCCCAAAAAGAGAAGCTTCAAAAGCAGAACCACAAGATAAATGCAGCTCTCTTGGGAGAAAGATGTAACATGTAACAAAAGCACATATAGTATTGGGTTTCTCTCAAAGCATGAGCAAAATAGGAAAACTTATTAACTGCCAGACTGAACTGACTATGTCAGAACCAGGCCAAGCTCATCAAGTAAGGAGTACCACACAACCACAATGTCATCATGGATCCCCCACTGCTTACCAGAAAACTGAAATAAATTCAGACTTGAAAGTAAAAGAAGCCTCAGCCATTATTTTATGGGATGAGGGGAAACCATTTGATAAATACTTTTTATGGGTTCATATGGGGCTAGACATTTCCAGTAGTGTTGCCAGAAGCAAAACAAGACGTTCAGTGGTGAAGTTACAACAGCGCAGCGATCCAAGCAGGAAAGTTTGACCCTGCACAGCCCACCCGCATCTTGCGTACTTCCAGAGAGGTTCATGAACTGTTATGTTTTAGTTCTTGCTATTCTTGCTATTCTTGTGCTTCAAGCCTTCTTTACTGAAAAGGAATTTCCTCAGTTTCTTAAGGACAAAAACCATCCTTAATTCTTACCAGGGTCTGGTTTTTGAATATATTCGCCAGCTTGTAATCAATTCTGATATTTGGTACTAAGATTTTATCTGTAAGTAGGAGTTAACAAGACTATGATTTTAACTGAAAGCCAAAATAAGAGACCAGGGAGAAAACAAATTATTTCACCAACTCTCTACTAGAAATTATCTGGGTTTATTTTGTGCTTGATTACTTCTTAGGTTTGGGTAGGACAACTACACACTCAGTGTGATTGGTGTTTGCCAAGGCCCTGCTTGGTCTTAAAACAGGAACCACAGAAGCCCGGGAAGCTTGGATTTTCCATTCTGTTCTGGGTGCCTGTATCCTTGGCATTCTCATCTCTATTGCTGGAGTCCAAAAGTCCAGGGGGACCAGGACTGAATACTATATGCATTCAAACAGGTCAGTCCTAGAGGAGATCAACCCTGACTGCTCTCTAGAAGGCCAGATCCTGAAGATGAAACTCAATACTTTGGCCACCTAATGAGAAGGAAGGGCTCACTGGAGAAGAGCCTAATTCTGGGAAAGATTGAGGGCAAAAGAAGAAGGGGACGACAGAGAATGAGGTGGCTGGATGGAGTCACCAAAGCAGTAGACATGAGCTTAAATGAACTCCAAAGGATGGTAGAGGACAAGAAAGCCTGGAAGAACATTATCCATGGGGTCACAATGGGTCAGACACAACTTCGCAACTAACAACAACAAGGTCTGAGGCAATAAATCATCAATTGGCTCATACACATCGGTGAGTATTAGATAATCATTGTTTAACTTTAGTGCATACACTTCACTTGTTGATTTAGTCGGACTCCAGAATACAGCTAGATACTAAAACAAGACATTTTTCAGTTGGTTCCAAATGTGACAATGTAATTTTCTGTCTCTCTATCCTTACATCCATTCTCATTTGTCACTAGTCCAGCTTTGGCCAACAAACTGCTGACTGGATGTGTGGAAATTACAATTCCCAGAATTTCCAACTAGTATGGCCGCTGACCAGGCTGACCGAGATGTGACATCTGGAATCTGTATCCCAAACACAACGCATGGCACCAAATTGGGGAAGGCTGCATTAGACACACCATTAAACAAACTCTACGGAAACCAATTTAGTGTTACGCTTATGTGCCAAGATTTGTGTTCTTCAACTCAGGAAGTAAAAATAAAGCTTTCTGCTCCACATCAGCGATCAAAGGGCAGCCCTTCTCTCTCACTCCCCCGTCTACCTCTTCCGTTGAGCGAAGGGCAATTGGTATTCCATGTTATTGGAAAACAAAGCTCAGTCAGACTCTTTGGACATTGATGTAGGTACTGTAATACTTTTAGGTTGTCCAAAAGTCTAATCTCAAGTAGGAAGAGCCAACTCCAAAGCAACTATTGACACTGGAATTAGATTGCCAGTCTCCTGGCAGAATCCCAAAACTTAAATGCTACTGTTGTTCAGAGTTCTGAATTAGCTTTGGATGTGGGCAGTTTGTATTGACCGACAGCCAAAAGTAACAAGGCTGGAGAGAAATTTGTCAAATGTTGATAAAGCCATAGGAGGAAAAATTCAGGGATGCTACCAAGAAATACAAAGAAATTTAAAATATGCACAATAGAAAAAAGAGAACTTTAGGAAAATTTTGCTTTTACAGAGACAGCTTTCAAAGACCCACCAGGCCAACTTTTTCCAATCTGATCTTATGTCTACTCGTACTGAACCATGTTGGCTTACAAACTGCAAACTAACCTGCCTGCGAGGCAATTTAAGAAAGGTTGGCTGGGACAATTGAACCTCATTCAAATATGCACATTAGTGTCATCTGAGAACCTGGGAAAGAGTGGCTTTTGATTCATTTATAAAAGTACCAGATACAGCTCAGAATGCTGTATCGAGCTCATCGCAACGGTCAGCGCTAGAATATGGTTCTCTGTGCAGAATACATCATTTTTAAAAGTGTGTGTGTGTGAAATATGCAGAAAATTATACAATGCTTATTCTATCCAGATGAAGAGACTATGTAGAAGATAAAGAATTCAAGATTTTTGTGACTAGATTTCAAAACACTTTGTTACATAATAATGTTTGTATAGTCAAAGATAGACGTTTATACCCAGTGCGGATATTTTTTTATTATTAGATGGCTTGATCCAAATTCCAAAGAACCCCATTTTCCTTGAACTAATTTAATGAATGCACCAAGATGCAAACTCTAACTCCCAGCAAAGAATTAGTGGCCATTATATGCACACACACTGAAGTATGTAGGCCAAGTTGCCACATCTCTATGCACCTATGATTGTACAACATTCAGCTGATCTTTCAATACTGCTCACCTGCAGCTACATACATTGCTTAGTTGGGAAAAACAATGAACAGAAAGAAACATGAAACATCCTCACAGGAGATCTTGAAATACATGAGAGATTTTCTGTACTTCATTGTTCCCGGAGTCCTGCAGCAATCTAATTTTGCAACTGGTGGAAATTTAGGAACAAAAAGCTATAGTGGCAATTAGGTAACAAGAATAATGAGAGAGAGAGTAGGGCAGCATGATGGTTGGATGATAGCAGTTTAAAAGTTTAATGCCAGGTGGTGAGAAAATAATTCATGATTCAGCTTACTGCAGTTTAACGACGGGGTTCTCTTTCTCTCTCTTTTGTATGTGTTCAGCACAAGTTGTTTGGCTTTAACAGGCAAAAGTGGAGCAAAAAGATTCATTCCAGTAAAAATCAGCCTCAGCCAATCTGGGAATTTTTTAGATGTATGGACAGAATTCTAAGCAATGATCATACTAGTTTGGGAACTCTAGATATTGTTGAAGAAAGATGGGATAAACTAAGATTCTAGGAAATAGATGACTAGCAACTTTCAGATCCCACTGTTAAAAGATTGTTAAAACTTAGCCCACAGAAATATAACTAGCAATGCATGTTTTCAAGATGTACATTACTATTTCTTGAGTTCTTCCATAATTGCTCAAAGTCCTTTACATACCTTAATCTTCTCAAAAATCCATGAAGGTAGAGTATCATTATCATAAAATTATGGCAAAGACTAAAGATCTGGAAGACTTTTAGCTATTCTCACATGTTCTTCACTTGCATGCTAAAACCTTCCTGTAGCTTTAATCCAGGAGATTCTGACAGGTTTTGGAGAACCAGCAGCAGAAATTTTGAGTAGTTTGGAGAAACGGCAAATACCACCTCTGGCTGGTCCCAGAGTGGGGTGGGAATGGAGATTTTGCAGTATCCTTCCCCTGCCACGCCCGCCAAGCCATGCCTGCCAAGCCACACCATGCCCGCCCACCAAGCCATGCCCACAGAACTGGTAGCAAAAAAAATTGAATTTCATCATTGCTTTAATCAAATATTTAGAGGACTTATTTATTTAGTAGATTTATATGGCCACCGATATAATATACATGGCTCTGAGTGTCTAATAGTATTAAAAATGACAAAAACATATGCAGAAATAAATAAAACCCATATCATTCGGGGGGGGGGGGGAATCAAAAAGCCACAATTGTACACTCAACCAAGAGCTCCAGACTCATGCACAGAGTCACATCTCCAGAGTCTTAGAGAAAGCTAAAAAGGGACAGGCCAGCGTGATCTCCTAGAACAGCGGTTCTCAACCTGTGGGTCGGGACCCCTTTGGGAGTCGGACGACCCTTTCACAGGAGTTGCCTAAGACCATCGGAAAACACATATTTTCAAAAAAATATGGAAAACATAAAATAATTTTATGGTTGGGGGTCACCACAACATGAGGAACTGCATTAAAAGGTCGCGGCATTAGGAAGGTTGAGACCCACTGTCCTAGAAGGATGGTATTCCAGAGAGCAGATGCCACAACAGAAAAGGCTTGCCCCGAGCTAACGCTCTAGCAGACAGGACCTCCAATATGCCTCTTCTCCTAGACTGGATGAGATGGATAGAAACAACAAGAGATCCCAAAAAGTAACCCAAGCCATGAAATACTTTAAAGGCAACTGCCATGATTTTGAATGGCATCCAGAATTAAGACAGGCAATACTCTTATTTTCCCCCCCACAAGGTGAAAAGGCTTTCCATTTTAGGAGCAAGAATTTTAACCTAAACCAGGGGTAGGTATTTCTATTCTTAAATTAATATTCAGAGTTCATGAACAGTTAGTCCACTTGCTATGTTGCTCCTTATTTGAAATCCCATGTTAAATAGCCGAATATACCTTTAGTTCATGATGAAGACATCCCCTTAAACATTCACTCTTGAAAACAAGAGTCATTAATGGACTGTTATTTATATGACCTCAGGGAGGAGCAATCAACAGCCCCCTTCTTCCCAGCAGAAATATCTAACGTCTCCTATCTAAAAAGCATGTGTCTGCACCTATAATTTCCCACCCTTCTCAACTGTGTGCTGGACAATGTGCAAACCCAGTAAGAATATTGCTGAAGGCGTATAAAGGACCTTTGTTCCCCTTCTAATAGTGTCTTATAGAAATATTTCCAAGCCACTGGTCACTCCCATATAAGTGTGAAGGGGTTCCTTGCAAGGCCTAAGGAAATGTCAAAGGATGAGAAAGGTTTCCACCCATTAAAAAGTATTCTCACCTCCATCTGTATTTTCATTTTGAAAACCGGACACCCCCAAGTAGCGGAGGGAGAAAGACAAGCATGGGTTCTCCCCAAGCCTCCTTCACAGCACACATACCCTCCCCCTTTTCACAATGCTCTCTAGTGGCTTTAACATATTAAACAAGTGACAGAGCAGAGGGCAGATCAGATCAGGCAGCCTCCAGACATAGTGGCAGTTTCCTAACAAACCGCTCAGACATAACAGAAAGACAAATACAACGAACAACGGGGTAGAGCCATGGACAAGCGAGCTTCTCATTCCTATTCTAGCTGTCACTTTTCTCATTCAGGTGAAGACTGAAACAATGTGGACTTCTCAAGCAGAACTACCCTGGCCCAAGCATTTGTAAATGCCCCCATTGGTTTTTTTTTTACTTACAGTAGAGAGGAACATTTTAGCAGCCCAGCATTTTTGAGGATTGGCAAATAAATGTGCAAACAACCCTTTGAGTGAAAAGAGTTAGAACGAGTACAGTAGTTTTATTTGCACTTCCATGTTTCCTAAAAGCAGAGACACCAGAGAGAGGAATTTGAAGGCATATTGCTGCAAAGGCGGTGGGTAGGCTATGGTCTGTTGTGAGGAATTGGTTGAAAAAAGAGAAAGTGTGTGTAAGAGTACATGTTTGTCCACTTTGTTCTGTGAAAGAGTTGAATGCATCAACAGAAACATAAAGACCGAATGCAATTGGTTTGGGGGTACTTAGAGTAAGAACTGTGTGGTAAAAGAACAAAGAGAATGGAGAATGTAGGGGTGCCAAATGAATCCATTTGAATTCAGTTCAATTACTTCAAATAAATAAATACACTTCTTTGGCTTACTGTATCTTACTCCTTTTCCGAACACATTGTTTATTCTGAAAGGGAATAGCACGATGGGTATATATTACTGTCTGAGTGCATGTATACAAGCTGGCCTTTTTAGATGCTTTCATGACAAGAGCAAACATTTGCCGAAGAGGTTGTCTCAGGGCTTTTCAGTTAAGATGTTTATATAAGAATAGCTGCTAAAGTATACTTCCTTATTAAATAAAATTAAAACATTTGAAAGCAAAAACATGTGCGGCTTCAAGATACACTCGACTTCTCAGAAGATGTTCATTGGTACCCCCTGCACCCTTTCAGTTCTGCCAAACCTTTTCTAGGCTACCTTCACAAATTACCATATTTTTCGGAGTATAAGACGCACCGGAGTATAAGACGCACCAAGATTTTTAAGAGGCAATTTTTTTAAAAAAAGGTTTTGAACTCTGTAGACCTCTTGAAAAAGGGGCCTTTTTTCTTTCAAAAAAAGAGCATGAATAGTCTTTAGGAGGCGTGTAGAGTGCTCCTGGGGGAGGGGGGGCAAAAAACAGCAAAAAACAGCCCGTTTTTCACTCATTTCTGCCCTTCCCAGCCCCCAGGAGCACTTTATAAGCCTCCTAAAGGCTATGCAATGCCATTTTGGTGAAGGGGGCAGGGTTTCTGGAGGCAAAAAATGCTGTATTCAGTGTGTAAGATGCACCCAGCTTTTCAGCCTCTTTTTTTGAGGGAAAACAATGTGTCTTATACTATGAAAAATATGGTACTCCCTCCCCCATTTCTGCATTTAACTCTTCCTATTTTCCCCTTTAATGGGGATGTGGTGGCTAAGATGCTGAGCTTGTTGATAAGAAAGGTTGACAGTTCAGATAGACATAAATCCTTTTCAAGGATTGATTTCTTTTTGTTAACACCGGATCTACTTCCTAAAGCCAAGAAATCCAAGATTTTCGCCAGGACACTTAGCGATCATAGTCCGGTGTGGTTACAAATTGAATTAGGGATGAGGCCAAGAAGGTCTTGGAGAGTAAATGAAAATTTATTTAGATATGAAAAAAATGTTGATGAACTTAAAAAACACATGAAGGAATTTTTCAGTTTTAATATGAATAAGGGCACTCCCATTGAAATAGTTTGGGATGCAAGTAAAGCTTATATGCGTGGGGTCCTGATACATATGAACTTTAAACACAAACAAATTAGACAGAAAAGGAGAATGGAATTGGAAGATGAAATAAAACGCAAAGAACAGCTGCTTATAATAAACCCGAATGACCAGGCGCTCCAGATGGCGCTAAAGCTGTTGAAAGATCAATTTCAGATGCTTATAGCAGAACAAACAGCAACCAATTTGCAATTTGCTAAACATAACACCTTTGCCAACGCTAATAAACCTGGTAGATGGTTAGCATATACTTTGAGAAGGAATATGAATGACAGAATTATTGATAAAATTGAGTTTTGAGGGAAGATGGTATATCAACAAGAGTTGATTAAAAAATCATTTGTGGACTATTATACTAAGCTATATGTACAGGATAATATACAGAACAAGTTAATAGATGATTTTTTGGAAGGAAAAAGGGTTGCAAAAATTTCTGTGCTTCAAAAGGCAAATTTGGAACGTCTTATAACCGCTGATGAGATCACTTTAGTTATAAATCAACTTAAATTAGCTAAGGCTCCAGGGACTGATGGTTTGACTGCAATGTATTATAAAACTTTACAACTGGAAATGATTGAATATCTTACACAACTATTTTGTAATATACAACAAGGAGGTAAAATACCTCCCTCATGGAAAGCGGCTTTTATCTCATTGATACCTAAAGATAAAGAGGGCCCTAAGAAACCAGAGGATTACAGGCCGATATCTCTTCTGAACACAGATTATAAAATATTTGCTAAGGTACTAGCCAACAGATTGATGCCGGTTATTCAAGAGATTATTCATCATGATCAAGCAGGATTTATTGAAGGCAGACATATGAAGGAGAATGTAAGGCAACTCATAGATTTAATTGACTATCTTGATAAGAATAAGCAGATCTCTGCAGTGCTGGTTTTCTTGGATGCAGAGAAGGCCTTCGATCGAGTGAATTGGAACTTTCTAACCAAGACTTTGGAAAAGATGGATATGGGACCACGATTGCGGCAGGCGATTGGAGCAATTTATCAGCAACAAAATGCACAACTTATTATTAATGGAAATTTGTCAACAACTTTCGAGATACAAAAAGGCACAAGACAAGGTTGCCCATTATCCCCATTGTTATTTATTTTAACTTTGGAAGTCTTGTTGAACGCAATTCGGGACTCAAAATCCTTAGATGGCATAGCTATCAGGCAAAAGGAATACAGAACTAGAGCATTCGCCGATGATCTGGTTGTTACCCTTTCACATCCTTTGAAATCAATAATCCAGATGAAAAATATCATAATAGAATTTGGCAGGGTGTCTGGGTTTAGACTAAATCAAAACAAAATGAAAATGATGGTTAAAAACATGACAGAGACTCAAAGAAAGAGACTTGTAAGTTTAGCAGGTTTTGAAATAGTTTCTAAAGTTAAATATTTAGGAATACAAATTTCAGAATCAAACACAAAACTTTTCTCAAATAACTATGAAGTGTTGTGGCAAAAGATACAGAAAGATCTTGAAGCGTGGAAAAAGTTACAATTGTCTTTGCTTGGAAGGATCTCAGCAATTAAAATGAACATTCTACCTAGATTTATCTTTCTATTCCAGATGATTCCGGTGCTTAAGTCAGATAAAACCTTGTTAAATTGGCAAACAACATTAAATAAATTTGTTTGGAAGGAGAAAAAACCGAGAGTAAAGATGAAGATTATGCAAGATACACGTGAAAGAGGCGGCCTCAGACTCCCAAACCTTCGATTGTATTATGAAGCTGCGGTATTAACGCATGTAGCAGACTGGTTCGGGAAAACAAAAATGGAATTGCTCAATATAGAAGGCCATGATCTTGTTCTGGGATGGCATGCATATCTTTTTTATGAAGACAGGGTGGATAAAGTGTTCAACAACCATGTTCTCCGTAGTGCCTTGATGAGAATATGGAAGAAGCACCGGCCCAATTGGGATTATAAAATACCGCTTTGGTTGGATCTTGCAGACACCATGGGGATTATGAATATTAAGTCACTCGGGGGTTGTTTATATAAAGATGTGCTTATTGCTGATGGGGGCGAATGGAAGTTAAAAACTTTGGAACAGCTGTTGGAAGAAGGAATTACTTTAAATTGGTTACATTACATACAGCTTCAGAAGAGATGGGAAGAAGATCGCAGGGTCGGCTTTATGGATAAAGAAGTGGAACTGATTAAGCAGATAAAAGAGACTGGTCCAAAACAAGTTAAAAGAATATATAATGTACTGTTAGAAAGAGACTCAGAAAGTGAATTGGTTAAGGATTGTATGATTAAATGGGCTCAGAATTTTGGTGAAGTGGTTATGTTGGAAACGTGGGAAAAAATATGGGTTCAGAATGTTAAATTTACACAGTCACAGAATTTAAGGGAGAATTTCTATAAAATGTTTTACAGATGGTATTTAGATCCTAAAAAATTATCATGCATGTACCCAAATGTTCAACCAAAATGTTGGAGATGCGGGTGTCTAGATGCTACCTTTTTTCATGTATGGTGGACTTGTAACAAGGTTAAAGCTTTTTGGATAAAAATATGGTGGGTTATGCAGAATGTATTTAAGAAAAGAATACAATTCACTCCACAAATGTTTTTATTGGGTATAGTTAAGGATTTTACCAAAGGGGAAACAAAATTGGCCTTGTATATGGTTACAGCAGCTAGGTTGTTGATTGCGCAACATTGGAAAAAAGATTTTTTTTGCCGACAATTGATCAATGGATTCAGAAGGTGGCGGGGTTCGCTGAAATGGCAAAAATTTCAGCTTTCTTAAAAGCTCAGAAACAGGAGGATTACACACAGGAATGGGCAAAATGGATTGATTATATACAGAATAAATACCAGACTAGGAGTTATTATCTAGCCTTTAGGTAAGAATGTTTAGACCGATAGATGATCAGAGTAAATAGTATATGGGATGTTTGGAATTGTTAGAGTGGTATACAGCGGAAGTCAGGGGGGTGGGTTTGTGTGGGAGGTGGGGGAGGGTTAGGGTGGAGGGTGGGGCAATATATATGTATGAATAAATTAGAAGATGGGACTAATGAAACATTGTTAGGCTAGGAGAAATTTATATTAAGAGTTATAGATGTTAAATTAGCTTAGAAAATGATCAATGTGTTATTATTAATTTAAGAGAAATTTATATAGTGTTTGTTGGGAGGAGAGGGGTTATGAGTAATCTATTTTAAGATGGGGGGAGGGGAGGGGGTAAAGTGTTTGGTATAATATTTGAATGTGAATTTTTGCGGGGGGGTTGGGGGGGTATAGCATTTGTATGAGATTTATATTGTGTGGAGGGGGGTGAAAAGGGGGAAAATTTGTTTGTACAAAACTCTTTTAATAAAAAAAAAAGAAAAAAAAAAGAAAGGTTGACAGTTTGGCAGTTCAAATCCCTAGTTCTGCGTAATTGAGTGAGCTCCTGTTACTTGTCGCAGCTTCTTCTAACCTATCAGTTTGAAAGCACGTAAAAATGCAAGTAGAAAAGTAGGGACCATCTTGGTTGGAATATAACAGCGTTCTGTGCACCTTTGGTGTTTAGTCATGCTGGCCACATGACCACAGAATTGTCATCAGACAGCGTTTGCTCTTCGGCTTAGAAACGGAGATGAGCACTGTCCCCTAGAGTCGGGAATGACTAGCACATATGTGCGAGGGGAACCTTTACCTTTACCTTATTTTCCTCTTTGCAGAGGGGAATAATAATAGCATTTTCAATTGTAAAGCCCACACTAAGATCCTACAATACTGCCGTTCCTATTACCTATACTGATAGCAAAACCCAAGGCATTTCTCTCCGCTTTCCAAAATGATGCCTTCCTAGAGGAGGTCAAAGTTTAACTGATCCACCATCCTATTCCAAACAGCGATCAATCAGGTATCTTCAGAAATGCTTACAGCAGGGCATGACCACTATTGCCTCCTCCAGAACATTGCTTTTAACACTTCATGCAGAGAAGTATATTCCCCCTGTATATATAGTTTCCATTCAGCTGTCAAGACCAACAGCTGTTGATGTAAAACAGCCATTGCTCTTCCTGGACCCTCCAGGTATACTTGGAGTACAACTCTTAAAATCCCTAGCCTGCACCACTTTCTGGTGTGCAGTTGCCTCTTGAAAAAGCACCTTTGGGACAACCATGATCTGACATGTCCACGGTTGCCCTCTTAGATACCTCACTAAAAGGAACTGATAGAGAAGCCTCCACAAAGCTTCACACTGGAATGGTGGGCACAAGTGAAAATATTACACTATTATGGTGGTTCTCAACCTTTTCTTCACCATGGACCCCCCCTTCATATATCTTTTTTTGGCCACGCCCCCCCCCCCAAGACTTGAGATTTAAATTGTAACATTTCTTCAAGCCTTCATGGATCCCCTTGTGATGGCATCGTGCCCCCCTCCCCAGGGGTCTGCAGACCACAGGTTGAGAATCGCTACACTATCATCTTGTAGAGACTACATATTCCACAAATGTAAATTCTGTTAGCTGATCACTGGGTCTTCCATCAGTGATGGCCTTCAAATTTTTTTAGAACCTTTTCGGTAGGTGTGTCCTGCTTTGTGGAAGTGGCTCACCGGCCATGTGACCAGGTGGGAATGGCTTGCCAGCCAGGTGACCGAGTGGGAGTGGCTTGGCAGTCATGTGACTGGGTAGGCGTGGCCAACATGTAAAATGTGGTGAAACTCATTTAATAACGCTCTTGCTTAGCAACCAAAATCTGGCTCGGAAACTCTGGCATGCAAGTCTTAAAGCTGTCAAGTTACAAGACCCTTGCACCCCTAACCCTTTAGAAAAAAACCCCAGGGATGTTCAAACTTGACAGCTTTAAGACTTTAAGGTTTAGATAGGACTCTTAGAGGCGGGTGGGGTGATTGGTGAGCCAGCCAATCAGTGAGCGGCGGCGGGGCAAGTGTGGTGCGGACGGGCGGGGGGAGGGAGCTGGAACTAGTTATAAACGGCACGGTAGATTCGTGGAACCTCTTCTATAGAAGAGGTTAGAAGTGGCAGGAACCCACCCCTGCTTCCTATTCTAAATATATATTTGCTCCTGGCTATCTTAAATCTGCTTGGACACTCCCACATAATGTGCTGGTATGATAGCAAAGGACAGTACAGTAACAATTCCTACGGTTGTTGGCCAGCCGGTCCAGAATGCAGAGGCATGTGCAGTATTGGATGACCACAGTGTGCCCGTGTAATATTGCTGGTTTGTGAATAGCATTAACTCCCAGCAGGCTTCCAGGTACAATTCAAGGCGCTGGCTGTCGCTCACGGAGCCAGATTACTAGTAGGACAACCAACACAAGGGCTTCCATTTGTTGCATTCAATCTGGCAGGGTGGACAATCTCTGCATCCTCTTGGTGAAGCAGCAGCATCTAAGGCAGGGGTGTCCAAACTTGGGAACTTTAAGACTTGTGGACTTCAACTCCCAGAATTCCCCAGCCAGCATGCCGCTTTCCAGAATGTGAATAGTACATGTGAATTTGTACAAATGTAATGGTACTTTCCCTCTGAAGGTGTCAGCATCTCGCCAAACTTAGCTGGATTTCGTTAGCATTTGGAGGATGAATGCTAGTCTGGTACGCCAAATTAGCAACCCCCCCCCCCCAAGAAGAAGACAATGGCAATCACAAAAAAAATCAGAATATATTTCCTTTTAAGTAGAGAAGCAAAGGAATATATATGTCTAACTGTGCTCTAGTCACTTCTGCTTGACTGTTTATAATGCTTACAATTATAACTTTTGATTTCACTGTAGAGCAGGGATGTCCAATCTTGGCAACTTCAAGACTTGCGGATTTCCGCTCTCCCAGCCAGAAGTTGTGGAAGTGAAGGTCCACAAGTCTTAAAGTTTGTCAAGGTTGGACACCCCCGCTGTAGAACATGCTTAGGATCAGTAGAAAAGTGCAACCTCAACTAGATGAAAATATTAAAATAGTTCTACTATTTTTAAATTGAGTCTTTTTCACAAGCTAATAGGATTTCGCCCCCCCTCCCCCCTTTCTCTAGCATGTATGAATTCATTCAGGTGTGTACAATTTTAAATTAGGCATCTGCTGTGTTTCTGAGTGGCAGATGACAAGAACTACAAAGAGAATATAGGATGTGCATATAGAGAAGATTAACCAGATGCTGAAAATCAAGTTTTCCCAGTCAGAATTAGGGCACTCATAAAAAATTAGGGCACTCCATATATTTTACACATCATACCGACATGCGAACTAGTACTTGTGACTTAGTTGCAGGAATTTGTTAGGGTTATTAGTACTTCTTGTGATATCTACTTGTTCAAGAAAGAGGAAAGAAAAGTCCTTTCTAGTCATTTCTTAGTGACTTTTCCTTGACCCTGAGCTGCAATTCTCTCTCCCCAGATCTGTTTCCATTATAATCTTAGCCGTACACATACTCCATTTTTTGCCTAAAAGTTCATTTAAAGCTGTCCTTGCCCCATATAACATTAAAAAAGTAAAGAGCCCCAAACCTCCAACAGTTGCTTTGCAACTAAAGAATCAACATTTCTCAGCAGTGACCCACTTTGTGTTAAGAGGTAGATGTGATCATCTCCAGGATACTTGCACTCCTTCTACGTCTAGCATTATTCTATTATTTTCTTACTTCTCAGATTTCTCTGATTGCATCATATTCATTATTACTGCTTTCAATTGAGGGGCAGGGCATCATGCCAGCCTAAAAATTAAAATATAAAATAAAAGCAGCTCAGCCTATCACCTAAAGCAGGGATGGCGAACCTTTTCGGCACCGAGAAACCCAGAAGAGGAGCTGCCCAGGGGGCATGCACATTGGGAAATGAACTTCTGGTCTACGGCATGCATATGCGCGCCGGCCAGCTAGCCTTCTGGTTACTGGCGTACATGCAAGTGCAACGATCAGCTGGCCAGTGTGCATGCTCACATCGGAAAAAGAAAGACCAGCTCTTCCAGTTTCCAACACTGCTGCACGCATGCAGGCTAGCTGATCATCGCGCGCGCATGCACATCAGAAACCCGGAGTAGGAACAGGCTACGCTGCACATGCCAGGCGACATGGTTCCATGTGCCACTTTGGGCATGCATGCCATAGGTTCGCCATCACGGACCTAAAGAGAGGGGAGGAGAATTGAGGGACCTCCTCCACGGAAAGAGGCACCATTACTTTGGCAACACAGTTCTGTTAGGGCTCTGTTGGTACAGCCAGAACTGGCAATTCTATCTCTAAGCACCAAAATTATGAAAGGACAAATCACGTGACCGCACTAGACTTAGCAATCGCTTGCACTTCCATTGTTAAGGGAATCAGAGGGGCCATTAACCGAGACATCACTGGACCATAGCTTAAGATTTCACATTTGCCTTCACATGGTCTGGGATTTTATATTGGCTCAATAAGGTCTCTCACGGAGGACTTGTCTGTGATCTGCTCTGGAGTTCATTTTTCCTGGTCCAAAGTTGCCTCTGTCTCCACCTCTTCCACCTCGGTCTCCCGCTCGACCTCCAGGGAAACCACCTCTGTCAAAGCCTGTTTACTTGTTGGAAGCCTCTTGTGAAGCTTGCAAATGATGATCACATGACCAAGGGAACTTAAGATGATAATAAATGCACACCAGTTGCAAAGTTTAACTCTCATTACATATGGGCTAGTCCTGTCCATTGCATGCATTTCTCATGATAACCAATACATTGGGGAATATCAAAGAGCAGCAGAAATTGAAAAATCGGAAGAGTGATCGGAATAGGCAAGCCCTATTTATATATTTGCCACCAATTCTTTATTTTCTTCAAACTATTGATCATCTGACTCAGACAGCACAAGATCAGGCTATAAAACCAGGAAGTACATTCGTGTGTGTGCAAATTCTCAGTAGAAAAGTAATGTTACATTAAAAAGCAGAAGGTATAGGTAAAGTTTATACTCTTAAATTTTGTTCAGAACCAACTGTTAACCAGTGACGTGCGGTGAGGTTTATGGCTGGTGAGGCTGGTGATGTCATCAGCGCGAGCTCAGGAAGGCAGGGAATGGGACCACATGTGCAGGAGGCTGAAGCTGCCTCAGCCTCCTGCACACGTGGTCCCATTCCCCGCCTTCCTGACTCCTGAGTCAACAGGAAGGGAACCATAGAGTGCGCTCCACGGGACCGCGGCTCACGCTCCGTGGTCCCCTTCATGTTGACTCAGGAAGGTGGGGAATGGGACCACGTGTGCAGGAGGGAGGCTGAGGCTAGAGGAGCCTCCTGCACACGTGGTCCCATTCCCGGACCACATATGCAGAAGGCTCTTCAGCGCCTTTTCCCTTTTTTTATTTTCATGATGAGAGCAGTGAGGCTCTGTCTCCCCTGCCTCCCCTGACCGCACGTCCCTGCTGTTAACCATGCTGATTTACTATTACAAGAACGAAAATGTGATAGAATCCCCTAAGTAATCAGGAATTAACAGTAACAGCTAGGGATCTGGGATGAGCACTGCTATGGACTAAATTTTTATTGCAACTCAGAATTGGAAGCCATTATCACCAGTTCACAACCTCTGAGATGGTACAGAAATTGTACCCAACCCCCTATTTCAGTTCCTTTGCCCACATTTCTGTTCTACCCTTTGTGTAGGGATACTTTAGCCCATTCTCCTTCAGATTGTTAATTGTGTGTTCACATTCTCTGCATTCCTCCTCTGAGAATCTCTTACTGCTAGCAAAACACTATCACCCCAAGACTCATGAATTCTCTCTTCCTGCAATGTGGCCACAAGGATATCAAAATGTTCTTTTAAAGTTCTTTTTAAATGAACCATGGTTTGTCATTATAATGCAAGATAAAAGGTGGTTGGCTTAAAGTACTGAAATAAACTTCAGATCCAAGCTTGTTCATTAAGGACATGAATCCCAAAGGCTTATCTGGGTTCGCTCTGATAATGTTAACTATGGTTAATATAATCACAGATATATAACAGGGAAAAAAGAAACAGCCAAGCATGTTGCAGAAAACCATTAAAGGTCTTTTGAAATTGGAAAGATTCTTCCCCTTTTAAAAAAAAAAATGGAGATTATTTCATTATACAAATATTTCTTCAGAAGGAATATTAAAGACGGGGTAAACACATCTAAGAAAAACTTGGGCTCCTTCAGTCATATTATCTTTCTTAAGAGATGAAGGATAACATATGAGACAATACAAAAGCAAGTAAAGCGTGAGATTAATTTAACAGCAAATAAAATAATTATCTATAAACAGACTTATAGAGGATTCTGGATATGTTTTGGACTGGATGTAGTTTTTAAACATTGTTCTAAGGCAACCTGATGTATAATACTTGACAATGCTCCCAAGTTATTATAATGTGTAGTCTGGTAACAAAATCCTAATTGCAAAAAGGATGAACAATCACTTCTCACATTCATGGTCAGCACCTCAACCATGACTAGAATGAGTTTCAGTTCACTTGCTCTCATTCATTCTCTCATCCCTTTTAGACAATGTGTTAGGGAATCCTCTGCCTTAACGGTACTAAAGGGGCAAAAGAGAGCAAATTACATTTTCTGTTCAAATTTCTTAATGGAAATTTTTGGTTTTGCAAAGTACAGAACAGAACAACAGAGTTGGAAGGGACCTTGGAGGTCTTCTAGTCCAACCCCCTGCTCAAGCAAGAGTCCCTGTACCATTCCTGGCAAGTGGCTGTCCAGTCTCTACTTTAAAAGCCTCCAGTGATGGAGCTTAAAGTTGAAGTGCATGTTTGCAATTTTAGTACAACAATATGTTAAAAGTAAGTCAATGTGAGACCTTGTTCTCTCTTCTTAATATTAGGATCTAGCAAGCAAAACTTTAAAAGCTCCAAAGATACTCTGAGCCTGACACTGTGGAGCTGCTGAAAGCATTTTTATCATTACTTTTATCGCAAAGCAGTCTTGCTCTCGAAGTACAGACTAGAAAGGACTCTAATAAAAAAAAGAAAAGCATGTAGACCCTATATTAATTACTGCAGTGCAAAACCTATAGTTGGTGGATTGAATCCAAACATCTGTTTTTTTCCCCCTGGACCTGAAAGATCCAAGACCAAAAAGGCTGTGTGTGCATGTGTGTAAACACACATATTTTTGAAGAAACATGTTGACCCTTTGTGGCAGATCAGACTAGGTCCAATGCCACTTTTATTATAAGGCTACAGTAACAGAATCTTGCAATCTGAATCTATTTCTCCCCCCCCCCACACACACACACACACTTTCTTCAAGAAAATTAGGAAGGGTCTGAAACGATTTCCCAAATTACAGTTTCTGTTTGGACTTAAATTTATTTTATCTGATTGTTGTCTCTGGCTGCAGCTCTTCCTTCTCTTTCTCTTCCTTCTGACCATTACAAAACACTTGTCAGAGGAGAGTCAGAATGAAAGCAAGGAAAATAATCTCTTAAACCAAGATCAGAAGTATGACCAACACTAACATCATTGGGCAAACAGAAGTTCTGCTCAGGATTCAAATAGCAGCAACAGTAGTCAATCCAAAAGAATAGGGCGGAATGGAAGTGCATTAAAAAAGAAAGAAAAAAAAAAAGACCAAGGTTCAAAACACATGGTGATATTTATATTTATACAATGGGTTTCTATCCTGCCTTTCCTCAGTACCAAAAGGTACGTTGAAGAACCTCTCAATTTTATCCCCACAATATTCACGTAGGGTAGGGTTCATCATAAATATCAGTTAGTTGCCAAGCATCCGAATTTTGATCACATGACCACGGGGATGTTGCAACAGTTGTAAGAGTGGGAAAACAGTCACACTTTTCACCCTCTTTCCCTCCAATGGGGGAAAATAATAAATTCGTGGTGGCATAATCAAGGGCAAACTTGAACAGAGTGGGAAGGTATTCTTTCTCGTAGCCCCAGTCTCTCTTTTTATAATCAAGGAGAGAAGCAACTTAGAACCGAGGAGAAATTTCCTGACAGAACAATTAATCAGTGGAACAACTTGCCTCCAGAAGTTGTGAATGGTCAAACACTGGAAGTTTTTAAGATGTTGGATATCCATTTGTCTGTAGTGGTGTAGGGTTTCCTGCCTAGGCAGGTTGGACTAGAAGACCTCCAAGGTCCCTTCCAACTCTGTTATTCAATTTTAATATCTCAACGTGGCCATACTAACATGGCTGCAGAGAGACTTCAACTCAATCTGATCACAGGGGTTAGAAAGAACAGTTAACCCCACCAGTAAATGGTTAAGTAGCTTGCAGGATACGCAGGTAATTAACAGGATGTGTGGGGCTAAAGCTATCCATTCCAGGTTTAATTGAGCAAGTCAACCAGCTGGGTTTTGGAGTTTATGCCATGTATTAACTCTCTTCCAGATGATTCAGTTCAATGCTTTATGGAGAGAGGACCATTCTTTATCTCATTTTGTACTTGGCTAAATAGCTATCTGCTGCTTTACAGAGCCTGGCAGAAAGAAATGAAGACTTCAGTTCCCTGCCTCCACTGGTGTCAGCCTTTTGCATCCAGGGACACCTCCTGCACGGATACTCCCAGTATGTAGTTCAGAAAGACGTTAAGCACGCTAAGAAAGCATCCCTCTAGGCTTGCGTGAAATGTCTTTTCTCTTCCTTCTGAATCTATTAAGTTATAAATTCTGAAATTAGGGGCAGAGTTTCTACCCTCACTTCTTCCCACATAGAAGTAAAGCACGTCAGAGGTGAAACAGCGCCCAAACCCAAATTAAGTAGCAAGGGAAGTGACAGGCTCTTTTTATCAACTCATGTGTACTGCCTTCTTTCTCTCTCTCTCTCTCTCTCTCTCTCTCTCTCTCTCTCTCTCTCTCTCTCTCTCTCTCTCTCTCTCTCTCTCTCTCTCTCTCACACACACACACACACACACACACACACATGCTTCTTTTCCAATTACCATCACTATCCTGCTCCCCACAAAGAGCTATTAGGAAAAAGCTGTAGAAATATTTGCCCAAAGCAGAGATTGTTGCTATGTCTCGGTGCATTGTAGATGGGAATATACACAGCAAACATGCTCTGTGAGGGACCCTGCGGGATTCCAGCTCCTTCAGGAAAGCTTTGTGAACTGAGCTCTGCATGCATCGGCCAGACCATTGTGAAAAGGAAACAGAAAAACCATTACCAACCTAGTCCCCCCTGTACACACAATCCCCATTCTCCCTCTTCAGTGCCTTCTTCCTCCCCACCCCTCAAAAAAAAATAACCCGCCACCCTCCTCAAAACAAATTGAACCACGAGGGAGGGTTGCTTTTAAAAAGAGTGAAAAGGGTTCCTCTATTAGATTTAAGGCAACAAGTCAGAGCGGCAAGGGGCCTTTATGCACCGGGGAAGCCTCCCACTGCTCCCAGACTGGGCTGAGCTGGAATCCTGGGGCCCAGCTTTCTGAAGCCTGCCATTGATTTGTCAGTGGTGATAAGTGAGGGCAGAACGGTTCCCACAATCCCCTGCAGAGGGGAAGGTTCTCCCACAGCGCTCAAGGGGAGAAGTGTTTTTTTGAGAGAGACGGAGAGAGAAAAAGAAAGAGAGGAAGATAGAATTGGGAGGTCAAAAAAAATCTGGAATGTTTCTTCTCTCTGACAAAGAAGGAAATGCTTATTCTGCAGATCAGGCAGAGAGGAGACAGGGGTCTCTAAAAAGACAACGCTGCAGCTAATGTGGCTTCCTCTGTGCCCCTGTCAGAAAGAAAGCACCATGCTGGATTTCTTTAATATGCTTGCACTTAGAGAGCTTTTGTGCACCAGATGAATAGAATAATATTCCTCCGCCGATTTGCCATTGTGTGGGTGCCAACCCAGAGATTTTTTAAATCTCCCTTATTAACACGAGAATCTTCACTCTACAAGTAGATGTTGATATGGGCTCATTTTTGTTTTTCTCACAAAGTAAAGTTTCTTTTTTCTTTCTCTCTCTCTCTAAATGAAAGCTTAGAAGATTCATTATAGGGTGTGTGGAGGGCAGGAAAGATATGGAAATAAAAGAATACTTATAAATTGAGAAAACCTTAAAGCCAATACAAAAGCACAAAGCATTTTAAATGAGATATTCCTCTCTACAGGAAAAAAAAAACACCTTATGGTCATTCTAATTCATGATCTCTGCATGGTAGACCACTAAGAGGCACCGATAGTCAAGAATGAATAGGATTAGGGAAAAAACTGAGAACTGAGGAAAAAACTAAGAACTGAGTAACCATATTTGGAAGGAATGAAGTTGAATGAAGGTAGGACGCACCAGTTCCCAGGCTAGAGGAAATGTTTATGTCAACACAGAACAAATGTCTCTCGGGGACAAGAGATCAGCCAAGGTACGTTGATTCAAAAAGGCAGGATTAAGGAATCAAGGAGCATCGGCGTTAAATTACTGTGTACTGCAATCGCCAGGTCTTCTGGGTGCACATAACTTCACTTTTGTCTGCGGTAAAGAAACTAATCTAGCTATGTTGTTCGTTCGTGTGTGTGTGTGTGGTGTGTGTGTGTGTGTGTGTGTGTCTTCTGCTGAATAGGTCAGTTTCTGAATTAGCATCCTGAGAGTCAAGAGCTTCAGTGAAATTTAGCAATACTCTCGCTTCTCCTTCCATCCAAAAAGATGATCTTGCAGTATCGGGGTTCTGAATCATGTGAAATCAGATATGGTTTATCTCTTGTAGACCGTCACACCAAACTTGAAAATGTTTACTTACAAAAAATATATCACCCACTCAATATCCCTGGTGCCTTCATTCCTTCAAAATGTACTACTAAAAAAAAGGTTACAATTGCAATCAGGACCTATACCTAAATCATCATGGCTGCCCAAAAGCCATCAACCAGATGTGGTATTTAACAAAAAAAATATTTTCAGTGTCTTCCTGGATACCAAGATTGAATGAACCAAGTGCATATCTGTGGGCAGCATATTCTATAATGTAGGAGGAACACCTTTTGGCCCACATTCCTTTAATCTCTTAAGGAGCATAGCCTTAAAAGCAGACCTTTAAAACCAAATGCCAAGAAAGAACCCAATGTCACAAGTTTAACACCACTGAAGTTGTAAATATTCCGGATTTATAAAATCTGCAAATTTAGGCTTCTTTTTATGTTCATTTGTTCGTTCTTGCTCTCTCTCCTTCGTCTAGGAAATGACAAATTAATCTTGTCAGAAGTATTAAATAGAATGCTTGCAAGTATTTTGACATTAAACTGATGTTTGCATGAAATTAAGCCAAGAAACCAAGAACTGCAAGTAGCCCAACCTGGCCTAGGAAAGAAGGATACTGAACCAAATGTTTTGGGCAGTTTCATCTGTTACAGCTAGCTCAGGATTCTTTCCTTTAAATTCACAGTGACATGGAAATTACTAATCCCATATAACTGCAGATATGGGAAGCACGCATATCTTTTCAATTTGATCAATAAGCAGGGAGTTATGAAAGTGACACAGAATAGTCTATAAATGTTATAATATACAAACATAAAGGAGATTCTATCCCAATATATAGGAGGATCAATAGCTATAGAAGGTGACTAGTGGGTTTCCTTGGACAGTTAGTTGGCCACTGTGAAAAAAGATAGTGGAATTCAGAGGAAAGTCCTCTGCAGCTCACAAGAGACATAAACATTCTTGAACAAAGATAGGTTTTCCAGAAGCACTACAGATGTAACTGATCAAAGCACACCATAAACATTAACCTTAGTCTCACAGTCCTATTGGTGATAACTTCACAAAATAGCAGATCACAATTTCATTACAATCAGAAATATTTTTTTAAATGGAACATATAATCTAATATTTTGATAATTAACAAAAGGGAAACTATCGTAAAATTGGAACAGCAAAATTATAGCCACATTTAGTCCATCATTTACAGTATTTTGATAAACTTCCTGGATGCTCTTAACTTAGATTCTACATTAATAATATATGAATATTTTTTCCAAAGGTGTTCAACAGATTGAATCTTAACAGGTGTAGCTTGATTCACTTTAAACTGAATTCGCCTACATGACAAATCACCAAGATATCAGCAAAATTATGTTAAGGAAGCCTGCTTCCACTACCCCAATTGTGTGTATAATACATTTTATGTAAACTAGCTTATCTTCATTGACCCACAAGGAAAGATGTGGATCTAGTTCAGAAGAACAAATTGTCTAAAAGAAAGAATGGAAACCTGTTACAGGCATCAGGCATGGAACCAGCAATGCATTCCTTCACAGTTCCTTTTTGCACAGCTTTGTTTTGTGTTCAATGGTCCTGAAGACAGAATACCCTGGTTCTGTTTCCCAGGGTATGAAACCTGGTCTTGTGAGGACTTCCACGTCTTTCTGCTTGGTTCTGCATACTGTTTTACTGTACTTGCTTTTAGCAGGTTTGCAATCATCAATTCTTTCAGTAGAATTTTTTTTCAATTCAATTTTCATTTTTTTCTTTTTCAATCTTTCTAATAAGATTGCTGCCATTTTTCCCTCTAAGAGGAAGAACTTTCTTGAATTTGAGAATCTATTGACTGATCTTAATCTGATCATTTATTCATTCATTGACTTCATGCTCTGTTTTTCTATCAGAGAGAGACTTCTCTATCAAACACAATCCCACCTCCCCTTCCCACAAAAAAGTATCCGCTAGTTCCCTGAGAAGTCAAATTCCATTGAGAGTTTCCTTCCTTACCTAGAAACTACTTCACAGCCAGAGGTGGTATTCAGCAGTTCTGAAGAACAGGTAACAGAAATTTTGAGTAGTTCGGAGAACCAATAAATACCACCTTTGACTGGCCCCGCCCCAACTATTCTCTGCCTCCCGAGTCCCAGCTGATTGGGAGGAAATGGGGATTTTGCCCATTTTCCCCTGCCATGCCCACCAAGCCATGCCCACAGAACCGGTAGTAACAAATTTTGAATCCCACCACTGCTCACAGCTATTGCCCATCACCAGCAAACACTCAATCAAGACAAAAAGAGTGGGCACCAATCTCAAAGACAGAAAGAATTAGAGGATGGGGAAAGTGTGCTTTTAGGGTGCTTTTGTCCATTCAGTCAGGCAGATCAACAGGTTGCGTGTCAGCCAGTGGTCACTGAAATCTACTTCAACTTCTGAAAAATCTACCCAGTGAATACTTCTAAACAGTCTTTAAGAGTTCTAGACCTCCAGGAGTTGGCTTGAAATAAACATCCCCATTACCTGCTGAGTTAGTCCTATTTGTCAGACTTTCCATCTATCTAAGGAGCTTGTTTACATGATTAATGTGCTGTAATGTAATAAGTTGCTCTAACTCACTGTAATCTGTTTACATGATCAAACCACAACTGAATCGTCTGAAGATAAGGAAGCATGCAATAGGTTTTGTCTAGTAGTAAGGGACGATGAGAAATTCTGGTGTGGCAGTTTCCACAGGTAAGATGTGGGTGGAGATGAATGTTTCATTTCAAGTACACAAAGTAATTAAACAATGATCCAAGATACTACATTCCCTGCAATAGTCTAAGTGCACAGTTAAGACAAAGACAAACCACTCGGGAATACTTCTGGGTCAATGGCTTGCTAATTATGTCAAATGTACTCTTGGAAATTCCAGAACTGCACTTTTGGGGTAGCTGAATGAGCATGCTTTGAAAATGATTCACAAAAAGAGTTTTAGTATGCAAAGGAGGGTAAGTTGCAAAGCGCATGGCATTTCATCTACAGCTTTAGACTAATTCCATTAGTTCAGAGAAATACTCGGGCAGTGCATTCTAATCTTTATAACTTTCATCCAATGCATTGTATGGCAAAAAGAAAATTAGGGAGCCCAGCAGCTTTTGAAAATTTATATCAGCATAGGTACAAAGAGGATGAGTATAGGTTCACTTGTTGTTTCCAGATGTCATATTTTATTTGTTTCTTACTTTTTTTCCAAATGTGCCTATTAATATCTAGGAGAAGGGAAAATAGGATGAGAAAAAAGATGTAAGCATTTCTCCCAATTGGATTTCCCCTACCTAGGACCTAGTTACCTGCGGGATCGCATCTCACCTCATACATCCCTGCGACCAATCCGCTCTCACAGGGAGGGACTCCTCCAGGTGCCGTCCACTAAGCAGTGTCAATGGGCGGCGCCCAGGAGTAGAGCCTTCTCTGTGATGGGCCCAACCCTCTGGAATGACCTCCCCCCCGATATTAGAACTACCACCGACCTCCGCTCCTTCCGACAGAAGCTTAAGACCCACCTGTTCCAGTTAGCTGGCTTAACTGATTTATAATCCCACTTTCAACCTCCTGGCAAACATCTTATTGGGTAGTTTTCAAGGGTATTTTAATGTATTTTAATGTTTATTTGTATTTTAATTTAAATATTGTACAGTCCACATCCTACCTCCTCCTTTTACCTATTTGTATATTTAAGTATACCCATATTTTGTATTTATACTGTTTTAATATGACTGTACACCGCCCCGAGTCCTGTTTAGGAAAGGGTGCGGTTTATAAATTAAAGATTATTATTATTATTATTATTATTATTATTATTATTATTATTATTATTATTATTATTATTATTATTATTATTATTATTATTATTACAGTTACTTATATATATAACAAATGAACAAATTAGGGATGTGTTAAGAGTTACCAGTCCAAAAACCAAAGTTATCTGCAATATTTCATTCTTTCCAGAAAATGCCATTACAAGGTTAAATAGTTTCCTGAAGTAAATTCTCCAAGATCAACAAATTTTGCACATCTCTAGAAGAATGCATTTCCAATTATTTGGATAATTTTTAGATTGACACTACAAAACTGGTATTGAGATTAAATTGCATACATTTTATATCCAGCTCCATGAGTAGACATCTCAGTATAATGAGACATGAATCAAGCTACTTGTCAAACACTATTCTTATTAATGTGAAAAGAGTATATATTCACATACGATCATTATCCTTTCACTGAAGTGGCTTCTCTTTATTACTTAGTGGAAGACTCACAAAAATGATACCATTCTAGCACAAAGCTCATAGTTAATTCAAATATATGGGGATAAGTGTGTGACATATTGTTCCCAAATTCATATACATGAGCTCTGCATTCTTTAGAAATTACTGAAAGGGAGGCTTTACTTCATGAGGAAGCATGAGTTCAGTCTCTTTTTGAAACAGCCATGTCAGTTATGAGGCTAATGTCTGAGCCTGAAAAGACAGGGCTTCTTTAATGAACCCCTTTAATTAGTCTACTCATTAAATTAGCTATGTCTTTCTTCAGGCTCAGCTGAAAAACAGAAAAATAAAAAGGGCATAGCAAGCATGCTTCCAGATCATTTTCAAAGCATATAAATGCTTAATGCATACCATCTAGTGTTTTGTGGGGAATAATTTAGATATGCAGTAGGGACGAAATGAATTCATGCACAATATACATTTTTTCATATCTGACAACTCAGTAACTGCTCCAATCTTTTACGTTTTGCTTTGTAATTTTTTGCTGTGGGTTTATTTTTCTGCATTTTGAGCAATGGGGTTTTTCTCCCTCTCCATATGTATTTTTCTCCGAGGCTAAATACAATTTACCTACAGGCAGAAAACTGGTGCAAAATGAAGAACACTTAAATGTGGTTTTATATTTTTGCAAACAAATGGAAAATGTAGGTGAGCATGTATCCAAAATTAAATACATAACCTATTTGAAACAGTAATTCTCCTGCCCTAACTCATTAATTAAAACAGTAGGTGTGACATTTTATGTTACTAACAATTTTAAATACCTGGAAAACATAATGCAAAATTACTGTAGACATGCAGGGAGGTTCAACCCAGCTAGTGCAACAATTCTTTTCTTGCACACTGAATATGCCAATTCCTTTCTCTCTTCATGTACCTTGCAACCCATTGTAATTTCTATTTTTCCTATTTCCCCAGCTTTCTATAGGTACAAGACAACCTGTACTGTCAGTATTAAGAAATCCTTAAACAGAATGCTCTGTTACTCAGTTACCATGTAAATATCAGAGTGACAGAATAGCAGAGTTGAAAAGGACTTTGGAGATCTTCTAATCTGAGCCCCTGCTCAAGAAGGAAACCTGCTTGACAATAAAATAATATATTATAGTACCATTAACATGCTACTATTAATATATTAGCAATAGCACTTAGGCTTATATACTGCTTCACAGTGCTTTTACAGCCCTCTCTAAGCGGTTTACAGAGTCAGCATATGGCCCCCAACAATCTGGGTCCTCATTTTACCCACCTCGAAGGATGGAAGGCCGAGTCAACCTTGAGCCTGGTGCGATTCGATCTGCCAAACTGCTGGCAGCCGGCAGACAGCAGAAGTAGTCTGCAGTACTGCACCCTAACCAATGCGCCACTGCAACTCAATATTATTAATATACAAATAATAGTGCATATATAGTTTCTCTGTTGACACAATGTTTCCAGAGTTCATCCCCCCCAATTAAAATTCCATTGCAAGAACTAAAATATCTCCATCTTTGTCCTCAATGTCTGCTTTATGTCCCACATCAACACTTCAGTATGCCTATCTTGCATATGTCATTCAAACCAAAGATTTTCATCTTCTTCTTGAGGCTTCGCATTACCATACTTCCTAACCTGGTTTTTGGTCTTGTCCTCTTCCTCCTCCTCCCAACTATACAAACACACCTTCTTTTTAGCATTCGTTTATCTTTGAATTTTTCTCCTACATGAATTGTCAAACATGTCACTTTTATGCCAAGGCAGAAAGACAGAAGCAGCTGAATATGTAAGACTTGCAAACAGATAGAATGCCTGCCCTCTGCTAGATACATCAAGATGAACTTGTAGAATTATTGCTGCTTCCAAGTAATTTTTAAACGTTTTGTGCACATCACCCACAAAAAAATATCCCTCTACGCAGATTTATCTACACCAACAAGAACAAAGTTCCCATGACCTCAAACACACACTAAGTAGACAGGAACTGGCCAAGACCAATTTAACTTTGAAGAGGAGAACCCAGAAAGAGGCAAAGATTTAAAAGAAACGGAACAATTTGGCAGACCAATGGGCAAAAGTAGATTTCCTGCCAAAGGCATTTTGCCCTTTCAAGTGGAGTGGAGGAAAACACAGGCAATAAGAAGAAGTGTGGAAGATAGATGGGTCTTTCAGCAATGAAGGGTTTAATTCTTCCCCCCCAACCCCAACCCTAAAGCCCCTTCCTCCAATACACACACACACACACACACACACACACACACACACCCTTTACTCTCTATCTGGTTCATTGCATGAAAAAAGCAAAACGCTGAAGAAGATATTATTTTAGTGTTCCTGGAAAAGCATGTAGAAATATACTTCAGGTGCTAAACCAACAGCACTTCGCCTTATGGCTGGCGAGGAAATGTTTTTCCCAGTGTTTCTCTGCAGCCAGTTTTGGATCTTTCACACTTATCCCAGAAAAAAAGTGTTCAAAGTGGTGCTTCATCCAAGGCAGAATCAGAACATTTATGAGTCTTTCTTCACCAACCTCTCTTCCAACTCACACAAGTGTCCACCAGTCTGAAAAGGTCCTATCAAACATTTAACTGGAACAGTTGCATGCAGTATTTTGACATGTGATATTTCGATGGCTACTTTGAGAATGTAGACAGTTCTTTTTAAATAGGAGAAAACAATAGAGTTTGTTCTAATGGTTAACAGCACAAATTTAACAAGGTGAAACAGAGGTAACAGAGGTCATAAAAGAGTGGCAATAAAAGAAAGAAAGAAAAAGAGTGGCTACAAATCCTGCCTCATCAATGCCTCAAACATTAATGGGACTTGTAGCTTTAAAAAAATACTGCCAAAATGCAGCAGTAGCATAAATAGGAAGAAGCTGTGAACAAATATGAGAAAAGAGATTAAATACGTAACCTTTCTTGATAAAAAGCAGTATGTCAATAATTAATACAGTAGAAGATTTTGATTGCAGCCTCATTCCTGATCTCTAGGGATGTTGGAAAACTTCCCTTGGCTTGAAAGTTATTATGAACCAATCTGATAATCTGTTCTTATAAAAGCATGTACACCAAAATGCAATTTTTTGATATACTGTACTTTCTGGATTAAAATGTACAAATTGTAATTCATTTCATGAATGTAATCAAAATTTAACAGCTTAAATTATAACAGCTAAATGGTACCCACCCAGCTGGGCACAATCGTATTAGATATTACATTTCAAATTTCCCATGCAAGAGACAACTAAACTCTGCTGAAACCATCTTACAGGTAGTCCTCAATTTACAACTCTTTCTTTAGTGACTGTTGAAAGTTACGATGGTGCTGGAAAAAACATGATTTACAACAAGTCCTTGCACTAACGACTGTTGTAGTATTGCCCTGGTGTCACTTGATCAAAATCCAGGTGTTTGGAAACCAGCATAAATTTACAACAGTTGCAGTGTCCTGGAGTTGCATGATTGCCATTTGTGAATTTCCCAGCAAAGCTTTAATAAAGAAAGTCAGTGGCGAACGCTGGAATTGCTTAATGATTGCATGATTCACTTAACAGCCACTTCAAAAAAGGTTGTAAAATCAGATGAGATTCACGCAGCAATGCAAATTCCGGTCCCAATTGTGGTTCTAAATCAAGGTCTATGTAATCTCCATCACCCTGCTATTTTTCCCCACAGAGCTGTACATATTTGGATATAATTGTTATACTTATTCAACTTTGCTCTATGTGTGGAAATGCTTCTTTGGTCATTATTAACCACAGTTCCCTCCAATGTCACACGAAACCAACAAGGCTGACCATCCTTGCCAATTTCATTAACTTTTGTCTTCCCGATAAGTGCTTCTAGGTGAGGATTTTCAATCATTCTGCCTTATTGTGATTATTATTGGTTCTGATAACCTTTTCCTTTTATAAACTCCCAGGTTTCCTTACCACTTTTGGTATCTTTTTTTAATACTAGGAAAAAACATGTATGGAGAAAAAGACAGAGCAACTTCACAATACCTTTCAAGTGTTAATGACTGCTTCTGGAAGGATGCACCTTTTCTTTCCAAATAATATCTTATGCTTTAAAGTTAAAATATTAATTTTCAAAGAAACCTAAGCCTTTAGCTTGGCCACGTGAGTTTCAGCTGCACATGCAAGAAAGAGATGCATGAATGGAAGAACAGATCAATGCAAACTGCATTGGGATGGCATCACGTAGAAGTCAGACAATTAGCACAATATAAATTAGCATCCAGGATCAGCAAGTTAGAAAGATCCTAGCTAGACACACAAACAGGAAAACCATAACTTCAGAATGCAAAAAACAAACATGCATGGAAGATCATTAAGCCGACTAAAATTAGGCTTGGCTAGACTGAAATGAAGCTGCAAAAGAATTGCCAATCTTTTTAAAAAAAATTACTGAAATTTGCATTGTTTGATACAACTTTCAAGCAATGGCTATCTGTGTAAATTATTTTGTAAGGGGGCACTTAATTTCAAGTCAGATAACAAAACTTTGTTGTCATAACTTCATTCGCAGAACACTGCCTTTTATATATTTACTTAATGACAAAATTCCTATAGTCCCTAACTGCTCTTGACTCAGGATGGTTTACAAAGAAAATAAACCACAAATAAACATAAACCCTATGCAAGCAACTTGGTGTACTCAAAGCCAGTCAAAATAGAATGGTTTCCATAGCTTTGCAAAATGCCAATCTACTCTTTTAGTCAGTGGTTGAGTCATTGTATTTTAGATTGCCTGAAGTTTCTGAGCTGGCTTCAGGGACCACCCCATGTACATTGTACTGCAGAATCTTACTTTAAGGTGATGAAGGTGTGAGTCACTATTTCAAGGACATTCTGATTCAAAATGCCCACAATTGACACATCAGCCAAAGTTGGGCGAAGGCTTTCAGGTTTCTATCTGTTGCTTGAACAGTAGTTGCAAGTCCAGAAAGACTCTCAAATCACTCATTAAGGAAAGTGCAAGTCTACCCAGAGTCAACTTAGGGGTCAAAATCAAACATTATTGTTTGCCTACACACAGCAGCTCCATCTTTAAGGATTTTATCTGAGTTTGTTTGTTTGACCCAACCAGCTACTTGCAGCCTCAGGACACTGGAGAATTCCTAGCCCTTCCCGCGTGGTGATATATAGTTATGTGTCATCAGTCTCCTGACAATACCTAATTCCAAAACCAACAAATAATCTCTTCCAGCAGTTTCATGCAGATATAAAGAGAATGTGGGAGAGAACTGAAGCCCTGAGGTGCCCCACATTGATGGAGCCAAGCCAACTGCTCTTCCCTCCATCCTCTGACTAATATTGCAGAATTGTGCCTCTTACTTTCAACCCCCAAAATCAATTCATCAGGATATCCTGTTTGATAATATCAAATGTTTCTGAAAGCTCCAACAAACACCAAATACAGTACACTCCAATAGGATTTTCCTGGAGTACCTGGAGACTCATTGCCTTTTTCAAAGTCTTCCTCCAAATGAAAGATAGAGATTAAACAGAAGTTATCCAATATGACTGGACCAGTATGACATCTCCTTAAACTGCACCATCTAAAAATATGTGAGAGGAATTGAATCAAGTCCATCACAAACTAGAAAACTAAAACCCTTTTTGTATTTGCCGAATTCACAAAGAATCCGAGTCCAACAGAACAAAAGTAATTCCTTTCAAAACAATTGGCTGGAACTGGAATTGCTGCATTTGTCACATGCAATTCAATCATCAAAGAACGATACACAATCCACCACAGTCCGAAGCCGCAATTACAAAACAGACTGTTACCATAATATGGCAAACGCTGTGCAAAAGCACTGGGAAAAATACGAAACTTACATTCAAACAAACAGGCGAGCAGAAAATACCACATTGCTTTTTATATTACTAAACGTTGGTCTAAAGGAAGATGTGGGGATGATTACTACCTATTTGTTCTCTGGGAAATATAGTGAATGAAAACCCTTTGAAGGTCAAAACCCAACATAACTGTGTCAATGAGTCAAAGATACCACAAACCCGGAGCTAAAAACTGAACCTTTTAGTCATGTTAACTTCATGGGCAACAGCTAGTATTTGTGTTCTCTGTCAAGCTATATGTAAAATGCAGACAGATGGATATTAAATACAGTATACCAATTAATGCAATGTGAATATACTCAAGGCAAAAGAATACCAGTCTAAAGAGAACTTAAAGGAGAGTATCTTCTTTTTTTAAAAAAAGAATCATATTCCAGAAATGGATATTTTTCTTTTAAAAAAAATCAAGCTCCATTTGGATAATATTTCTTTGAAGCTACAAAAGCTTCTTCCTCACCTGGAGCATTGTAATTACCTGTTTTACCACTGTCAACTATCTGTGTGGCTATAATACAAACAGTAAAAAGACAGAAAGGTTTCTTAACTGCAGTTTCTGGTAGTCAATGCAATTCTATTTAACATTGTAAGTAACTTAATTTCTCTCCTAAAAGAGATTCCTAAATGCTTGAGGAACATTCGGGATGGATTTGCCTACCTTTTCTACACTAAATCAAAACAAAATATTAATCAGCCTTTTAAAACAGTTCCACCGTGTCTGAGCCCACAATGCTGGAAATGCTGTTTATTATGAACACTAACTACATGTTGGGTGCTCTTGACAATCCCAATAAAACATACATTTTGCAAATCTGCCTCTTAAACTTCTAGTGCTTGTTTGGACTTGAAGCAATGTGAAAATTATACTTTATAAATGACCGGGCAGGGAAAACAAACAGTCAAACCAAAATATCACTTCTAAACCTCAAAAAAGGCTTCTCTGTATAAAACATTTGCACAGCAGCACAAAAAAGAATTTAAAAACTGCCATGATAATGAATATAACACAATGATATAGGGTCTCTCAGAGAAGTATATATTAGTAAAATCTACTTTAACTCACTTTGAAAACATAGCAATGTGTCAGATTACAATACCACAATTTTAGTTCTGCTATATAATTTCCATTAAGTTCCTTTTCCTGAAGTTTATATTTCAGAAAAAGAAAAAAAGGATTTACCAGATTATATCTCAGTCTTGTGTCAATTAAGGACTATCTTTGCCAGTTCACTACCCATAAAGTATTAAAACAAATGTACTTATCTGCTCAAACGATCCTTGCCTCTCTATAGCATAATTTTCCCAATCTGCTGCTCTTAATATGCAATGTACATCAAGAACAACAAAACAGAAAGTGGTATGAGGATAATAGGAGTCTGCCACACCTGGAGAACAAGTTGACCAAGGTTGCCCTAACCAGTTACGATGGGATTTTATTTTCTCATAAACAAAATATCACAAATTACTTGCACTCTATGACTATAACACTGGTAAGCCTTTTAGTGCATAGAGTGATAGGATTCAAATAATTTAACAACCGGTTCTCTGCCCTAATGACCAGCTGGGTTGGCGGGGTTCAGTGGTCATGTGACTGGGTGGGCGTGGCCAACTCAACATCGCTCACATCGATGGGCACTTCGTCTTAGCTGTTACAATGTAATAAGGGTTAACCGGACAGGCAGTTTCTGTAAGCAGAGCAATAAAGATGAGGCTAGAAACAACACCAGAATGTTTCCCTCCTGCCTTCCTTACAGAATTAGCCCTGTAATGTGGGAAAAAACCAAAACAAACCATGGGGCCGTTTCTGCTCTCCAGAGGGCCTCCGGAGCCTGTCAAGGCCATTTTCACCCTCCCAGAGGCTCGAGGTAAGCCGCCGGAGCCTGGGGGAGGGAAAAAACACCCCCCTGGCATGGTGCAGGAGGTCCCCACCATGGCCACGTCTACCCAGCAACCGGGCAGAGAACCCCTTGCTAAATTTTTTGAAGTCCACCCCTGGTTTCTAGCCTGGTGCCTTAACCACTAGAACAATTTGGCTTTCTTTTTAAAAAAAAATCTTTCAAACAGTCTGCATAATTTAGAATTTTAATCCCACTATTGCTAGCACAGTAGCAACCACAGGATCTTGCATGTTTGGGCAGAATGGCAGCAAATTGCAAGTTTTGCTGCTTTGGGTCCACATGCGATGCTTGTAAGAAAAACAGCAGAGCATGCATTACACTGCTGCTTTAATCAGTCTGCTGCCCCCCCCCCCCCCCCCGGCGTTTAGCTGAATAGGCTGATGATCCTGGGAGTTTAGTAACTTAGCATGTTTGAAAGGTTCCAAATTACGCAATTTTGGGTTCTGTATCATTTCTGCCCCACCCCACTCCTCTTTTGTTTTTACATCCGCAAAGCAAGGCAGCTCAAACTAACAAAGTTCCTGAGGTGTTAAACTGCAATATTATGGAAGAATGCAACTTACTGAAGAAAGAAAACATATATAATTAACCTGCAGTTTTAATGTGTTGAAACTAATTAAATCTATTATTTAAAGGCGCATTGCTTTTGACACTGTTTTTACTAACTCTCTTGTTGGTTCTCCCCAAATATCAAACAATCTTCCAATACAAAGAAACATCTGGATTTTTTATAAATGTTGCTGTATTGATTGTATTACAGCTGTCTGTGAGTAGTGCTTATTGGCCACAAAAATAGGATATTTAAACCCTTAAAATTCACAGTACATTTAAAAGCACAATGACTATATATGTATACTTTTCTGTTATATTGGTTTTTCTTTTACTAAAAAGGAGCAGAAAAATTAAATATGTATATCAAAAAGGAATTATAATTAACATCAACATAAAATGGAATTTGCTCAGAAGCTGAAATACACCAAGTAAATGAAATGACGAGTGGGAAGTAGAGGAGAAAGATAAGGGAAGAAGAGAGGGATAGGAGAGAGGGCAGGGGGGGGAAGTGGAGGAGAGAAAGGAGGAGTGGAAAGGGGAGAGAGGAGGAGAGGAAGGGGAAGCAGAGAAGGGAAGGACAACAGAGGGAAGAAAGGAGGTAGGGAGGGGGAGGAGAGAGGGAGAAGGAAGTGATGGATAAAGTACAAATATGGTGTATGGAGAGCAGAAGAGCCAATAATTGGTTTTTGGGAGTTGTTGGTAAGATGAATTGATGTAAACATTTAATAATATAATATGATGTTGGTTGTGTGCTAGTATATATGTGATTATATGTTATGAAAATGAAAAAATAAAAAACTTTACTAAAAAAAATCCACAGTACAGGAAAAATATGATTTGGAATTTTCTAAGTTTTGCTTTTTAAAGCTATAACTGAAATCATGCTGACCTAAAGACATCCTTGTAGACCGAGTCTAAAAGTGCTTTAAAGATTTCAAGAGTTTAGTTATCCAAAGTGCTCCTTTACACAATACTAATTAAGTTCCTAGACACAGTAAATTTTCTATTACTTGTGTAATAGGTGCAATTTCTAAATATTTTCAGCATGTTCATCCCAAACCAACCAACTATTGAACAGCTTCAATGTCTAAAGTAGCATAAGTAAAAATAATCCTGTAGGAAAATAAATGGGAAATTTGAGACTCAGATTTTCTTTTTCTTTTTTAACTTTCATAGATTACGCAATTGGTAACAACATAACAGCTGTGTTCACACAGCATGGTAAGGTGTAATTTGCGTTAAGCTTCAGTAGTGAATTATCATTAGTGCTAGTGCATATGAAAACAGCCTCCAAGCATGTGCAGAATAAATTTTTGTAAGTAGCCAAAACATCTTAACTGAGTATATCATATTAATTGGCTCTGGAAAGTCCCAAAATCACACCCTGTCATTAAAATAATTTAGATAAAATGACTTGGAAAATTCATTCTGGGGGTAACTGGCAAAAGAATAAATTGGGAGATTAACTTGTCTCAATGTGTGCTTAGAATTCATTAGGAAAGAGGTGCCATATAGATTTAATTCTTTTATGTTTTTGTATTTCAATAAATCTGAATTCACTTGGAAACACAGGGACGTCCCTCCTGTTATATCGTGATCCCATTTTGACCTCAACCTTATTGGCAGTCATTATCCAAGTTGAAGATTAATGAGAATGTTATACAATAGAACAGTGTTTTTCAAACTGAGCAATGTTAAGATGTGTGGACCTCAACTCCAGAATTCTAAGAATTCAAGTCCACACCTCTTAAAAGTTGTCTGGTTTGAAGAAAACTGCAATTGATCAAAATATCCACATGAAACTGAAACCTACACTAACCCTAGCCCTATTCATTGTCAGAGCCTGGTTTCAGGAAAGGAAGCAGATCTAAAACCCAATGATGGATGCAGGGACATATACACAATGAGAGCATGACTGTAAGAGCAATATCTCTCCCTCCCTCCCTCCCTCCCTCTCTCTCTCTCTCTCTCTCTCTCTCAATCTGCAAAATGGCAGGCATAATATTATAATCTAAGGAGCCACGTTAGACAAATATTTCCAAAATCATCTCTCTGCTTTCTTGCACCTTAAATGAACTGCTAATTCCTATGAGAAGTAAAATGCTGTAGACGCATTGCTCAACATCAAATGAGACTAGAAACTCTTACGTGTTATAGTAGACAAATTAAATTCATAAGTGATTGTTATGTTAATCCATATTGTGTGTTGTATGTCTAATTTTGGCTGAATATATTATGCGAAACTAGCCAATCATCGCTTTTTCAACAAACCACTCTTAAGCAAAACGTGGCTTAGTGTGATGCTTAAAGCAGAAAATTAGAGTGCAAATGCTTAAAATTCAACTCTTCTATCTAATAATAATAATAATAATAAGTTTGAATTTATTAGCCGCTCCCTTTCCAAGTAGGACTCGGGGCGGCGTACAATGGGGCATATAAAACATAGAGAATATACAAAACACATAGGCATACATACAAAACATACATACGCATACACGGACACGGACTCGGAGGAGGTAACAATTTACACCATATAGATAGTTAAAAAACCAGCATTAAAATACCCCAATTATAAGAACCCAATATACAATTAAAATTTAACGTTTAAAATACAATTTAAAAACAGTTAGGAGGAATAAGAAAAATTACGATTGAGCCAGGCCAGATAATTGAAAGAGGTGGGTCTTCAGCTGAACACGGAAGGAGCGGAGATCGGAAGTAATCCTGATGTCACGGGGGAGGTCATTCCACAGGGCTGGGCCCATCACAGAGAAGGCTCTGCTCCTGGGTGTCGCCCCCCGGCACTGTTTGGCGGACGGCACCCGGAGAAGTCCCTCTCTGTGTGAGCGAATTGGTCGTAGGGATGTGTGGGGCAGGATGCGATCCTGCATGTAACTAGGCCCTGTGCCATGAAGCGCTTTAAAGATCATAATCAAAACCTTGAAACGCACTCGGTAGACCACAGGAAGCCAGTGCAGCTCGCGCAGGAGAGGTGTTACAGGGGAGTATCTAGTCCTCCCCATAATCACCCGCGCGGCCGCATTCTGGACCAACTGTAGTCTCCGAGTGCATCTCAAGGGAAGCCCCATGTAGAGAGCATTGCAGTAATCCAGGCGAGACGTCACTAGCGCATGGGTGACTGTGCGTAGGGCATCCCGGTCCAATAAGGGGCGCAATTGGCGCATCAGGCGAATCTAGACGCCTAGTTCATGAAAATATAGTTTATGTTTTACATTTGTAAGTATGTGTAACCTAGCCCCAAGCAAGCATGCTCAGTATCCCACAGGGCAGGCTCAGTCAAAAAAATCAAGATGATAGATTGATTTTTAGCACCCATCCCCCCCATAGATGGTTGTGGAATCACGATATAATATAGAGTTTGCTTTCACAGTTGGGTTCACAAAGAGGCATCAATTCTTACCTATCATTGCCTCTGCAGAGGACTCATTCTCAGAGAATGAGGAGAACCTGCATGGATTTAAGATTGAAAGAGGCCAAGAGGTAGAGCCCAGCATGATAAACACACGAGATGGAACTCAAGACTGCAATGTAGCACTGGAAGGTTATAATTTGGTGGAGGTTTTTTTAACAAATAGAAACGGGGACGTCTCTGTAAAATTAATGACATCAAAGATGGAAACTCTGTCAAAAGCATTTATATGAATATTAAGGAGAAAACAAACAATAAAGAGGCTGTTGTGAGCGTACTGCAGGCTACCCAACTAAGCCAATGATATTATAGATGAAATCTTCACAAATCAGATGGCTCAAATGTCGAGGAAACACAACATTGACATCACCAATGGGAGATTTCAATTATTCCAATATCAACTGTGAATCAAATCTTATGACAAGTGGGAAATTCAACAAGTCCTTGCTCTGCTTTGCAAATTCATTGACTCTAAACGATGAATTAGAATGTGGAACTTAGACTTAGAATAACTTTATTGTCACTTTTAATATACACTAATCGGCATACATTAAAATGAAATTTTGTTTCATACAGCTCTCAAAGGGTCTCCACCTCTAATATATACATGACTAAATACATACATACATACACACATACATACATACATACATACATACATAATGATGAATAAAGGAAGCAGGAGATCAGTTACATTGTATTTCATTCTTATGGGGAAGAGAGATATTACCGTAACAAACTGGGAAGTATGAACTTTGGGAGAGCGCGATCATGCAATCCTCAAATTGCCCATACTGCAGAGAGAATGGAAGGTGGCCAGATTAATATTCTAAATTTGAAAAGAGCTGACCTCAGTAAGCTAAGGGGAAAAATAGGAAGTACTGCATGGATGAAAATTCTGAAGGGAAAAAAGAAGTTCAGGAGAGTTGCATAATTATAAGCAGTGAGATAATAAAGGCCCCAAAACAAACAATGGCAAACAGAAAGAAAACTGGAAGGCAGCTGATGATGCAATTGTGCTCGCAAAGAACTCTGATAAACTAAGAAATAAAAAAGGACAAATCTAAAAAAAAAATTGTAAAGAAGGGCATATAACAGAAGCAGATTATCAAGAAATAGCCCAAATCTATAAGGATGGGATCAGGAACACTAAAGTTCAGGATGAGCTGAGGCTTACAATGAGTGGCAAAAAATAATAATCAAAAAAGGGCTTGACTGTGTACAGTATGTGCAAAACAAAAGAGAAACATCAAGGAAATGGTCAGTCTGCTGGTTGGAGAAAATGGCAAGATAGTGCCATGGATAACATAGAGAAGGCTGAGCCACCAAATTCTAATGTTGCAGCTGTCTTTTCAAAAAGTAAAACCTGTGCATGGAGAAGGGGGTGTGGGGGGGGGCAGAAGAGCAATATAGGTCAAAATAGACAAGGGACTATGAAAGAGCCCTTAGCTTCTTGGAATAAATGCAAGTCTCTGAGACCAGACAGATGACCTCCCAGGGTGCTCACCGGTCCTTGGAGAATTCCTGAAGTACAGGGGAAGTGCCAGACTATTGGAGAAGAATAAAAAGGGGACCCATGCAACGGCAGATCAATCGGCTTGAAATCACCACTTGGGAAAATGTCAGGAAAGCTAATTAAGCAGTGCAAGAATTTAGAAAGAAATAAGATCATTATTATCATTTATGATGGATCATAACGGATCCACCCGTTAGATAGAAATGCTGTGGATGTAGTGCACCTAGACTTTAGTAAAGTTGGGCATAGACTCTTTCTTGATCAAATGGAACACGAGGATATAGTACCACTGCTAGATGGATTTTCAGGTGGTCCTTAATGAAACTGTGCCTACATGGAGAGACTTCTGCAGTCGGGGATCTCGGGGTTTTGTCCTAGGTCAGTCTTGTTCAAAATATTCATAAATACTGAGTTGAAAGGATAAAGGGATGCCCAGCACATTGCAGACAACACAAAGGTGGGGGAAGGGTTTCTAGCATTTCTAGGCACAGGTGTCAAAAAGTTCCTGATGGATTTGAATATTGGGCCCTGCAACAAAATGCAGTTTCATAGTGAAAAATACTAAAGTTCTGCATGTCAGTAGGGAAAAAAAATCAAATACAAAGTACAAGATAGGTGATACCTGGCTCAGAAATTGTACCTGTGTGAAGGATCTGGATATTATGGCAGACCATTCTCTAGCTGCCCAAAGAACCAATGCAATCTTGGGCTGCATTAACAACAGAGGTATAATGTCAAGATAATGGGAACGGGTAGTTTTGTTCCATGTTATGTTAAATCAAACAGCACCTGGAACCGTATTTAGTCTTTGGTTGCCAAAATACAAGGAGGATGCTGTGGAATGAAAAGAATGCAAATAATCGTGGTGAGGGGCTTAGAGGCTAAATCCTATGGAGGATGGTTGAAAGAGCTGGGAATAAAGAAGAGAAAGCTAAAAGGAAGACATAATAGTAGTCCTCTAATACTTGAAGTGCTATCACAAAGAATAGGACAGGATTCAACAGATGGAAGCTTTTCAGAGATTGAAATTGAAAAAGGAGGTAATTGCTTGATTGTGAGAGCTATAAGGCAGCAGAACACCCTGACTCCTGAAATTATGGGTACTCCATTACTGGAGATTTTCAAACAAGGGATACTCTGGAAATCCTTGTCCTGGCAAGACATGGAATTAGAAGAGCCCTTTCCAACAATATGATTCTAGCAGTTGTTTCCTGCTACCATATTATATAAATTCCAATTGGCACCCCCCCCCCTTCCGACTTGCAAGGGACACAAGGGTGGGCCAGAGATCATAAAGCTGCAGGGGAAAAAGCTCCTTGAGATGATGGGTCATTGCTTAAGACTACAAGGACCAGACTTTATATAAACTCAACTTTTGTTTTTCCTTCGAATGTTCTTCTACATGGATACTTCTGGTCCCTTAGTCATTGATTTGACTGTTGATAATAGACTGTGTGTCTTCTTCACTCTGTGGCTGGCGGTTGCTTGCAGTGGTGTATTAACCGTTAAGCAGACTAAGCATATGCTTAGGGCACCAGGCCCAAGGAGGTACCACAAAGTTGAGAAAGAAAGAAAAACAATGAAGATTTGTACAACATGTACAAAGGAGAGGGGGGGGCACCAAGATTTGTCAGTGCTTAGGGCACTAGTGAGCCACTGGTTGCTTCGCTAGAAAAGGGGAGCAAATTGCTTGCAAAGCATAGTGACTTCTCTAGGGTAGAAGTGAAGACTGTATGTGGAGTATACATACAGTCTGAATATAGCCCAAAGGTAAGCCTCGATCTCAGTATTTCCAAGTAGGGGGAGATTCAGAAAAATAATGTTAGAATAGGGCTTGTGACACAAAGGTGACTTGTCTGAGGTCACCCTGGCATAGAGTGTTCTGCCAGACATCAATATGCTGCCACTTACAAGCAAGCATGACAAATGACCTGTACTTTACAGCGAGCATCCCTAGATGGGTCATTAACTGCCAGGACACATTAAATAGAAGCACCTGGGGTGAGAGTCAAAATAAAATCCCACCCAATCTTTTAGCTTGAGAAAGATCCGGCCTTTAAAAAATTTACCTAGATTCAGCTTCCTTAATAGAGAAGCTCCTTGTGAAGATTTTTTTGAACAGTCATGGGTTAGAGTTGGGCATTTGAATCAATGCTTCCCAAAACTATTAATCTTCGTTGTGTCCTGATAAGAAAAGAACGGTTCAATCTAAAGTCATTTTCCCTCCCTGATGATTGCCCAGGGGAGGGCAATCCATAAGAATGATGGAGCCCAGCTTTTGAAAGTAGAGAAACTTCCTGTAACTATAAATCAGCATCTGGAAAGACAGGTGGATGAAATTACAGGGAAGCCAAAGAAACCTTAGAAGAGACCGTTGTACCATTCTTCAGAGAGCCCTTTGTAGAAAATCGTTAGCCTATTCTTAATTAGTACACATTGCTTCCCACTAGTATTAATTAATTCTCTCTTTTAGCACCAAGCACAAGCAACATGTTCAGTAGTAATCTAGTTTCTCTCCCTCCATATCTAATTGTTCAATACAGCCCTGCAAAAAAAATCAGATCAACCCTGCAAAATCAGCGGAGTAAACATCCTAGTCATTTTCAACAGTAAACCCTCTTTTAGAAAACATGCTCCAAAATCATTTTAAAAAAGGATAGGGAGCCAAAATCCGCCAAATTAGAGCTGTAACTTTAAGGAGTTCATCTAGCAGAGAAAGCAGCTGCATTCCTGTTGAGAAGGGGCTGCTGTCCTAACATGCAACAGAGGCTAGAAATAACCTGCACGCACACAACCTTCCAGCATCCAATCCAACAATACAACAGCCTCTCTCACTCATCCCGCAGAACAGAAGGAAGGAAGGAAAGGAAAGGAAAGGAAAGGAGGAAGGAAGGAAGGAAGGAAAGAAAGAAAGAAAGAAAGAAAGAAAGAAGGAAAGAAAGAAAGAAAGAAAGAAAGAAAGAAAGAAAGAAAGAAAGAAAGAAAGAAAGAAAGAAGAGAGATAGGAAGGGACTAACTTTATTAGACCAGCAAAGGAGTTGGGTGCCAAGGTATCAAAGGATCCTTTTAGGGGGAGGAAAAGTCGCTTCAAGGAAGCAAAAGACCCCCTTTGCTGTGGCTTTGTCGGAATCCGGCTTGGCTGTAGAAAAGGGAGCTTTGAAGGCTGCGATAGGGAAATGGCTCAACGGCCCGAGCGGATCCGGCATGCGTGCCTTATGAGCCAAACGCAGCGCACCCCCATCAGGAACGAGGCGTACGTATAGGCGGGTGGGACAAAGACAATGCCAAGTAGGGAAGAAAAACAGCCGCCGCCGCAGCAGCAGCAGGTAGTTAGTGCGGCGGGATGCCCTGTGCGCTGGCGCCACAAACATTCAACCACCGCTTGCAAATTAGCAACGCCGACGCCGCTCCACCCTCTCGCACGTGAGAAGGCTTAATTTTTTTAAAAAACAATCAAAGTTCATCAAAGCTTTGCCCCCTGCTCCCCCCCTCTTTGTACCAAAGGAGAAGAAAGTGTTCGAAATGGGGCGGGTGGGAGAGAGACACAATTCAGCCGAAGCCACTGACTTTGCTGAACTTAGAAAATGAGGGTCTGAGCACATGGGAAAGTGCTGAAACTTCACCTTCTTTGCCCAACGCGCAATTCTCCTCCAATGGAGCACTTCTTCACCTCTCCGGTGGCTTTAACGTATAGATTCCGAGACAGGGGTAGAAACGGAAAACGAGGAAGCTAGAGGGATCGACCGTATGATCACCCGGGGGAGGGGAGATATCAAGTAGGGTGGCTGCTTCTCAGCGAGATCGCTCAGAACGAAACCCGAGTGGGAAAAGGTGTACGGTAAGCGCGCCCAGGTTTACAGCCCAGAATGGGTGCCCGGCTTAAAATGAGGTTGGCTTAGTTGTGGGTCGGGGTTTTATCAAGTCACCCATCCAGCCAGCCAACAGGGTACAACGTTGTACGAATTCATCCGGGAATCGGAGCAGCTGAGCTCGGATCAAGGCAGCTGCAGACGTCCCAAGCCTTTTGGGGGGGTGGGGTGGCGGCAGGCACAGCGCGTTGCGGTCGACTGGTCAGATCCGAGCTTTCACCCGAACACTGGCCGGCAGATCCGAAGCGAGAACAGAGAAGGTGCCCCCTGAGCATCCTTTTTCTGCCAGCCCCGACCCGACTCCGGCAGCGCAACAGTACGATGTCCACCACAGAACCTGAACCCAACTCCAGGAACCTCGCATCGCCTGCGCGCACCGGGAAGAGGGGGGGGCAGAGAAGATTGCCCCAGGCGAAGCCCCCCCATCCCGATCCCCAAGACACACGCTCCCCCCCCCCCCAATCTCTGCAGCCCCCGCGGTTGGGAGCGCGGGAAAGGAGTGTCCCCTCGGAGTCGCCTACCTCGCACTTCCCAGTGTAGAAACAGCGGCAGCAGCAGCAGCGACAACGGCAGCCCTCGGAGACCGACGCCCCCGAGCCGCCTCATGGTGGCGAGCGACCCCTGCCGCAGCTCTCGCCTTTGCCCCGGCGAGCCTTTCCCCTCCTTCGCAGCCGCAGGAAAAGAAAGTTGAGCTCTGCGGGTCGGGGTTGGCGGCTGCCTTTCGCCCTTCGCCCGGGCTCCGCCGGCCGACTTGGCTCCGGCCGCCACTAGGCGCCCGGACCGGTCTCAAGCCTCGTCGTCGGCGCGTCGGGGCTGCTCTCAGGTCCAGCCGCGGCGGCCTCTGCTTTGCTCCGTCTCCCCGCGCTACAAGAAGCGACGGCGAGATCGGGGCTCGCTCCAGCTGCCCGCCCCCGGCCCTGCCCTCGGAGGAGGAGGAGTCCCGCCGGGGCAACCTCCGCCCTCGCTTCTCGCCCACAGCGGCAGTCGCCGCTCCAGAGCTTGGCGCGCTTCCCAAGCTTTTCCCAGCGAAAGCGTGGTAGGCACCCGAGCGCCTTTGCCTCGCCTTCCTAGCCTCGGCCAGGTTCTTCTCCCCCCGCTATCCTCCCTCATGCGTCCGGGTGATCCCACCTGCCCCGCTTACAAACCCAGTCAGTGCCGTTTGTTAGAAGGGCTGCTGGCTTTCAGCGTCGGCACTCTCCTGGTGAACTCCAAGGCAAGTGACTTCCGGCGCCCTTCCAGGAACCTCCAAGTTGCACAGTCCCCAAAAACGATTAGCTGCAATTAAATTCCGCGGCTCCATTTGCTTTTTCTTCTGTCCTGAGAACAGGGACCCATAACAGAATTGGCCAGATTCGCTGGTTCACTCCCTTACTCATTCATTCATTCATTCATTCATTCATTCATTCATCATACTTCAAATCGATTATATAATCAGCTGAAATAAAGTAAGCTATATGACAAGACTAAAATATCCCAGGTAGAAATGAACCCTACCAATAAAATAGTCCCAAGGAAAACAACAATAATTCAGCATGTTGTTAAATGGCCAACTAGGAAACATTGACTTGTTCCTCCTGCTTAATGGTGGCTTTTTTCACTGTAACTTATGTAATGATTGACCAAGATCCTTTTCCACTTGACCTATCCACAATTTTTCTAATAAAGAATTCTAATATCTATCCACAGCTCTAGCAATTTCTTTTTCTGATATGATGCTGCCTTATCCCCAGTCTATTCCTGAGGCATCGTCAACTTATTGTTAACTATGTCAGTGTTTTCCACTTAAAGCAGGGAGCAAACCATGGTAGTTTTGCCAGTAGTACATTCTGAAGCACTAACTATTTGGTGACCTCTAGAGGGTGGGATCAGCCCAGCACCTATTGGCTGCCTAAAGGTGTGTATCTCACTCCTTCCGGAATGATTACAGGTAGCTCACAGGTTACAACCACTCCTTCAGTTCAAAGTTGTGACAGCACTGAACAAGGGAGACTCATGGCTGGGTCTTTGAAGTTGTGGGCATCACAGCACCTTGCAGTCACATGACTACAATTTGGATGCTCTGCAATTGGCTCACAATTATAACAGTCGCAGCATCCCACGTCATGGGATTGCCATTTGTGAGCTTCCCTGCCAGCTTCCCCAAATGAGGAATCCTGCAGGACTCACTCCCGCTCCTGCCCTTTTTCTCCCAAAGAGCCGCAAGTATGCTCTGTACCCACACTCACAACAGGGCCTACCTGCAGCACCCACTGGCCGGCTTGCCTGGGATGCAGTTTCAGTGCCTCTTCTAATATCACAGTTTACATGAAATCCTTGTCAAGGACCTTCACAGTCTTCACTTAATGATAGCAACAGAATATGCCAGGATTGCCAGCGCTAAGCAAAGGGGTCATGTAACGTCATGCTTTTTGACCAAATCAGAATTTTGGTCCCAGTTCCTGCCCTAAGGCAAGGATTACTTGCATGTGGAGGCAGAGACGTGGTGGCGCAATGGTTTAAGTGCAGTACTGCTGGCTACTTCTGATCACCGGCTGATAGCAATTTGGCAGATCAAATCCTACCAAAGTTGACTCTGCCTTCCATCCTTCTGAGGTGGGTATAAAGAGGACCCAGATTGTTGGGGGCAATATGCTGATTCTGTAAACCGCTTAGAGGGGGCTGTAAAAGGACTGTGAAGTGATATATGTCTAAGTGCTATTGCTATGCTTGGTAGGGAGGGGGACTGGATCTTTTAGAAAGGTTCTCCTCCTCTGCACCTACCAGATCTCAAAGTTGATGCTCCATTTTAATGTCAACCTTAAGAGCTGCACTTCAGAGAAGAAAATGAGGTGGAAGGGGAGCTTCAATGGACTATAGGGGTAATTCTGTCTGCTAGTTCACAATGCCACTATTTCTATACCTGTATAAACTGTAGTTAGGCTCCCCTTGAAACACTTGTGCCAAAAGAGAGCAGAGAAAATTAAACCCATCTCCTTGAGCCATCGTATCAAAGCTCTTTTTCTTCCTTTCTAGCTATAGCGCAGCTCTATCCTGTGTTAAAAAGAGTGGCTGGTGGATGTTTTTCTGCTAACTGGAGATGTTGGATGGGTAGGGAAAGCCACAAAGCTGTGACATTTATTTTCTCTATCCTTAACATGTCTTGCACATTGTATATAAAGAGAGCTCCATTTGCTGGCATTGTGTCTCTGCAGGATATGGATTACCGATGGGGGCAGCACATTTTCCACTGCAATCATTTTCTGCCAGCTCCAGGACTGTTGGGTAGCAGTAATGACAATTTTGTTTAGCTTGGTATTACACAAAGCATTTATGTTAGGGAAAAGCAGACATCCTTATATCAATTATCTTCTACCTTCACTTTAACCTACTTTGTGCTTTCTGAATTCTGTTTTGGAGGCTTGGGAAGAAGAGAGAGGAGGAATGAGCAACACAGAGAAGCTCCATTTAACACAGAGAGCTACAATAAGACTTTTTAGAGCATGTCTCTTCCTTGTCTGATCAATTGACCTATTCTATCTAGGAGAACTTCCTCAACTTACAACCACGACTGAGCCCAAAATTTCTGTTGCTAAGTTGCTATGTGAATTTTGCTCCATTTTATGAGCAAAATAAAATGTTAAGCGTAATTCACAGTTGTTAAGTGAATTACTTGTTATTAAATTAATAACACAGTTGTTAAGGGAATCTGGCTTCCCCATTGACAAGATTGCAAACGGTGATTGCATGACCCAGGGACACTGCGATTGTCATAAATATGAGTCCATTGCCAAGCATCTGAATTTTGATTACATGACTATGGGGATGTTACAATGGTTGTAAGAGTGAATAATGATCAAAAGTCACATTTTTCATCCTCTTTCCCTCCAGGGGGGCGGGGGGGAATATGAATTCATGGTGGGAATTCAAGTGCCACCTTGATCAGAGTGGGAAGATATTCTTTCTCATAGCCCTTTTTATATCTCAGTGGCCATATGTGACACAGAGACTTCAACTCAATCTGATCACAGGGGTTGGAAAGAACAGTTAACCCCACCAGTAAATGCAGGATACGGAGGTAATTAACAGGATGTGTGGGGCTAAAGCTATCCATTCCAGGTTTAATTGAGCAAGTCAACCAGCTGGGTTTTGGAGTTTATGCCATGTATTAACTCTCTTCCAGATGATTCAGTTCAATGCTTTATGGAGAGAGGACCATTCTTTATCTCATTTTGTACTTGGCTAAATAGCTATGACTTTCAGAAATCCGCTGCTTTACAGAGCCTGGCAGAAAGAAATGAAGACTTCAGTTCCCTGCCTCCACTGGTGTCAGCCTTTTGCATCCAGGGACACCTCCTGCACGGATACTCCCAGTATGTAGTTCAGAAAGACGTTAAGCACGCTAAGAAAGCATCCCTCTAGGCTTGCGTGAAATGTCTTTTCTCTTCCTTCTGAATCTATTAAGTTATAAATTCTGAAATTAGGGGCAGAGTTTCTACCCTCACTTCTTCCCACATAGAAGTAAAGCACGGCAGAGGTGAAACAGCGCCCAAACCCAAATGTGACCCTGGGAATGCTGCTATGGTGGTAAGTGTGAAAAACTGTCATAAGTCACTTTTTTCAGTACCGTTATAACTGTGATGGCGAACCTATGACACGCGTGCCAGAGGTGGCACGCAGAGCTCTCTCCATGGGCACTCGTGCTGTCACCAGCTGCTCTTCTGGTTTAAAAAACAGGCCATTTTGGGGGGCGTTTTTTGGGCTGTTTTTTGAACCATTTTCAGGCTGTTTTTCAGGTTTGAAAATGGCCTGAAAAATAGCTCAAACAAATGGCCTGAAAACAGCCCCAAAAGGCCTGAAAAACAGCCTGAAAATGGCCCCCAAAACGCCCCCCAAATGGTCAAAAAACAGGCATGTGTGCACCACTTTGGTCACTAAATGAAGTGTTGTAAATTGAAGATTACCTTTATAGGTACAATTTTCCTTACAGGGACTCCTTAGGTATCTCTGATAAGTGAAGCAATCGTCACCATATACTGTCAAACCATTCTGACATTGAGATGTTTCTCTGAATATTTAATTGAAATCTGCTTTCCCACAATTTTCACCAATCTGGTTCTAATACAGCTCTCTGGAACCACAACAGAATAATTTCCCCGCCCCTTCCATGTGAGGGCCATTCAGATATTTAGACATCCTATTCTCCTATATATCTATATTTTTCATCTCTTTCCCATAGGATACTGTTTCTGTGGTACTCCTAGTTATCAGGTTCAGGACATATACCTGTCTGTCAACATTCTTCTTAAAGAACTCAGTGCCTTATTTTAGATAAAGTTCAATAATGTGGCAGAATGGCTGCCTTTTACAATGTGGATGCAATGCTTCTATTTAAAGCAGGCAAAGGGCTGTTTTTAGAAGCCACATCATTGCATTGGCTTCTTTTTCATTGTGTGCGAGCAAGAGCTGTTTTTTTTTAAAGCATGAAGACTTACTGCATGTAACGCAGGAGCCCAATTATTTTCTTTTCCTAAAAGGAGAGAGGGAAAGAGAGATAGTAAATAACGCTCTATCTCCCTGCCCTTAATAGACCATGTATTAAAGTCAAACATCAAAGCAGTATTCTCAGAGTAATGGAACACATGTGACATAGTTCAAACTATCTGCCGGTTGGCAAAGAAGAGGTATGATATCAGGAGAAAACCGAAAGGCACATGTGAAGGGTATGTTTATGAGTGCTTTTTTCTGTCTGTCATTTTTTATGCCAGCTAATTTTGGGGAACCTTTTCAACAAATCAGGGACTCTCTTTGATTACCTATGTCTCTCGCTAAGCTACTTCACCTTAAAATAGCCATTGATGATTTGACACTTAAATAAAGAAACAGCTGGATTTGCATGATAGAGATCAGCATCGGTGGAATAACAGGGCTAACTTGCATTTAGAAACACAACTGCAGCTGCGTAATTGGAGGTGGCTATATATTGAGAGATACCAAATGCAGGGAAACCTAGCGAGAGCATCTGGAAACATATAGTTAAAAGGGAAGAGTGAAAGATAACAAGTGCTTATTATTCTGCATCTATATATACATTTATCTGAGTATTTAATGTGCATATACAGACAATGCTACTTAAATTACTATCCACTCATAAGGATTGCTAGAAGGAGAGCTGTGTTACTCCATGTTGGCAACATATCCAATTCTGGCAGCATCTTTTTTGTCTAATACATTTTCTGTAAAGACATACACTTTTATGAGCTACAGCTCCTTTGCAATTTCTAATTTTTGCCATAAGAATATGCTGATTTAAAATATTACTTACACTGCATTCTTATTTGTAATGCTAAGGATGAAAAAGAATAATATAGGTACCTTTGCTTAAAATTATAAATCCCAAAATGCTCTTTCCCCAAAAGTCCACAGACATCATATTTAGCTAACATATATACATGCCAAAATAGCATAGTGACTAGACAGTCTGTCATATACAATCTTTGTATATAATGAATCTGCAACATACATTATAGTCTCCAGCAATCCAAAAGAATAGAATTACTTTCTATTTTAGATGCTGTAGTCCTGAATCTAAAAATGATTTTTAAAGTTTAAGGATTTATTTTTTTAAATCTGCCAGCTATATTTTACAATGAATGTTAGAATAAACAGTGTATAATGCAGTTGAAAAAAAAAGCTGAATTATTTACAAACCACTTAAAGGAATCAATTGTCAGAGGAAGGCCATATAAAATGCCATGTAATATAATGAATATAAATAAAAGTCCATAAATCAAGCAATGTCATTTTGTAAACCATGATATATGGAAACTTCCCAATGTAGTCAGTATGGCAAAGATCACAAAATTCAGTTAGTTTAGCCTGTATTTAAGATTTCATCCACTTGCAGGCATTTGTGTGGTTTTTGGGAAGCTTATTATGGAACATATGATTTATGGCTTTTCTCCCCAAATATATTTGTTCTGTGTAAAGGCACATTAGTTATAGTTTATTTAGCAATAAAATCACTCGGCCTGATGTTTTGGAAGTGTGGCACTTATGTTTTAATCCTGGCTAATGACAATGATGAATCAAAAAAAAATCCACTCTCATTGCATTTTTATGTGGTTTTATAACATTTTTCTTTGTTTTTAGTATTGACACTAGCTTTTATTTACAATATATGCACATTAGAAGTAAGGCACCATCTGTTTATGAAATTCTACACCAAATTCATCCAGTCCAGGAGATTTTATTAAATAAAATGTACCAGAACTAAACAAATGAGATTAGAAGAGATAAAAGATACATTTTCTTGGATATGAAATACTATCTGATCTACAAACTTTAGAAGAGTGTCTGAAGTCTGCTGTGAGGTCCTAAATTATGAATTACCATGTTATTGAGGGTTGAAGTTGGTTAAAGGTTAAGAGGAATAATTTGCCCATCTTGCAAAATGTCTGATTCAGACAAGATGTATTTAAAGTGCTTATTCAAGCATGAAAATTTCAAAATCCAAACTGTTTAGTTGTTATAACAGAAAATAGTTTCTTAGTATTTCATTTTCAATTCCAATTCATCAGTTTCTGCTGCTTCTTATTGCTTGCTCTGCCTGTCTGCATGCATGCATGCATGCATCCATCCATCCATCCATCCATCCATCCATCCATCCATCTATCGTCTAATCTATCATCTATCTATCTTATATTTCTGTCATCTAATCTATCATCTACCTACCTACCTACCTACCTACCTACCTACCTACCTACCTACATCTATCTATCTATCTATCTATCTATCTATCTATCTATCTATCTATCTATCTATCTACCTATCATTCATCTATCTATCATCTATCAAACTATTTATCTATCAAACTATCTATCATGTGAAAGGGATCTTGGAGTCCTAGTGGACAACCATTTAAATATGAGCCAGCAGTGTGCAGCAGCTGCCAAAAAAGCCAACACAGTTCTAGGCTGCATCAACAGAGGGATAGAATCAAGATCACGTGAAGTGTTAATACCACTTTATAATGCCTTGGTAAGGCCACACTTGGAATACTGCATTCAGTTCTGGTCGCCACGATGTAAAAAAGATGTGGAGACTCTAGAAAGAGTGCAGAGAAGAGCAACAAAGATGATTAGGGGACTGGAGACTAAAACATATGAAGAACGGTTGCAGGAACTGGGTATGTTTAGCTTAAGAGAAAGAAGGACTAGGGGAGACATGATAGCATTATTCCAATATCTCAGAGGTTGCCACAAAGAAGAGGGAGTCAAACTATTCTCCAAAGCACCTGAGGGTAGAACAAGAAGCAATGGGTGGAAACTAATCAAGGAGAGAAGCAACTTAGAACTGAGGAGAAATTTCCTGACAGTGAGAACAATTAATCAGTGGAACAGCTTGCCTCCAGAAGTTGTGAATGCCCCAACACTGAAAGTCTTTAAGAAGATGTTGGATAGCTATTTGTCTGAAACAGTATAGGGTTTCCTGCCTAGGCAGGGGGTTGGACTAGAAGACCTCCAAGGTCCCTTCCAACTCTACTATTGTATTGTATTGTATCTAATTCTATCATTTATCTATCTATCTATCCATCATCATCTATCTATCTATCTATCTATCTATCTATCTATCTATCTATCTATCTATCCATCCATCCATCTATCTATCTATCATTCATTCATTCATCATTCATCTATCTATCATCTATCAAACTATTTATCAAACTATCTATCATCTATCTATCTATCATATCTATCTATCTATCTATCTATCTATCTATCTCTATCTCTATCTATCTATCTATCTATCTATCTATCTATCTATCTATCTATCTATCTATCATTCATTCATCATTCACCTATCTATCATCTATCAAACTATTTATCTATCAAACTATCTATCATCTAATCTATCTATCACTTATCTATCTATCTCTATCTATCTATCATCTATCTATCTATCTATCTATCTATCTATCTATCTATCTATCTATCTATCTATCTATCTATCATCTATCTTTAATTTAACTTTAACTTTATTCAATTTCTAGACCGCCCCTCTCTCAAAAGAGACTTGGGGCGGTGTACAGTCATATTAAAATAATTGAACAATAAATATACATGGTATAAATACAAAATAAATAAATTAAATATAGGACTGGAGGAGGTAGTAATGATTCACTGTACAATTTAGTTAAGTTAGATTAAAATTTTAAAAATTATAAAAACATTTACCCTAAAAACTATCCCAAAATAAAATATCCGCCAGGAGGTAAGAGTAGAACTATAAGTGGGCCAGGCCGGCTAATTGGAACTATCTATCTATCTATCTATCTATCTATCTATCTATCTATCTATCTATCTATCTATCATCTATCTATCTATCTATCTATCTATCTATCTATCTATCATCTATCTATCATACCTGTTTATTTATTACAGCATTTATATATTCAAGAAACCTCCTGCCTGTGTACATTATTGGAATCCTGAAGCATTTAAATAATTTTATTTAAATGTTTCATTCACCATTATTACTGTGTTCAATAATTGCAATGTTTTTTTAAAATATTTTTTTATTTTTAAACAAACAAAAACGAACCAAAAACATAAAACACATACAGCCTTCTTCCATTTCATACAGCATATCGTTTGGTTACAAGATTTTGTGCGTCCTTCCCATGGTCACCACTGACAATTATATATCGAATCACAAATTGTTCATTAGATAAACATAAGTACATTATTATTAAATGTCAATTTTTCAACTGTAATTATTATTCCTTAATTTTAACATGATATTCTGAATATTGAATCCATACATGCAACATCATTTTGCCTCAATAGTTTAACTCCAATTATTATTCCTATGTTTTAGACAAAATATTCTATATATTGAAATCATACATACAACATTATTCCATTACATCGTTCTAATCTGTTTACCAGTGCTAAACCCTTATAGTATTGCATATATCATTCTATTATTCTTAAAATATAAAATGTTCTCCCACTTTTTCCATTACCATGATTTTTTATCTAACCATTGATAAAACAAATCCCAAACCTTGTAAAATTGTTCATCTTCTTGTTCTTTAATTTCAAATGTCAATTTACTCATTTCCACACATTCCATAATTTTTTGAATAGTTTCCTCTTGCGGTGGTATTTTCTCATTTTTCCATTTTTTTGCAAATACAATTCTAGCTGCTGTTAAAACATTTGCAATCAAGTATTTCAAGTCTCTATTATATATTTCTGGTATAATTCCCAATAAAAAAGTCTCTGATTTTAAGTCTATATGTTTTTGTGTCATTTTCTCCAACTAGGTGTGGATTTTAGTCCAATATATTTTAGCTTCTGCGCAAGTCCACCACATATGGTAATATGAACCCGGTGTCTGATGACATTTCCAACACTTTTCTGATTTATTCTTGAAAATTCTTGCTATTCTCATCGGGCGGTAGATGCCACCTGTAAAGCATCTTATACAAATTTTCTTTATATGCTGTTGACATTGTCATTTTGTAATTTTGGGACCACAATTTCTGCCACTTCTCTAATTCAATCCCATGCCCAAAATTTCCCCCCAAACTATCATAGTTCCTTTAACGTGTTTTTCTTCTAACTTAACCTCTAGTAAGTGTCCATAAAGTTTTTAAATTACTTTTTCCTTGGTACCCATCAAAATTTTATCTAACTCAGTCATTTTATCATAAAAACCTTCGTCTTTACGGTCCTTGTCATATCTAGATTGTATTTGCACATATGAAAACCAGTTCATCTTTATGCCTTCCTTTTCCAGATCTTGCATAGATTTAAGCTCACCCTCTGCATTCAATATTTCACAATATCTAACTGTTTGTTCCTTTTTGTATATTATTGCGTATGAAAAGGCTTCGATAGTTGATAGCCTGACTGGAATTTTTAAATAAGATTGTCTTTTAATCTTCTCCCAATTTAATAGCAAAGCCTCCCGTAGGTAATGTCTTCTAAAATACCCCTGTGTTTTACTTCCCTTGTACCATAAAAAGGCATGCTATGCCAACAATATATCATGTCCTTCAAGAATCAATAATCTGGTATTCCTTAGTGTTATTCATTCTTTAACCCACACCAAACTTGCTGCCTGGTGATATAGTTCCCAATTAGGCAGGCCCAATCCTCCTCTTGTTCTTGCATCTTGTAACAATTTTAGTTTTATTCTTGCTTTCCCCCCCTGCCATATGTACTTCAACACTATTTTATTTAAGTCATCAAAATATTCCTTCCCTAGTCTAATTATAATCATCTGGAATAGATATAAAATTCTAGGTAGAATATTCATTTTAATTGTAGATATTCTCCCTATCATCGAAAGTTGTAGATTTTCTAATTTCTTCAGGTCCATCGTGATCTGTTGTTTGAGTTTATAGTAATTATTGCCTTTAAGAGCACTGCATCTTGCTGTTAAATATATCCTCAAATATTTAACCTTGTTTGTAACTTGCATCTCCAAGGTTTCGGCCAACTCTTCTTTTTGTCTTATTGACATATTCTTTGCCAAGAATCATTTTGTCTTTATTTATTTTTAATCCTGCTACTTTTACATATTCTTCTATTCTTTCTATCAATTTAGGTACTGTTTCTAATGGATCCTGTAGAATGAAGACCAAGTCATCAGCGAATGCTTGTAGCTTGTATTCTTCCTTTTTGATTTTCATTCCTTTTATTTCTTTTCCTTCTCTGACCTTTCTATTTAAAACTTCTAACGTTAAGACAAAAAGTAATGGTGATAATGGGCAGCCTTGTCTCGTTCCTTTCTTTATTTCAATAGACTCTGTCAGCTCTCCATTTATCATTATTTTAGCTGTTTGTTTATAATATATAGTTTGTATGGCTTGAGTAAATTTCTCACCAAAGCCCATCTGTTCCAGTTGTAACAGCATAAAGCGCCAATTCACATTGTCAAATGCCTTCTGACCATCCAAAAACATCAATGCCAATTGTTTTTCAGGATGTGTCTCAGAATATTCCAAAGTGTCTAAGATTATCCTTATATTATCTTTAATTTGTCTGTTTGGCAGAAACCCATTTTGATCAGAATGAATGAAACCACTTAAGTATTTTTTAAGTCGTTCTGCCAATATTGAAGCAAATAAATTATAATCTGAATTTAACAAGGAGATTTGTCTGTAATTCTTAATTTGAAGTAAATCGGACTCCTCCTTTGGTAAAAGTGTAATATATGCTTCTGACCGTGTTTTGGGTATTCTCTTCTCTGACATCACCTCATTCATAACTTCTAATAATGGGAGAGACAACGATTCCTGCAGGGTCTTATAAAATTCCGCTGGTAGCCCATTCGGGCCTGGCGCCTTCCCATTCTTTTGTTTTTTAAGTGCTTCGGTTAGCTCCATCAAATTTATTTTGCCTTCTAGCATTGTTACAGTTTCTTTGGGTATCTGGGGTAAGTTGGCTTCCTGTAAGAATTGTTTCACTCCTGCCTCTTCTGTATTCTCATGATCATATAGTTTGCAGTAGTAATCTTGTATAATTTTTTTCTTCTCATCATTCCCATAACAAGTTTGCCCTTAATCATCCATTAACTGCAATATCTTCTTTGAGTCTTTCTCTTTTCTCAGTTTGTATGCTAACCATCTGCCTGGTTTATTAGCATTTTCAAAGTAATTCTGTTTAGCAACCCTAATTTTTTGGGCTAATTCCTCTTTTTCCATTAACCCAATTTTGTGTTTAATCGTATCCATTCTTACTTCTTCTTTTGTGGGGAGTTCTGTAGTTCTTTTTCAAGACCCTTATATTCATTGTCAAATCCTTTAAGTGTTTGTCTTTTCTTTATATTTTTCTTCCTTGTACAGTCAATTATCAGGCCTCTGGTATAGGCCTTCATTGTGTCCCAGAGATTCTGCATTGATGTCTCCTCTTTTCTATTTTCTTTAAAGAAAAAGGCAATTCCTTTTCCATTTTCTGTACAAAGTCTTTCTCTTTTAATATAGTGTTGTTTAATGTCCACCTAAATCTTTTTCTTTGTCCTTTCCAATTAATTATCATTGGGTTATGGTCTGCCCAAGTACTTGTTCCAATCTCAATTTCCTGTATGTTATAGGTCGATTCAGTCGCTACCCATATCATATCATTTCTAGAATAAGATAAATGTCTGTTTGAATAAAAAGTATATTTTTTTAGTAGGATTTCTCTCTCTCCAAACATCCTTTAAACCTGTCTCATCGATCATTTTAAATATGGATTTAGGGAGTATCTTTCTATTTGACTTTGTTGTTTTTTGTGAGTTATAGTCCATATTCTTATCTACAATTCCATTAAAATCTCCCATCACACAAAAATTTAAGTAATCCAAATCCATTATTTTCCTATGCAATTTTCTGTAGAATTCATCTTGCTTATCATTAGGTGCATAGATTGCTATTAGGAGCATTTTCTTATTATTGCCCATTATTTCCACCATCAAAATTCTTCCATTGTCATCTGTATAAATTTGTTCCACTGAGATTATATCTTTAATATAAAGGATCACTCCTCTTTTCTTACAGATTGCCAATGAAGTAAACGTTTTCCCCAGCTTTGGTTGCCTTAATAAGCATTCATGTTGCTTTTGAATATGCACTTCTTGTAGACAAATTATATCCAATTTTAATTTCCCTAGTTTGTGAAATATTTTCTTTCTTTTATTTGCTGAATTAAGTCCATTTAGGTTAATTGAGATCATTTTCTTCTCTTCCATATTTATGTTTTATACATAGGATTTATTGCTCTGGTGGCTCTAGGTTCTCGCAGATCTCTAATATCCACACTACCTACAGCACCTTCTACTATCTTGATCCCGCCTACTGCTCCTTCTTCTTTTTCAGTTGAAGCTGAAGACACCGCTCGTGATTCTATCACCGATTCTTTATGTCCAGTCTCCTCAGTCTTCCCTCTGAGATGTTCTTTGGAAAATGCTTCTGCTTTTTCAGTGGAATCTATTCTATATCTTTGTCCTTGCCATACAAACATTAAACCTTCTGGTATCAACCATCTGTAATTAACACCTTTTTTGAGTAGAATTTTAGTCAAAAATTGATATTTTCTTCTCGATTCTCTCACTCTTCTTAGTATTTGCTTCAAAACTACAATCCCCTTGCCTTTGTATTCCAGTTTTCTATCTCTTGTTTTTTTGAAGTATTTGCATCCTAATTGCTTTCTTGATAAACTTTACATGAACTTCCCTTGGCAAGTCATTTCTCACTGCATATCTTGTATAAACTTGAAATGCTTCATCTATAGCATCGGCCATCTTCTCTTGGGTTAACTCAAGAATATTTGTCAAGATTTCTATCATTATTTGTAACAGGCTTTTACATTTTCCTTCTATGTTTTGGAATCTTAGAAAAAAATTCTGACCTTTCCATCTCCAAATTCAGTATTCCAATATTATCTTTTTCGACCACACTCAGTCTATTATCAATCTTCCCAATTTTCTTCTCTCTTTGATCACCTTTTTCTTCAATTTTTTGTAGTCTATCTTCATATTTCATCACCATTTGTTGAATACTATCAATTTTTTCATCAGTTTTAACTGTTTTTTGTTCCATGTTCTCTGTTCGTTGTTCAAAGTTTCCTGTTTGTTGTTCTATGTCTCAATTCTTTTTTCCATGTTTTCTGTCTCTCTTTTTGTTGGTTTCTGTTTTTACTTGCAAATTCTGAATTCCTTGCATAATCAACTCTAAGGTAACTGCCTTCTCTCCCTTTTCTTTTTTCCTGTTGTAACATTGTCGGTATTAATCTTTGTCCTCCTGCTGGTGACGAGGAGGGTGTTGTTGTTGCAGAGCGGGTGGTTATTATTCTTTTACTCATCTTCAAATTTTTCTATATTATAATCCACTTGGTATAAAAGTCAATTGTAATCCAGAGTGACCATAAGGTGATCAAAGGTTAAAAAGAAAAAGAAAAAAGGTAAAAGAAAACAAAAAGGCCAAGGAAAAAGGGAAGAAGATTCTGTGAAAAAAAAGGCAAGAGTAGAACAAGAAAGCAAAATGGAGACAGTAGGTAAATCTACTATCAAAAATGTGAAAAGGAAAAAGAAAAAACAAAAACCCATAAAAGAGAATAAAAATCTTCAATCTTTTCTATGCCATAATCCAATTGAAAAAAAAAATTGAAAACAACCAGATATGGAACCCAACTTCACAGCAAAAAGAAGTAAACACTGCCACCAGCAAAAAGAAAAGAAAGAAGAAAAAGAAATAGTTTCAAGGCTTCTTGTAAAGTTAAAGCTCTCTAAACAAAAGAAAAATAAATTCAAAACTTTATAAACTTTATAAAATGAAAGTCTTTCAAGATCACTCCAGGCTTACTCTTACAGTTGTTATCTATTCTCTACAGGCAGAATTTCAAGGACTGAACATTTCAGAGTGAGCACCTGTGTAAATAACTCTTCTCCTATCAGTCCTGGCTGAGCCAGTAACCTTGGAGAGCAACCTTTTCCAAACATTCATTCAGACAAAAAATAGAAACAAAGTTTCAAAGCCTCTAGGTGGCAGTGTTACTTATCCAAAACTTTCCCTCTCTGTATTGCATTCTCTGCCTTATTAAGAGAAAATAAAAAATAAAAAGCCAAATGAGAAACGCTGTATATAAAAAAAGACTCCCAAACAGTGGAACAATAGAACTTAGTTATCAAACAGTCCAAAAAGTAAAAGGCAGGAAAATGGAAAATAAAAAAAGCCCACTCCATTTAACACTGCGCTGATTAGAAAGTCTAGTCAGGCTTCCAACAATAAAAAGGAGAAAAAAACCCTTTCACTTTGACTGTAGCCTTATGTTCGTCGCTTACTCTCTCTCATCAGTCTTTATTTTAAATTAGTTCTCTTCATTTAGGATGTTCTCATAAATCAGAAAAAAGGTAAAAATTCACCATCAACGACACGTTCTCTCCTGCACTTTCACTTCCGAAGCTGTCAGCAGTTTCGCCAGCCTTAATGGCTGCTTCCTAGCCGCTGGCAAAAGGGCTATTCCTGGATCACCAGAGACATTGCAGGTGTCTCTGGGATTGGCAGGATATACCCCTTTCTATCACTGTCTCCTCGGGACAGTTTAGGTACAGTTGGACCATCCTGCAGCTGGAATTTAGGCGGTGGTCTCGGAGCCCCGAGATTGACCATCGTGTCACCGTGACATCAGTGTCCGGTCTCCAATAATTGCAATGTTATTGCTATAACCTTTGCCTCTATTGCAAGAGAAAGCAGGTAGGTAAAGATATTAGAAAATGTAAAGATATTGTCCATTGCAAAAGTTCACTAGAGAGCCAGTTTGGTGTAGTGATCAATGCACCATGCTAGAAACCAGGAGATGGTGAGTTCTAATCAGAGGTGGGTTTCTGCCGGGTGAACCAGTAGTGGCGGCAGCGGGAGGTGCCACTCACCTGCCTGGATGCTTCTGTGCATGTGCAGAAGCATCGCGCAGGCGCACGAGCGAACCAGAAGTAAAATAAATTGAAACCCACCACTGGTTCTAATCCTACCTTAGGCAACATGAAAGCCACCTGGGTGACTTTGAGCAGCTCTTTCTCTTAGCCCATGATATCAGGCTTGGGCAACATATTGATCAGTCAATGCCTGTTGCAAATACAAAAATGCAGACTCTGCACTTGCAGGAAAATTGTAGGGGAAAAAAGAAGTTCACTACAAGTCAGCTTGCCAAGAATATCCCAGGAGCTTGAGATTTTCTTATAAATCATCCAAACAGCAGAACTTAATTCTGTCTCACTCTGTAGTCTGTAAGAAACCCAGCAGACACAGTACTCCTCATATTAGCTCCCTGTTGTTTAGTGGATTGCCTTAATAGTAAAGGTTAATGGATGACTGTGAGCCAGTCAATGTGACCTTCCTTAAAATTGCTATAAATGTAATGGGAAGAGAGACTCTGATCTGCTGTGAGTACATTGGTGAACGAGTGGATAAATTCAGCATTGAAAACAACAAGTTTCTTTTTTCATGCATAATGTTTGAATTACTATTTGCTACATCAAGTTCCTCTTCTATATTTCTTGAATTCATACATGCTCAAAAATCAATAAATTATCTATCTATTGAAAATACTTAATAGGAATTAACACAGGTCTCTCTTGAAGGATAAAATAGCTGGATAAAATAATGTTAACAGCATTTTCATGTATAAACTCATGGGAATCTTTATTTATAAGAATGTTAATCTGAATTATAAAATTTGAAATATTGAAGTAAACATATGAAGGCATTTTTCTACAAATAATTGTTCCAAGATACTGATACAAATTCATATAATAAACAATTCCCTCTTTTTTTCGTTTACAAATTTCCCCAGAAACTTTAGACTGAATTAAATGTGTATTGAACCTATTCCAGGTAAATGAGTAGCTTGATTCTTAACCAGTTGCATAATCCACAAATACAGGCAAAGATTCCTAATTATTATCAATTAGATCCATCTGCATGTAATAAGTATTTATTGTCCAGCAGTCTTTAAATCCCAAATGTTATTTGACTACCTAACAAAACACTCAGTGGTTCCAAAGCCAAGTTAATTACAGCGGGAGATAATAGCACTAGCAATAGCATTTAGACATAAACCATTTCATAGTGCTTTTACAGCCCTCTCTAAGCAGTTTACAGAGTCAGCATATTGCCCTCAACGATCTGGGTCCTCATTTTACCCACCTCGGAAGGATGGAAGGCTGAGTCAATTTTGAGCTGGTGAGATCTGAACTGCCGAACTGCAGCTAGCAGTCAGCTGAAGTAGCCTGCAGTACTACACTCTAACCACTGCACCACCTTGGCTCTTAAAGCTGAGGATATCCTTGATGAGTTCCATGATACTGTACCTTCATGGGTGAAGAATAGCTGAGGGATTATGGTTCCACATTGTCATCCAATTAACAAAGAGGAAAGAAATCCATTTTGAAGAATGTTCCAAAACTTTAACATGCACTGACTCAGCATAAACAAAGTTACCTCTGCAATTCAAGTTCCTCTGATTTTAGTTCACAAATACAGTATCTAGTATCAATGAAATATATCTGAAACTTGTTCCTTTTTATAACTCCAGATTGTACAGACTGATTTATCACCATGCTATCAAAAAGTTAGCAATTAGAGACGACTTCCAGTCCCCGAAGGCAACTGACGTTCGCATCCGCTGCTCGTCTACTTGGTGGGCTCCCTTTAAGCTTAGGGGGAGCACAGGGAGCCTTGGAGGGGATCCCTGCTATAGGGCAGCTTGTTGGGGGGCCCTGGATCGGCGGCGGCCACAGGGGGGTCTCCAGCTTCGCCCCAGGAGCTGGGAAGCATGGGGGGCGCGCACCAGCGTGCCTTCGCCAAGTGGAGTCTGGAAGGAAACAACTAATTGGACGTTACAGCTGAAATGCGGTGAGGTGGGAAGTTTCCCTCAATCTCCTTTTTAACTACTCAATCAATGAACAGCAGCCTTTCTTAAACTGTGCTTTCAATCTTTGGAAGTGTTAAGACTGGAGGGTTTTTTTTACACCCCCCCCCCCCCGGAAAAGCAGCAATTGGAAAATCCCTCTCTCTCGGAAGAGAGAGAGAGAGAGTTAAAAGTTACTTTCTCTTCCTCTAAGCAATGGGAGGATGATTTCTTGCTACAATTGCAAAGGAGGACTGCTGAGTTGATTCTTTTAAACTATTTTATGGAAACTTTGGACGTTGCTTTCTGATCTCCTGTGAAGGCGGAGCCAAGATGGCCAACTTCCTCCTTTTTCTTGCACTTATGAATGAAGTTTCCCTTTAGAAAGAATTTCTGGCTTTGTATTATATCACACCCTAGAGATCTCCAGAAGCCTCTCCTTGCACGTATCTCCCTTGGATTTGGAACACTTGATTTATATCACCTGGCTTGGAGCTGTATAGAAACCAACGCTCTCCTCTGGATTTGCTTGCCTTTTGATTTTTCCCGGTTGTGTCTTTCCACAGACGCCATTTCTTTGTGCAGACTTATAGCTATCTCTGAACTTGATATGGGTCCTAAAAAATTACCGCCTGGCAAGCCGTCTTCGGCCCCAACATCTTCTATGTCCAGCCCAGTCACCCAAAAGACACCACTGGCTTCATTTTTACAACCTAAAGGGACTGGAGAGAGCTCAAAGGAATTATCCGTTGAGCAAATGTTTCAAACTATTATAAAGGGACAGGACGAACTGAAAAAACAACTGGCAGATTTAACTGATGACCTCAGAGAAACTCAACAACAAACAACACAAAATAAACAGAGAATAGGTGTGCTGGAGGAGGGCGCGATTGGGCTGAGGGAAGAGGTTAAGACAATCCAGAAGGGGAATGTAAAATTTGAAAATCATATGATAAAGGTGGCATTTGAGAGAATGTCTTTTTTTCTTAGATTTCAAAACTTGCCAGAAACAGAGAATGAAGATCTCAAGGAGATCATGACCACAATTTTAGCAGAATATATTAAAAGAGATAAACAACAGCTATGGTGGGATATTGATTTGATCTATAGAATTAACTCAGCATACGCTAGAACACACAACGTGCCAAGGGAAATACATGTTAAATTTCTTAGAAAGACTACAAGAGATGAGGTCTTAGAAGCTCAAAGGGTGGGACCACTAAAATATAAAGACAAAGAAATAACCATTCTTAAACAGATTCCAAAGAAAGTAAGAGATAAGAGGAAGAAATATTCCTCTTTAGCAAAGAAATTATATAATAATGGAATCTGGTTTAGATGGCTATTGCCAGAAGGAATGCTGATTTTCTGGGAGGGCAGTAGAATTAGAATCAACACAGTTGTGGAGGCGGAGGCCTTTATTACGAAACACAGTGCCCTCCTAGATGAAACAGGGGACAATACACAAGATATGAAGGAGGGAGGGGCTGCGGCTCTGCTGGCAGACAGGGGGGAGGATGCAACACTCAGAAGACTCAGGTCACAAAAATGAGTTGAAACATTATTGCAATTGTTGTTATAATGTAATTATTGGAAGTGATACAAAAGATGATTGAATATATTGATGATTGAATGTAAAAACAAAAAGCTGCCAATGTTTATTCAAATTTTGATGTTTTCTTTTTCTTTTTTGTAAAAATTGTGAGATTTGGGGGGATTTCTATCTTCCGCATAATGTAGCTATCATAATTTTGTATACCTATTTACCTTTTTCTTCAAAACACTTGTAAAAAACCAATAAAATTTTACAATACAAAAAAAAAGTTAGCAATTATAAGATGGGCAATAGGTTGCACATCTCTCGGAGTCAGTTACTTGATTCAATCTTCCTGTAATATAAGCCTCATAAAATAAAGATGGAGAGATGCCATGAGCAAAAGCATCATTATAAAGTACATCCCCAGCAATAGAGAGGCAAAAACTTGTATATGTCTTACTATATGTCTTTCTGTGAGAAAATCATTTACAACAGGAGTTTTCTCTCTTTTCAGGTATCTAATTCAATTTGTTGTACTCAATAATCAAATCTCTCTCTCTCTCTCTCTCTCTCTCTCTCTCTCTCTCTCTCTCTCACACACACACACACACACACACACACACACACACACACTCTATTTGATTTGACATGATAGCAGTGTTCCAATATTTGTGGGGCCACCACAAAAAAAAGAGAGTGTCAACCTATTCTCCAAAGCACCAGAAGACAAGAAGCTATGGATGGAAACCAATGAAGGAGAGAAACAATTAAGAACTAAAGATAAACTTCCTAACAGTGAGAACAATTAACCAGTGGAACAGCTTGACTTCAGAAATTGTGGGTGCTCCATCACTGGAGGAAAACTAACTGGATACCTACTTATCTGAAATGGTATAAAGTCTCCTAATTGAGCAGGGGGTTGGACTAGAAGACTTCCAAGGTCCCTTCCAACTCTGTTATTCTGTTATGTTATTTAGCAAAAGGAAGTTTGTATATTTACTAGGAGATCCCAGATTGACTCTAGCAGCAGGATTAATTACAACCTACTTATTGACAGAGCAATGGCAACTTTGAATTTTCTTAAGAATAAGATTGCCATCAGCAGAGATGCTAGCATTTCTATAAGCCATAAGGATTATAGCTCACACAGAAATACTGCTGTTTACATTAAAAACAGCTATAAATACAAGAATGTTATGCCACCTTAAAGATTTCCAGTTTTATCCCATTTATGGTGGAGATCTAAAATAATCAAATGCTCTCAATTGTCAAATTTACATAGCTAAATATATCCTAAATGCTACAGGGACTCCTCTCATGGGCAGGAGGTTTGACTAGAAGACCTCCAAGGTCCCTTCCAACCCTATTATTCTATGTTCTATGGAAGATTAAAAAAAAGAACACCATGCAGCCAACTCTGTGATGATACCTTTTTATAATTCCATCCAAGTTTCAGTTACTTTAATTAAGGAGCTCACTTTGCTTTTGTGGAATACAAAGGTTTGAAGGTCAGTAACAGAATCTGCAGAGCTTTAAATGTTCTCAAACTCCTTTTTTGGCATAGTTTACAATATTTATCTTACTTTATCCTTTGGTGTAGAGGTTCCTCCCTGTAACTCCTCTTTTCAGTACAGTAACAGTAAAGGTAGTGATGATGATGCATAAACTTTCTACTACTTCACTTTTCCTGCAAATTCTGACTGCTTCTTTAAGCCATTTGCAAATGTTTTCTGAAACCAAAAAAAGCGAGTTTTGCAGTGTGTGGGTATAAAGAACAGTATTTCCAGTTATATAATCTGTTTTAATACTAAAGTAAAGTAATGGGCCATATAATAAGTTCATCTGAGAATAAATCTCTCTGAGTTTATTTCTGAAGGAGCATGCATAGGCTACATTGTAAAAGTTATTTTGAAATCAGTGGGACCATTTCTATTCAGTATTTTATACGCTATCGTCATCCAATGTTTCAAATGCTGTCCTTGAATATCCTCCCTAGCAAGAGGAAAGTGTCTAAAGATGTATGTCCCCCCCCTTGTTAAAAAGAAGGAGAACTGGTGTACATCCTTCACATTTGTGCAATAGGAAACAGTAAGTTATTATCAGCAGTTTCTTCTTCTTACTGCCACCACATGAAACTGGACAAATTGATATGTTGTGTTGATGATTCAGAACAGTGGTGAAATTCAATTTATTTTACTGCCGGTTCTGTGGGCATGGCTTGGTGGGCATGGTGTGGCTTGGTGGGCATGGCAGAGGAAAGGTTACTGCAAAATCCTCATTCTCTCCTGATCAGCTGGGACTCGGGAGGCAGAGAATAGATGGGGGCGGGGCCAGCCAGAGGTGGCATTTGCTGGTTCTCCGAACTACTCAAAATTTCTACTACCGGTTCTCCAGAATCTGTCAGAACCTGCTGGATTTCACTCCTGATTCAGAAGGAATATAGCCTTTAGGACTTTAAAAGAAATCAGCCGTGCAAAGCATGCAAAAGGCAGTATCTGCTTTTCCCTATCAGCTAACTAACTGAATCACTTCACACATCTCACATTCCTCAACATTAGCTCCTGGTTTGTTTCCCAAAGTTGATCACTTCTTCTCTACCGCTCCATGAACCTTGGGGGGGGACGGACGGGACATTAAGAACTCCTTCTGCTTTCCAAAAGGCTTCTGACATACAAGCCAAGCATGACTTTTTAAAATAGTGATGTAATGATTAATTTAGCCAGAAGTAAACCCTCCTGGCTGATTTTTCACACCCTGTGCTAATTAAAAATGTGATTTGTTTGCTTTTGCTTTAGAGTGTTGTGCAGAACAACCAGTTAGTTTGTTTATAAACAGTCTGGAAATCCGGGAGAGCAGTGAGGTGGCCAACTTTGCTGATCATACCAACCACCCCATGTTTGGTGAAATCAAAAAGAGATGGCAAAGAGCTCCGAAAGGCTCTTCCCCATACTTGGTAAAAGGGCTTCGAAATGGTAAATGCAATTCAAAATGAGCCGGTACAGAATTAAGCACATTGGCAGAAAAGAAATTATGTTACATTTGCACTAATGAATGAGAGAGGGCAATAATAGATGGAAAGGGGACTTGGATTCACAGGCTCAATTAAAATATTCACCCACCATGTACAAAAGTTCAAAACTGTACAAAAAGCCAGTTCCATTCTTAGGGCTCTTTCACACAGTTCTGTTAACGTGTATTCCTCTTATCTTTTGAGTTTGCAGAAAAATACCTTGGTGTCAATCGGACTGTATTCTGCTCCCTTGAGGCAGCTGGTGACTGGTGTTGTCCTTAAAATTTTGAAGTGACAAAGATAATTAGAGTGATTTATGGATTCCCTGGTTGCATTTCCCCCCTCCCCTTCCCCAAAATCATCTGCTGATGGAAAGAAGAAACCAATTGTCCTTAACATGGGATGGGACAGGTCTGGATAAATGTAGGCAATTACCTGAGATAGAGGTGTTTCCTGAGTGACAGGTTGTTGGCATGGCAAGCTGGTGACCTACTGCTATTTATGATTATAGATCTTGCATTTTTCAAGGAGACTACTAGAGTGATTTGTTGAAATTTTTATCTGGTACTCTTACGGAAGAACACTAATCTGTATCTGGCTGACAGGTTTCATGTACCCCTCTGGCCTACATGTGGCCTGGTAATCAGGAGCTAGACAAAGGGAAGGGACCAATCAGCAATGGCTGCAGGAAAACATCGGTTTTGGTGGTAAATGGCTATGGCTGGCCACACTCAATTCAGCCTATACCCGCAATGGCAAACCTAGGGCACAGGTGGCACGTGGAGCCATTTGTTAGGGCACATGAGATGTTGCCCTGTCAGCTCCAGTGTGCATGCACACACTTGTCAGCTGACTTCAGCCTTCATTTTCAGCTGTTTTTCGCCCTCTGGAGACTTCCCTGAAGCCCAGGGGCCATAGTTTGAGGACCCCTGATTTAGTGCAATATAAAAAATGCAACCACCAAAATTTTCTTGTGGACCACCAGTTGGTGACCGCTGGTCTATAGGAGGATGCCCTGCGAGCATCTTACTGTACCATGCTATTATCTCAATACCTCCTGCTTCTCCTTTTGTTTGTTTTTGCTCCTGCAATATAAAGGCACTAAAGGATTACATGTGAATAAGGAATGTATCCCAGGCAGTTCCCCTCTTTTTAAGCAACTTTGTTAAACTCTTATATTGCACCAAAGTTAAATAACTGAACACGAAGTACTTTGTCATTAGAGAAGGGATTCTTTTTTTATCCTCAGTTTTGCAACAAATGTAATTGATCATCTGAATGCACTGAACTTGAAACTTCAGGGCAGAAAACAAGTGATAATAGGACCGTGTTAAATCGTTCAAAATGAAGTTTCCTTTGTAGGTGAAACAGGTAATTGGATTCCTCAAGTAATTCTTTGAAACCTTTTAAGACCCTTGAATCAAATTTCAAATCTTTTTCTGCATTGCTTGTCGTGCAAAGTGACAAAGCTGGCAAGGAGATGGTAGAGTTTCAGTGTTACATTATTTTGAGGAATTTGGTGGAATGAGAGATTTCTACAAGTGCCTGTCCTGAGAAAGATACCCAAGTTACTCATTGCTTCCACAAGACATTCGCATTATTTATATTCAAAAATTTTCCTCATCAATGACAGTTACTAAAGCTGCATTAAAGGCAAGGCTGATTGATGATCATTTGCAAGCAACACTAAGACTAGTTTCATCTTTGCTATAAGAACAAATATTGGTGTTCTGGATCTGGTTTGTTCAAAGAATAAAAAGAATGCAGAGCAAAGAATCTTAAAATAAGAGCTATGTAACACAATTATCTAGAATTGTGATTGATGTTCTTCCTACTATTGCTCTGGATTTTACCAAAATACATGGGTTTCACTTCTATATAAAGTTTGAAAAATTGTTTATGAAGTAATGGGCCAAACCTATGTCAAAACATTTGGAGCTTAGCTGATCTAGAATTGATACAGTCTGAGTTTGGTGAAAAACTGCAAAATTCTAAATGAATATTATTTGGGGGCAAAGTTATTCTGTTAAATAACAGTGGGAATAAGCTGGGTGAGAACAAGAGAGGGCATTCAGAAAAAAGTGATTAGATCATTCAATGGTCAAAAATGAATAAAAAAGATAATTGTTTTGTGAGAGCTATTAGTATCGTTCAGCAAGTGGTAAAGGAAGGAATATAAATATAAAAGCATGATTAGTATGATTAATTGTAATGAAAGCCTGAGATAGAGCCACTTTGGTCTAATGGTTAAGGTGCCAGGCTAAAAACCAGGAGACTTGGAGTTTCAGTTCTGCAGAAGCCATGAAAGCCAGCTGGGTGACTTTACTCACCCAGTTGAATAAAGTCACTCTCTCTCAGCTCAACCCACTAAATAGAGTTGTTGTGGTGAAGAAAACAGAAGGAGAAAGGTGTATTGGATATGTTCACTGCCTCAGCTATTTGTAAAAGTAATAAAGGCAGGTTATAAACAAATAAAAATTGTTAGATTGGGTAGTGAGAAGGCAGACACTGGCTTATCGCAACAACAGCTCTTTATTGTAATGCAACAAGTCTGTACAATCCAGCAGCTTCTTGGTCTGACAGCAGCTGTTTTATAGGGAGCTGTCAGACCTCTTAACCAATAGGATTCAATCTCTGTTCCCGCCTGAACAGAGGACCTGTTTGGAAACTATAGCAGACAGAGTTAATATCTAACACCCTTCCCCTCTTAGTCAGGATGTTTCTATTGGTCACATAATCCCGTAGCTAGGCGGGTTTTTGTTTCGTCCTATTAGACCTGTGCAGTTCATTTGGAAACGGTTCTTTGGGCAGGTCGGACGGGCCTATATGCTCTCCAGCTCCGCTTGGTAGAACCTCCTGGAACTTTTCCCAGGCTTGCTTGTTTGGAGCTCGCTGTGGGCCTGCAATAGATCCGGATAAGTCCCCCAGTACCCTCGGGCTTGAGTTGGCTGTAGAGGGAGTGAGCAATCGTTCCTTTTGGGTAGGGCCTTGGCTGAGTTGTTCGGGAGTTTCGTCTGGTGTTCTGAGATTGGAGTGGGAGAGGCGACCACGGAGTTGGTCAACATGCCTCCTCCAATTGCTACCATCCTCTAGCTCTAGCAGATAAGAGCGAGGTCCGGTGATGCCTATCACCCTAGCAGAGATCCACAGAGTTCCCCCAGAGTAGTTGTGGGCGTATACCGAGTCCCCTACGCTAAAGTTTCTAATTTTGCTTGTTGAGTCAGGGGGAGATACGGCAGAATAGTTTGGGTGTAGCTGGTCTAAGTGGGACCTTAGCCGGCAACCCATGAGAAGCTTGGCGGGGCTTCTCCGGGTAGTGGCACTTGGCGTGATGTGTTCGATTAGCAAATAGTGATCAACCCATGTTTGCCAATTCCCCAGGCCCATCCTGGCGAGGGCCTCTTTTACAGATTGCACAATTCTCTCCGCCTGACCATTGGAAGCCGGATGGAATGCAGCGACTAGGACGTGCCGAATTCCTTGACTTGCTAAGTAGGTCTCGAATTGAATGGCCGTGAATTGGGGCCCATTGTCAGAGACCAAGACGTTGGGCAGGCTGTGCGTGGCGAAAAGTCGAGTTAATATCTAACAAAAATAATAATCAATAAAGGACACAAAGCTTATGAGTGTTTCTAAATATGAGGCAAAGCATTTTTGGCAGGTTTGGATGGATCTTGGGAAACATGGACATGGGAGAAAGAAATTTTAAAAATTAAATTGAAATAACTGCAGGAAGCTAAAGAATGACTCCTGTATGGAAAATACCTTAGTGTACTTTAATTAAAGGTATACCAATTTCCCATCTGAATAAGTTGATAGTAGACATAAAGAGTGAAAATGTGAACTAATTTAGAACAATGTGAACAGAATTATGTTATACAAGTATGAGAAGTTATACTAATGGGAACATTTAAAAAGGATGCTTGATAGAAAAATGAAGTGAAATAAGCTTTGGTTGAAAGGAAAAGAAGGAAATGATTGTGAAGAGGAATTTAGTTCTGGGTGGAAATGGGGCACATGAAATGATTGGTTAACCTCAGGAAAGTAGGAGGTGTGAGAAAACGATTCAAACCAGCTTTGCCTTGACCTTATCTTTTAAAAGAGGCAATGAATGTTTTTGACAGATTTCAAGTTTCTATTACTATACCCTTTAAAAATTAAGTAGCACATCTGGAATCTCTGCAGGTTCTGTTTCTTGACCTGTCCAACCACAAAGAGCTGACAGATTGTGTCAGAAAATAAGAATGAGAAAATTATATAAGAGAGAGAGACATGCAAAGAATGTAGCAAGGTTAACATTTAAAAAGGGAAAGGAAATGCAGAGCAGTTTTGAGAGAAATAAAAACATGTTTTGGAAATGAGTGAAAAGGACCAAACAAGAAATATTCATCAGAATGTATGAAACAAAAAATAAAAGTGATGGAATGATTGGTGATGAATCTTAATGAGGAAGTGTTTGAAAGAAGATAAATATATGTACTGGAATAATAGTGATAAATTGTAGGGTAGGGGAAGAAACCCCATTCCCAAAAATCTCAGACCCAAGAGAGTTAAGGGAAAATGTGAGCCTGTCTGTCAGTCTAGATCAGTGGTTCCCAACGTGGGGCCCATGTACCACAGGGTGGCAACTTGATTTTTAATGGGGGAAATTTGAAACTTGATCAAACCAAGTTAATGGCCTTTTCCTCCCTGTGAGTAGAGTTCACTTTTTGAGTAAAATAAAAATTATATGTCACAGAGTGGAGGGGCATCAGGATTTTAAAGATGCTTAGGTGGGGCATGGCCAAAAAAAAAGGTTAGGCACCACTGGTCCACATAGAGGACCCCAGATCCCAGAAAAATCCAACTTTGAAGAATTGATCAGGAGCAAGAAATTTTCTTTCTCAATAGATTTAAGAAGACCAGGAAAGTCTCTTTTGATTCTGCTCTTAGACCTTCATTCCAAGAGGATAGGGGCTCTTATCTACACTATATTGCCAAAAGTATTCGCTCACACATCCAAATAACCAGAATCAGGTTCCAATCACTTCCATGGCCACAGGTGTATAAAATCAAGTACCTAGGCATGTAGACTGTTTTTACAAACATTTGTGAAAGAATGGGTCGCTCTCAGGAGCTCAGTAAATTCCAGCGTGGAACTGTGATAGGATGCCACCTGTGCAACAAATCCAGTCGTGACATTTCCTCGCTCCTAAATATTCCACAGTCAACTGTCAGCTGTATTATAAGAATGTGGAAGTGTTTGGAAACAACAGCAACTCAGCCACGAAGTGGTAGGCCGCGTAAACTGGCGGAGCACGGTCAGCGGATGCTGAGGCGCATAGTGTGAAGAGGTCGCCAACTTTCTGCAGAATCAATTGCTACAGACCTCCAAACGTCATGTGGCCTTCAGATTACCTCAGAAACAGTGCGCAGAGCGCTTCATGGAATGGCCGAGCAGTTGCATCCAAGCCATACATCACCAAGTGCAATGCATCGGATGCAGTGGTGTAAAGCACGCTGCCACTGGACTCTAGAGCAGTGGAGACGCATTCTCTGGAGTGACGAATCGCGCTTCTCCATCTGGCAATCTGATGGACGAGTCTGGGTTTGGCGGGTGCCAGGAGAACGGTACTTGTCTGACTGCATTGTGCCAAGGGTAAAGTTTGGTGGATTATGGTGTGGAGTTGTTTTTCAGGAGCTGGGCTTGGCCCCTTAGTTCCAGTGAAAGGAACTCTAAATGCTTCAGCATACCAAGACATTTTGTACAATTCCATGCTCCCAACTTTGTGGGAACAGTTTGGAGCTGGCCCCTTCCTCTTCCAACATGACTGTGCACCAGTGCACAAAGCAAGGTCCATAAAGACATGGATGACAGAGTCTGGTGTGGATGAACTTGACTGGCCTGCACAGAGTCCTGACCTCAACCCGATAGACCACCTTTGGGATGAATTAGAGGGGAGACTGAGAGCCAGGCCTTCTTGTCCAACACCAGTGTGTGATCTCACAAATGAGCTTCTGGAAGAATGGACAAAAATTCTCATAAACACACTCCTAAACCTTGTGGACAGCATTCCCAGAAGAGTTGAAGCTGTTATAGCTGCAAAGGGTGGACCAACGTCATATTGAACCCAATGGATTAGGAATGGGATGTCACTTACAGTAAGTTCATATGCGAGTAAAGGCTGGTGAGTGAATACTTTTGGCAATATAGTGTACGTTGCTCCTGATAAGTGAAAAAAAAGAGCTTTCCCTCCCCTACATCTGTGTAAGGAAATATGAAGCTAGGTACAATTAGAATTCATTTGCTTTAATATATAAGTTGATCTGAGCTGCTTCTTTGTATCACTGGTCCTATTTTATTTCACTTGTATGCCAGTATTTCTGCAGTGTTAAAACTTCCAGGAATTCATTACATTTACATTTACCTTTCCTCTATCTTTAATCTACCTTATATACATTATTCGTATTCACTGGTATGGAATCTAGCCTACTCAGATTCTAGCAATACTCCTAGCTGCAGAAATGGATGAATTTCGAAAGTGAAAATGGCTGTGCCTAAGAACAGACTTCATTATACAGAAGTGAGAAGTGTATAGTCAGGTGAAAAATCATTGTTGAATGCAGTCGGAATTAGTATTCAAGTTATGCTTTACTGTACTTTGTATGACATTGCTTGCCGCAGAAGAGAATAGTATGATGAATACATATGTACAGTGTGTTTGCGTATGTATGTATGATGTGCCACTGACTTAAATTAATTAATTATGCATCATGGGAAAACACACTTCCGTTTTTATTTTTAGAAGAATGAGAGCTGGTATACTACTTTTTCCCTCCACAGATTTATAACAGCAGTTCAGAAACAGTTCTAAATCTTCGTATTCCCATGATTTGTATGTTTTGGATTAAGTCATTTTTCTCCTGCAGTTGTACGCAGGTTATCTGAAAATGCAGCACCGATACTATTGCCTGATCCTGCTTCATTTGCATGTTCTAGAGATGATTGAAGAGGAAGATGGCTTGGTGACTGTGCAATTCCATATACAAGCAACCACCCAGGTATGTTTATTTTGGGGATATGACTAAACAGATGCACACGGTATAAACTAAGAGCATAACAGGGGAAGCATTACTGTACATTTATTTTTCTGTGGAATGACCTGAGAGAAATTTGGCTCTTCTGGGATCACTGGGTAGTTCACTGAACGAAGTTTCTGTGCATTCCCCCTCGGCTTTTCGAGGTCAATGGAAATGAAAAGGTTGAGAGATTGGGGAATGGAAATGATGGTGGTGTGAAAGTGCCTTTTGTTGACTGGTTTCCAGATCATTAAATATACTGCAGAGAGCAGATTCTTTAGGTCACTTTACTTTTCACCTCTTTCCATTATAAAAATGACTGTTTATATTTCGACATCTTGTTTAACCATCTCCTGCTTAGTAAAAATAATTTCTTGTTTATGTCCTGGCAGCATAATTTTTCAAGAACCTTTGAGAAGATATTATTCAAAATGACTTCAGTGCTATATATTAATGGAAGTTCTTTTAGCTTAGGATATTTGTTTAACATGATTTCATTTTACAGAATCCATATTGGCTATTTTAACTCAGTATTTATCTTGAGTTTATCCAATTTGGTCTTGAATCCAAGTGCTACTTACGTTGCCTCCGTGCATCAAATGTTATTTCCTATAGGATCATCCGTGGAGAGCTTTAAAATACTGGAATCTTTAGGGAACACATGGTGAATCTTATCAAATGGAGACTTATAATAGCGATTTCAGTATTAAACTGCTCTGAATACTTTCTAGTATTCTAGTAATAATTTCAAAACAAATTGACATTTGTATCGAGGCAAAAAAGTACATAAATAAATATCTTATCATAATTTAAGAACTAACCAACTAGTTGTGACATAAGCTGTACAGACCAGAGTACACTTCATCAGTTGCACAAAGTAATATTCTCAGGATAATATTTTATGCTCTTGAAGTGGACTTCAGTTCATTAAAGTAGATACCATAATTAATTGGTTCATTTTTAAGTGGCTCAAGAATTTTGTTCTTTAGGAAATTCCTTACGTTAATCATATTAGGGAGTTAGTTCAAGCATGGCTACTTCTTTGATATGTTTAAGGTAAAGTTTATCAGATGAACCAAAAGAGGAGAAAGAAGGGGTGATGAAAACAGCTGCAAATTATAAGTTTAACAATTGCAATAAGTCAAATTTGGAGAGCTCTTTACAATGCTCCAGCTTTTCCAACTTTGTAGTTTCCAGATCAAACATCTTGGTTAATTTTGAGGGAAAGGAAGATAAAATACACTAGAAAAAAGAGAATATTTTTATTAGACTGTGATGGACATTAGATTGTGCGGGACTAAATTATCATATTATCAAGTCAGAGACTTTGATAGTTGATAAATCTCTAGAACAACATATCCTGCACTTTTAAATATGCAGATTATATGATCTTAAACAAGAGATTGTATTAGTTTTGCTTTATTTTATAAGGAGCATTTAATCAGCTACCAAACAATAAGTATGATCTCAAGTTACATTATGGAAAGTTTAGAGTACTTAATTTCGCTTTCCAAAACTGAGGGCTCATAATTAATTCACAAAACTTTTATAGCTTTGATTAATATTTGTGTATTTGTGAGATTTTTAATTTTTGAATGCAGTTTCCAGGGTGTGTGTGTTTCTTTTTAATTTTATGTGCATGATTCAATGTTAGTGACAACAATCAAGCATGTGGGCTTAATGAAGTTTATCCAAGCTTCATAGTTCTGTTAACTGCAGAAATGAGAATAGCTGTAATATGACAAAACTGGTGAGCACCAGCTTTCAGAAAAATCATTAAATCCCTAAATAATTGTAAAGTACATGTAGACAAGTGTAATTTGTGTGTTTGGTATATTGAAATATAAGATTTAAATATTATAGAAACCAAAGGATTGATCAGTGAAGGGGGGAGAAGGAATGTTGACTGTTTTATATAATATTTGTGGAATATTCAATTCAATTTAGTCCCAACATTCTTGATTTTGTTTTTTTCTTCTCCTTGGAAACTCATTTTCATTCTGACTTTTTTGCCTCAGATCCTCACCTTGTTTTTCTTACTTTCTGATAATGCTCCATTTTGTGTGTGTGTGTGGGGGGGTTCCAGACGATGCTATAAACTTTTTTGAAGTTTATACCTGTGCTTCAATCTATTTAGAAAATTAGGAGGGGTAAAATCATTTAATTTTACATTATTCAGGGGGAGAGGAAGTGGTGGTAACAATTTGGATATTTTTTATTGACAAAAATGGTTGATGGCGATGTTTTAAAATTGTACTACAATGATCTATTATTAGGGTGATCAAAATGCTTTTTGCAGCCTTCCTAGAACAACACAATTCTCCACCATCACAACCCAACAATTCATTTCATTGCATCTCAAACGTTCCTATTTCCCTTTATTTTTATTCAGTTGTTTTCTTCTGACACTACCGCAGCAGCTCAGCACAACTGAGGACATAATTCTTTTTTTTTTTACTCCCATATGTAGCATTTTGAAAATGTGCTTCTGTTTGAAAATTTGTCCCTCAGGAATACAGTCCAAGAGGATGCAGCAGCTCTCGCATTCATGCTGTTTCTTGTTTGCATCCTAGAAAGGAAGCATTCCATACCCACACCTCTGGATTAGAAGCAATTACAAGGCTATTCTGCAGACTGAAATGGGGGATAAGAAATACGCATCTTCCTGGGTTGCCCCCCAGGATGAGCTAAGTCTTGGCTGTCAGATTGCCTTCTTCTGCCAGGTTTCCGAGCTATATTTATTTTGAACAGGCATTTTGAACTTTTTTTGTCTGGCATGAAACAAGTCTGCCAGAAATGGCTGTTTTTCTTCTCTGCATCATTAGTGAGGCAACCTTCCAACAGTGAAGGGTCACTCACTTGGTACTTAAGTACTTTTAAAGATGTTTCCTTTTCCTAACTGGAGAGATAATTTGAACAGAAATTCTCCAAAGACTTTCTTTTAGCCTTTCCTCAAAAAACAAAACACACACACACACACAAACCCAGCTTAACTTTGTCACTGCTTTAAACGCAGCATTGCTCCACTGTGACCTCCCTCAAGGCTAATGCAATCAGCAGTCACCTCAGAATTGTTCTGAAAATACAATTCTGCATAAATTACATAGGCTCAGAAAAGTAGATGGTTCGATGGTCTGGTCTGGGGGACAAGAATATTATTTGTTTTTATTATGTTTATTTCAAAAAAAAAAGTAGTGACAAGTACGCAGGTTCTATTTTGTGAGATATCTACAAGGTTAGGCTATTCCTGAGTGTGCTCAGAATTAACTTGTATCTAAGTTTATTAATTCCTGAGGCTAAATGATGCCTATTCATCAGAGTCCTTCAGATTGCAAGTTTGATTCCCAATTATCCTATTGTGAGGGGGGGGGGGAAATCAGACATGAATTAGTTTAATCAGGAAATGAAAAAAGAAAGAACCATGTCTTCTTTCTCATTTGAAATGCGTTGAAAAGACTCCAGTGGAGCTTTAGGCAGTGATTCCAAAATCAAGGTTAAACAAGTAGTATTCCTTATCCTTTTAATGCTTTTCAGCATTCTTGACACTATGTTGAAAAGTCTGTCTCCTATAATCTTGGAAAGAAATCAGTAACACCCAAGGGCTACTTCTACCTTGCTCAGTGGTTCTAATGATTAAGAAGTTTCTCCAACTATTTCACATAGATCTTGCTAGCTTAGAGTCTCTGAAATCCTTCGTTTTGTTCATAATTTCAAACATATTTAGATAGCTTCAGATGCAAAGACAATAAAAAAGATATAAAACAGAATGGAATATAGTACATGCAGAGAAAAATAAGATAATATGACAAATCCTCTTTTTAGTTTTACTTTCAAATAACTAATCCACACAGAAGATAATTTTTAACAATAATAATAATACAGCAGACAATTGCTATTAATAAATTGCTGAAGGGAATAGCTGTAGGGTAGCTGTAGTTTGAAATGGGTGAAAGTTCCTAAAAATTAAGATATTAAAGCACAGTTTTGAACTGCTCTTATGAGAGAAAAAAATGAAAGACTGTAGAAAAGATGAGTGACTATACAGAAAACTCAAAGAAGATATGAAAATAAAAAAGGCCTATGTGACACCTTACAAGTCTATAATTCTAAATCTAGATCATCTTTCCAACTTGTTGTATGAAGTGTTTGACACGTCTGTCTTTTTTCTGTCTGATGCAAAGACAGAAAACTAGATTTAAAAAAAATCTATATACTGTATCTAGTCTCTGCTTATTTCCCATGGTTTCTTTTATAAAGCTTACATTCTATACTATACTTGAATTCGCAAATGGATTGATTTTCTGTTTTAGCTAATTTGCATCACATGATAAACAACATGTTCTTACACAATGACTTTTTAAAGTTCTATGCATATAAAAAGTAAACACATTTTAGGATGTGTGCATATTACTCAATACAAGAATCCTTTTACATTTCAATATTTCCATCAGAAATATTGGGATGAAATATTGAGATGGGGTGGGAGTAGTGGTTGGGGAAATGTTACATCACAACTGTGTATCATATTTTTTTTAACATGAGCAGAGATAAGTCAAAATAACATCCAAATGCTAGTTAAATATTTGTTAAATTCTAGCTGAGTTGGTATATAATTCCATTTTCATGTCTATATTTTATTTACTTGATTTCCACCCCAAAACCAAAACAATTCTGGTACCATTGAGTTTATTTATTAATTCTGCTATGAACAATATATAACTAATAACATTAACATAATAACTGGTAATCTATTTAACTAACTAAACTGTAGGGATACTGTAGTTTGAGGCACTTCTAACTTTACTTTTTCCCAGTATCTTGATTAGACTCATACATTAAATCACCTAATCCTAATTGTAAAATAGAGTAAAGTCAATTTTAGAGCCTTGCAATGTTATTGGTCTTGGGTAATCAGTGAAACATAAAATTCAAAATAGACTTTCATCAATCCTGAAAGGATAGAGGGATAGAAGTTATGTGAAGTATTAGTATCACTTTATAAAACCTTAGTAAGACTACACTTAGAATACTGCATCCGGTTTTGGTCACTATATTATAAAAAAGATGTAGAGACTCTGGAAAGAGTGCAGAGAAAAACAGCAAAGATGATGAAGGGGCTGGAGGCTAAATCACACGAAGAACGGTTGCGGGAATTGGGCTTCTCTAGTCTAGTGGAAAGAAGGACTGGGGTGACATGACAGCAGTGTTCCAATATTACAGGGGCTGCCACAAAGAAAAGGGGATCACTCTATTTTCCAATGGACCTGAAGGCAAGATAAGAAACAGTGGATAGAAACTAATAAAGGAGAGAAGCAACCTAGAACTAAGGAGAAATTTCCTAACAGTGAGAACAATTAATCAGTGGAATGGCTTGCCTTCAGAAGTTGTGGGTGCTCCATCAGTGGAGGCTTTTAAGTGGAGACTAGATAGCCATTTGTCTGAAATGGTATAGGATCTCCTACAGGAGGCTGGACAAGAAGACTTTTAAGGCCCCTTCCAACTCTGTTATTCTCTGGATATTCCATAATTTCCCGGATCTACTGTTATCTGTACAGCAGTTGGGAGCTCTCATTACCGAGATTTGGAGGATGGAACTCTGGAGTAGATTTGGATCACTTATGCAATATCCAAGACAACCCACATTCTTCTGGCAGAATCCAGTGCCTCCTTCCACTCCTCAAATAAAGTTATAAGTGCGAATTTGGTGCTACTGAGACATATATATTGCAGTAATAGAACTATCATAACTCTGATCAATCAAAGTGGACTAAAGCTTTATAATTTGTTTTTCAGCATTTCCTCCCACACCCTGAAACATGTACATACTGTATATACTATACTTTGATGTCTGACTAGGGAGAAAGAAAATCAAGCAGACAATCCATGGCTATTTTGAGATAGCCATCAGCCATTTTTACTGCATACCTATAAATAGCTCTACCGTGTTTATTTTAAATCCCCATCCCTGCATAATTGAGGATGCCCACCACTAATAACTACATTAAAAGAACAACAATAAAAAATGAAATCTGAAATGGTAGCCTAAGTAGAAAGTAACTACAATCAGGCTAGTTTATACAATGGCATTCACTGTACCTCTCCATGCTAACATGACTTTCATTATGTGTACTTGGTCTCAGAATAGTTGAATCTATTGAAATCAGATGGAAAGGAAGGCAGATCCAATGGCTAGAAATCCTTGAGTGTGAAAGGATGAAAAATCCTACCAAAGATGATACTGTAAACAATTCTTATTAGAATGAAAAATGGAAGACGTCCAAGAAAAACTGAAGATAAAACATAAAAGGTAAAGGTTCCCCTCGCACATATGTGCTAGTCTTTCCCGATTCTAGGGGGCGGTGCTCGTCTCCATTTCAAAGTCAAAGAGCCAGTGCTGTCCGAAGATGTCTCTGTAGTCATGTAGCTGGCATGACTAAACGCCAAAGGTGCATGGAACACTGTTACCTTCCCACCAAAGGTGGTTCCCATTTTTCTACTTGCATTTTTACATGTTTTTGAACTGCTAGGTTGGCAGAAGCTGGGACAAGTAGTGGGAGCTACATGGTACTAGGGATTCAAACCGCCAAACTGCCGAACTTTCTGATCGACAAGCTCAGCATCTTAGCCACTGAGCCACCGCGTCCCTTACAGATAAAACATGCATCCTTCCAAATTTCTGAAACAAAAAAGAGACAGTTAAAGAGACTTTAAATGGCTTACAACCAAACAAGAATAAAAGGCAATCACCAGAAACTGCAGGTATTGTTATTAAAAAGCCTAAAGCTCAAAATATGCTGAGACTTTCAAAAAATGCCCCAAACAACCAGCAAGACATTTTAGGCACACCAGAAAGCAAAACAAAGGAAAAGAAACTGTGGGTCTGTTAGGAGGAGAAAAAGCTGAACTGATAATAGGGGTATCAGTAATACAGAACGTTTTAATTTGTTCTCTCAGAAAGTTAATAATTCTGTACCTGACCATTGTTGTTCCACCAGAGAAAGGCATGAGCTGCAGCTTAGGGCAGACAAAGAATGAATGAAAGAACACTTAGATGATTTTGATGATTCAAGTCTCCAGGGCCAAATGACTCACATCCTTGGATAAGGGAAGAAGTACAAAAGGGGAGTAGAGTTTGTAAAGATGCAAACTCTACCTTTTGAGAATGTCTGTTGAATTGGTAAGATCATAGAAAAAAGAAAAAGAAAAAACTGAAAAAAGTAAACATTGCCCTTTTTATTATCAAAAAGAAGGTGGAGGAACTGGAAAATTATAGACTTATCAGCTTGACATCTACTGTATATGAGCAAGATCCTGGAGCAGACTATTAAAAAGTACGTTTGTGAACATTTGGATAGGAATGCAATAATTAACAAGAACCAACATGAGGTTTTTTTCACAACAAATTATACCAGATTAAGCTGATCGCCCCCTTCAACGTAATTACTAGCTAAATAAATTGGGAAAATGCATTAGACAAAGGGGTTACCCTGACCTCAACAAAACATTCAGTGAATTCTCTTACAATGTCCTCATGAGTGAAATGAGTTAGAGGGTACAACTATTATTGAATGACCACACCCAGAGAGTACTCATCAACGGCTCCATTTCAGATTGGAAAGAAGTATTGAATAGAGTATCATGGGGCCCTCTATTAGGCCTTGGGCTGTTGAACATGGATGAAAGGGCTGAGGGAATGATATGCAAATTACTTAAAACCAGAAGTAGTTAACACTTTGGAACAGAACATGTGTAAATCATTTTTGAATTTTCTCTGGAAGGCTTGATCAAAATGTACAGGCAGATACGCAATGATGTGCATCTGAGGAAAGGTTGAGGGCAAAAGTATATAGGTATAAAAGATTGAGTTGTGCTAGTAGGTTGCAAACACTAGCCAACAGCGTAATGCTAAGAAGGCAAATGCCGTTTTGGAATATCCAGATCATCGGGAAGTCCAGATCATAGGAAGTTATTGTCTCATTCTACTCTGTTTTGGCCAGGGCCACTTGGGATACCATATGTGTTAGATACTGCCCCCCTGGTGTTGCAGCAAGACAATAGTAGTTTCCACTCAGGTCCTCTTTTTTCCGGCAGGAACAGAGAGGCCCCTGATTGGCTGGAGTGCTGGACAGCTCCCCTTTAAAAAGGGAGCTACCCGACCACGCATTCAGTGGATGCCTGTCCTTATAAAGAGCTGTTGTTATCGCTAGCCTTTTGTGCCTTTCATTACCCGATCTAACAATATGCATTGCTGGGCACCACAGTTCAAGAATGACATCAAGAGACTGAAGTGACTTCAGAGGAAGCCTTCCAAGATGGTGAGGAGACTGGAAAGAAAGCCAGATCAGGAACGGTAAAAGGAAATGGGTATGTTTAGCTTGCAGAGGAGAAGACTGAGAGGAGATGTTTTAACAATTTCATCTAAAGAGTTGTCATGTAGAACTTGGAGTGAAGCAGATTTAGGTTAGATAATAGAACTGTCTTGACCATACGAGCTATCAACCAGTGAAATAAATTGCCTCATTAGTTGAGTTCTTCAAACAGAGCTTGGAGAGATTTAGTGCAATTACTATTCTACCTTTATTGAATCTATAGGAAACCAACTAGCTGTTCTGTTTCAAGCAACCAGGTCCCTCCTGGATAAGGATGATGGAAGTCTTAGTAGATTCTCTGTGGGGAATTGTGAGGAAGATTGTCAGCATATGTCAGGTAGAATCACTCAACTTCACTTGCAGTTGGAATCTGTGTCAACTGTCTAGTTTGTGAATCCAGAAAAAAGAACTCCTGGGACATTATTTTACCAAGAGTATAAAATTTTACAGAATAAACCACATTGGCACAGAAGAAGCGAAACCAGCTCCGAGGTTCCCGTGGAAAAGCAAGTGTAGTTATTTCCCCCTTATAGTCCAAAACATCCACCAATCAGTTCTGTTCATTTTGTTATGGGAAACAGCCAGTCATGTTGGAAGTTGGGACATCTGCGTGATGTCCTTGAGATGCCAGCAATATCTAACAATGCTGATAGATGCTTGAATAACATTCTCCCACTCTTGCATTTTATCTGTCCCCCTCCCTCTTATTGTTGGGAGTGAAGGAAAAATGTAGGTGAAAGTGCAAATCAGTCTTGACATGCCGACCCCCTGGAAGAAGGGTAGACTTGAAAGAATAATAAACATATATACACATAATTACCTACAAACCAACTGCTGCTGCATTCCTTATTGGGGCCGCGGAGGTACTTAATGTAAAACTTCTTAACTAACCTTGCAGCCCTAACATGTGGAGCAACCATCCACTCAGCATCTGCTACTGAGTAGCCCTTCAACAGTACTACACATTGTAACTTTCCCTTGTGATATCTAGAATCAAGAATATTTTTGACCTTATAGTGCTTCTCTCCCTTAACTAGGATGGAAGGAGGAGGTAGTTCTTGACTGGTTTCAACCCAGAGTCCCAAAAGGGTTTTAAAAGACTGCAATGAAATACCGGATGAACCCACTGAGGCTACTTGGCAACTTCAGCTCCACTGTCACCAGATTTATCACCCAGATTATTTGGAAAGGCCCTAATTATTTGGGACCTAACTTTTTACAAGGTTGCCTTATCGCCCACTCTAAATGCCCTCTCGGGGAAATCTTCTCTGATCTGCTTGCCTCTTTTGACTTTCCCTAGCCTTATTCAGCACCTTATGCATGGTGCCTCATGTGTCTTTCAAAGTATCCATCCACTAAGCTAATGGGGCTTCCTGTGGGAGCTCTGGCATGTGCACGAACTAAGACCCCATGGCCACCTTGAAAAGGATAAAGCCTGAGCTGCTGTGCACCAAGTTGTATGTGCCATCTCCATGAAAGGCAGGAGCTTGGCCCAATTAGTTTGCTGGTAATTTACATAACAGTACAGGTATTGCTCTACCAGTGAATTAGCGCATTCAAAAGCTCCATTGGTACTAGGATGATAGACAGAGTAGTCTTTGAAGGTGACAGAGACAAGGCTGAGCCATGATATATGGGCAGAGCTTGAATCGGTTGCTCTTGAAGAAGTGGTCAGAGTTCTTGGGGCTAAGCTGATGACATCCAATTGTATATATCTACCCATAGCCAGGGGATGTTGTGGCAGTGCTGGCTGAGTGCCTGGAGATCATAAGGGTCTGGGTGAAAAGGAACTGTCAAGAAGGAGTGGGGTATAGGTTTTTGCTCCCCCTCCAGGTACAGATGATATTTCATCTTTACTATGGATGGGATAGAAACTCCCTGGACTATGCTATGCACAATTTGGGGGTGCTCCTGGACACAGCTCCTGTTTAAAAAGAGGTGGCTGTAGATGTGGCCTTTGCACAGATTTCACTAATGCACTATGTTAGATATTAACATATATCGTAGCAAGTCTCCTCTCTGGTCCGCTGCTACAGCGGGAAACAGGTATCGCTCTGATTGGTCGAGAGGCGTACCCGATCCCTATAAAAGGGGAACCCTCCGGCCACAGAGCAAGCTGGATCACTACTTCTACTAATAAAGAGCTGTTAAGTCACTTCGTTGTCCGCAGTCTGTTCTCTGGTTGCCCAGATCTAACATTGGCGACGAAGGTGGGATCGAGAGACAGATAGGACGAAGAACGCTACTTCAGAATCTCCGGATTTGATCCAGCCTAGGAATTCGGCAGAAATTCCGGCAGCCATCTCGGGACACCGCAGCGCGGCAAATTCAAACAAGAGAAGATGGCGATGCACACCCCCCCTCCATTCGACCCAGCAAACGACGAATGGGAGGCATTCATGATTCGTTTCGATTGCTTTCTCGAAGCGAACGAATACACGGGGATAACCGACGCCCGAAAGAAAAACATCTTCCTCGGCTACTGTGGAAAATAGGTCTTCAACACGGCCAGAGACCTAACCGCGCCTACTCCGATACAAGCGGTATCATGGACGGCGTTGCGCCAAAACCTTCCCGCCACGTTTGCCGCCAGGAATTCAACACGCGGAACCAGAAGGCGGGAGAATCAATCAACCAATATGTTGCAGCCCTGCGTAAAGCAGCAACTCACTGTGAGTTCAGGGATCTGGACGAGCATATTCTGGCACAATTTGTCTGTGGGTTGAGAGACATTTCGCTACAAAAGAAGCTGTTGGCAAACCCCAATTTAACCCTACAGATAGCACTCAACGAAGCAAGGGCATCAGAGTCAGCGGAGAAATCATCGGTGACCATACAACGCGGGTTCAGCTGCGGAGGGAATCACCCCCGGTCTACCTGTAGGTTCAGGAACGTTGTTTGTTCGCACTGCAACAAACTTGGGCACATCGCACGAGTGTGCCGGAGCGAAGTCCCTGCCTCACGGCAGCCACCTATGTACCGCCAACAGAAGCCCAACCCAGGGGCTTGGCGAAGTCAAAAAGGGCGCCCAGAGAGAAATCCACAAGTGTTTACCCAGAGAGAAAATCCCCAAAGAGCTGAGCGAGCGTATTCCCAGAGAGATTACACACAAAGAGCTGAGAGAGCGTTCTATCAAGACGCTCAACGAGAGTATTTTCAGGATACAGATGCTGAGATAGAGTTGACCCAGAGAGAGGAATTGCGAACGTATCTCACCACAATAAGTCAGGTCCGCACCAAGCGGCCTAAAAAGCTGAAAGTCACAGTCCTCTTGGAGGGCTCACCTTGCGAGCTGGAAGTTGACACAGGATCGTCCCTGACGATCATTTCATGGGCATCCATGAAACAGGCTATCCCTAGCCTCAAAAAGAGCCAACTACGCGTTCCAGACATCCTGCTTCGAGACTACCAGGGGAACCGAGTCCCCATCGTGGGCCAAGGCACATTCAAGATCTGTTTCAAGGACATCGTAGCCCAGCTGCCCGTGACCATCGCCAGCGCGCCGTTACAGAACCTTCTAGGACTAGATTGGTTTGAAGCCTTGGGGCTAGAAGTCACCGGAATCAACACCGTGGAGAACAGCAGCGCTGAGCAGATCTTTAAGGAGTTCGAGGATGTGTTCAGCCCCGGTCTTGGTAAGTATGTGGGTAAACCAATCTCATTCAACTTAGACCCCAAAGTGGCGCCAATCCGACTTAAACCGAGACGAGTGCCTTTTGCACTCCGCCCAAAAATAGATAAGGAGATAGATAAGTTAGTGGAGCAAGGAATCCTTGAGCCGGTGGATCACGCGCGCTGGGAAACTCCCATCGTGACCCCAGTCAAGCCAGACGGGTCAGTCCGCATCTGCGCGGACTATAAATGCACAATTAATGTCGCGCTGCAACAAAGCGCATATCCTGTGCCAGTAGTACAGCACTTATTGCACTCGTTGGGGCCAAGAAAGATATTTGCTAAATTAGACATGGCACAAGCTTACCAGCAGTTGCCCGTGGATAGCGCCACAGCGGAGGCCCAAACTATAGTGACGCATAGAGGGGCATTCAAATGCAACCGGCTACAATTCGGTGTGAGCATTGCTCCAGGTTTGTTCCAGAGCGTCATGGAACGGCTTTTGCAAGAGATACCAGGAGTCGTCCCCTATTTTGACGACATCTTGGTGTCCGCTGCAAACGAGGAGCAATTAAATAAAAGAGTCAGAACTGTTTTGGCCAGAATCAGAGAGAAGGGTCTCCGCCTTAAAAAGGAAAAATGCCAAATTAACGTGCCTAGCGTAGAATTCCTGGGATATAGAATCGATGGTCAGGGAATACACCCCACTTCAAAGAAAATTAAGGCGATCCAGGACGCCCCCACACCACGTAATCAGACCGAGCTGCAGGCCTTCCTCGGACTACTTAACTTCTACAGCGTTTTTCTGAGACAGAAGGCGACCGTTGCTGAGCCATTACATCGACTACTCCAGAGGAACGCAACATGGAGATGGGGACGATCCGAAGCAGCAGCTTTTGCCGCAGTAAAGCGCCTGCTCACCACTGATTCGCTGCTAGTCCAGTACAGCCAGACGCTCCCGCTGGTATTGACCTGCGACGCATCACCATTTGGAGTTGGCGCAGTCCTCAGCCACAGGATGCCAAACGGAAACGAAGCACCCATCGCCTTCTACTCCAGGACTCTTTCATCAGCCGAGAGGAATTACAGCCAGATGGACAGGGAAGCGTTAGCTGCTGTAGCTGGAGTAAAACGTTTTCATGAATACCTCTACGGCCGCGATTTTGAACTGATTACGGATCACAAACCGCTGTTGGGACTTTTGGCGGGAAACCGCCCCACTCCAGTCTCCCTTTCTCCACGCATGACCAGGTGGACTGTTTTCCTGGCTGCGTACTCATACAAGTTAATTCATCGACCGGGCTCCACTCTAGGACACGCAGACGCACTCAGCCGTTGCCCACTACCGGACCTTTTGCCAGACCCCACTCCCGAAATACCGGTGTTACTCATTTACTGTTTGGACTCAGGACCGGTTTCTTCCTGCGACGTTGCAAGGTTCTCCTCCAAAGACAATATAATAAAACAAGTTCAAACTTGGGTTTGGAGGGGGTGGCCGAAGGGAAACGTGGGCCCAGAATTCAAAGTGTTTTGGTCAAAACGGGACGAGCTCTCAGTGTTACAAGGTTGTTTATTGTGGGGGGATCGAGTTGTTATTCCTTATGCATTACGGAGAAATGTGTTAGATGCGTTACATGTTGGTCATCCGGGGATTGTTAGGATGAAAGCATTAGCAAGAAGTTACGTTTGGTGGCCAAACATGGACAAAGAGATAGAGGAATGGGTGGCTACTTGCCATCCATGCCAGGAATCGAGGCCAGCTCCCCCGGAAGCGCCTGCCACAGAATGGGAAAAGCCGAAAGCACCCTGGTCGAGAATACACATCGACTTCGCAGGGCCAGTTCAAGGTCAGACTTTCCTTATAGTTGTGGATGCGTACTCCAAATGGTTAGAAGTAGTCCTAATGACTTCAACCACGGCAGAGGCAGTCATTAAGGTTCTACGGCGACTTTTCGCCACTCATTGCCTGCCCGACCTCCTGGTATCCGATAACGGGCCCCAATTCACGGCCATGCAATTCGAAACATACTTAGCAGGTCAGGGAATTCGGCATGCCCTCGTCGCGCCATTCCATCCGGCATCAAACGGACAGGCGGAGAGAATGGTGCGATCAGCAAAAGAGGCCCTCGCTAGGATGGGTCCAGGTGATTGGCAAACACGCATTGACCATTACCTCCTAATTCAGCACATTACCCCCAGTGCAACGACGGGTAGGAGCCCCGCTGAAATGCTCATGGGCCGCCGTCTACGGTCTCACCTGGACCGTCTCCACCCCAATTACTCTGCCACAGCACCCCCAGACTCCACAAGCAAAATTCGGAGTTTTAGCATAGGGGATTCGGTATACGCCCACAACTATGCAGGGGGTACATTGTGGATGCCGGCAACGGTCATTGGCATCACGGGTCCACGATCGTATCTGTTGGAACTGGAAGATGGGCGGAACTGGAAAAGGCACATCGATCAACTTCGGGGTCGCCTGGCGCACTCAGACCTACGAGCCGAGAACGAGAACTTCATACCAATGCAGAGTCAGCCACTCGAGAGCCCCAACACAGAGAACTATGACACCTGCGAGCCCAGGACAGAGCAAGAGGTCAGGCGCGAAACGGAACAACCCCCAAGCAACGTAAGCGAGCAGACCCCTGAACACCAAGGCAACGAAAGCCTGCAAACCCCAGAACTCGAAACAAGGAAAGCAACTGATCCTGCAGCTACTTCTGACCAACCCGAACTGTGGCGTTCCTCCCGAGTAAGGCAAACGCCAACATACCTTAAGGACTACATAACTAACCGAAATGTTCCGTCTAAGAGGGGAGGGGTGTTAGATATTAACATATATCGTAGCAAGTCTCCTCTCTGGTCCGCTGCTACAGCGGGAAACAGGTATCGCTCTGATTGGTTGAGAGGCGTACCCGATCCCTATAAAAGGGGAACCCTCCGGCCACAGAGCAAGCTGGATCACTACTTCTACTAATAAAGAGCTGTTAAGTCACTTCGTTGTCCGCAGTCTGTTCTCTCGTTGCCCAGATCTAACACACTACTTGTGTCCTTTTCTGAAATGGGGGGGGGGGAGTTTGCTCATGGTCATTCATGCCTTGGTCACCTCCTGTTTTGATTACTTCAATGCATTCTACATGGGGCTGCCCTCAAAGACTACCCAGATGTTCTATTGTTGGTCCAGAACATGGCAGTGCACACTGTGACGGTGCCCCTGGTATATTCAGTTCATCACTGGATGGATGGATGGATGGATGGACGGACGGATGGATAGAATGATGCATGCATGCATACATGCATGGAAGATACAGAAGAAGCTTTTGTGTGAGACTGAGAAAAATGAGTTATTGTTTTAAGAGTTGTGTTAACTTTAATGAGAAAATTATTTAAAGTATTTATTAGTCATGGTGTCAACAAACATGGGTAAGATAGTGCGACCTAGAGACTGGAAAGTTTGGGGTTGATACCAAACCTGAGAAGGTTACAAAAGAATGTGGAGGTTACCAAACCATTAATTCTTCACAAAAACAAAGTTTTGCTTCATGAACAGATCCAAACATGTGGAGAAAAATGTAAAATGAGTGGGCTTGTTTAAAAAACAGCAAGGGACACAAGATCACAGAACTAATATAAACCAGATAATAGAGAGCAAGAGAACATTAAAAAGTTTCCTTTTGCTTCATTGACTGCAACAAGCCCTTTGATTTTGTTGATCATCTCAGAATGTGGAATATATTAAGGTTAATGAATGGGTGTGCCAGAACACCTGATTATTCTTCTGAGGAATCTTTATGATAAACAAGAAGTTATGGTAAGAATTAAAATCAGAGATCAGAATATCAAAGGGAATGAAACAAAGATGTATATTGTTGTCCCTATAACTTGTACAATAATTACATGTAAGGATGATAGGATGGAGGAGATGACAGTACATCCAGAATTGGAAATTAAAACAATATCTATATGAGATATGCAGATGATATAATTTTGTTAGCAAAAAGTGAAGAAAGCTTACAAGAACATAATGAACATAGGTGAAAATCATGCAAGAAAAGTATGTTTGTGAGATATACTGTAAACACAATGAATGAATAAAAATATATAGTAGACAAAATAGATATAGCACTAATTGGAGATTGCAACCACCTAAATATAATCTCCAACGTATTGTTCATCCCTTCCATTTTATGGAATTCTTTTGTAAATTGATGGTTAAGTAATTAAAATACTTGTCATGTCAGTTTACATACATAACAAACTTACAATAAAGAAGTGAAGTGAAAGTGGCATTGTCAAGCCGGCCTCCCTCAGCAACCAAGAAAGAAACCACTTAACTCCATTTTGCAGAATTAAGAGTACTTTTACTGGTTATGAAAAGATAGCAGCTAAGCAAAGCAAGATCTGCGGCAAAAGCGCACAAAATCATACATGTCAATATGTGACCAACCCCCTCCCCCCCGGTAACCCTCATCCCACTGTCCAATCTGCAAATCCCTTAGGTATCATGTGAGTTTCATCTTCAAGGAGCATCATCAGGTTGGTATGCAGGACGGTTGGCCTTGACCAACACCAAGCACTAGTCTCCAGCATGCGCAGTAGACGGTGAGAACAAAACTCCCTTTTTATAATCTCTCCTGTACTAAAACTTCCCCACCCCCAAATACCAGGGGCCCTCTCCCCATTTCAATGGCAGCCGAAAGCAGATAGCGAAGCAGAGGCTGACAGGCATATTTGTTTTCTTTTGTATTTCCTTTCAAGGATATATATGAAAAAGCACAGCAGTAGTAAAGAAGTAATTCCAGGGAAGAATGCAAAATACATAATTTGTTTCACTCAAAAAAGAACAGTTAAATCAATAGGTTTTCCCCCCTTTGCTTTAACAGTGAAAGAACTGTGATGGGGCAGTGGTTAGATGGCAGCATTGCAGGCTAACTCTGCTCATATTGCCAGGATTCCTTCAATTGTGATGGGCTCAAGGTTGACTCAGCCTTCCATCCTTCCGAGGTCGGTATAATGAGGACCCAGATTGTTGGAGGCAATATGCTGACTCTGTAAACTGCTTAGAAAGAGTTGTAAAGCACTGTGAAGAGGTATATAAGTCTAAGTGCTATTGAAAAAAAGGGGAAGAAAGAAAAAAGATGCTTTCAAATGATAGATTGAATGGGAGTGACAAAAGAATACCAAAAATCAGGTAATTCTGGATCAAAGAAAACATCTAATTATTCTCTTGAAGCAACAGTCAGCAAGCAAAAATTCCTTGGCATATGATACAAGGACATAATGTACTAGAAAAAAATATTCTAGTCTCGGCAAAGCTGAGAAAAAGTAGTAGAAGGAGAAGACAACAGGTAAGGTGGATTGGAAAAGCTGCAAGACAGCTAAGGTTGAAGTAGCCTTAAAGTAGCCTTCAAAATTAAGTAAGCCTTTTATACTAACTATTAACAACAGAATGCTGTATATGCTTATTAAACAAATGTTACATAGATTTGAATACCAGCATTTATATAGCTAGCAGTGAGGTTTTACTTACTTACTTACTTAATTAACTAATTACTTAATTAGTTATGCACATAGATCAGTGATGGATAACCTTTTTTGAAGCGTGTGCCAAAAGTGGGGGAGCGCAAGGGGGGTCATGTGCAGGCGTGCCCACACCCATAATGTTATGTGCATGACCCCAGTGCACATGTGCATGTGACCCTAGCACGCATGTGCGCACAACCCCAGCGTGCATGTGTGAGTGACCCCGTGCGCATACATGTGCCACCACAGTGCTCCTCCCCACTTTTGGCACGCTTTTTTTGCCCTTCCCAGGCTACAGAGGCTTTCTAGGAGCCTGGGGAGGATGAAAACAGCCTCCCCTCACCGGAGGCCCTCCGGAGGCTTCAGGAACTTCCCTGAGTGCGAAAAACCGGGCCTATGAGCAAACTGGCAGTTTGGGAATGGACTTCTGTTTTGCTCATTGGGCCGTTTTTCGCCCTCCAGAGCCTTCAAAGGAAGTCTCCGGAGGGTGAAAAACAGCCTTAAAAGAAGGTTGAAGTCAGTTGGCCAGCGCACGCAAATCTTCTCAGTGATGGCCCCCTATCTCTGGAACCACCAACCCCCACAAATGTGCCCTACTCCCATGCTTTAGAAAACATGGCTCTTCACCGAGGCATATAGAATGCCTTAGGCCTCATTATTGTTTATGTTCTTTGGATTTTTTTTATATGTTACTGATTGTTTGCATTTCTTACTTTTTATATGGTAATTTCATGGGACTACTTAGAAGCCACTCAAACCCATAAACAAAAGAATGATAGATATAAATAAATGTAGTAGTTGAAAGTATTATTGCACAGATGATTCTGGACATTTCATTTATGCAGAAAAGGGATGAATTAAAATTGAACCTCAGCAAGGTGGTTAGACTGAACATTCAGTACAATATAAAGTGCTCAAACATGTTTTCGAAATCATTAATATTAGAGAATTTTTGACCACTCTCCAGCCCAATCTTTAGAAGAATTCTAAATATAGAGGTGTTTTCCCCAGAACTGGTCCTGAATCCTCTAATTTTTCAAGCCCAAATGGATGATTGCCTAAAAGCATAAGCTAAGGTAGCCCTTCTTTTTCCATTTTGAAGGAAAAAGAATGAATTATTCTTCATTCAGATCATAATGGCAAGATCTGACCAAAACACATATCTTCAATGAGTTTTCCTGTCAATTATTTCTTGGGTTTACATGTTGCACTAGGAAAATATGGCTACTCTGGCTCTGTCTTAGGATTCATGCAATCATCTCTCAGCCAAGGATGCTTCTGTAATATAGGGAAGCCTTTCCCTATTTAGAGATTAAACTCAAGGTTTGAATCAGAGAGTTGTGAAGGCAAGCATGTGCTTAATAAATGAATTACAGTTGTTATAATAGAATGTTGTCAAGGCCACTTGTTTTAGCTGCTGTTACTAGAAAATAAATCAAGGTTCTGTCATCTTTGAAGACAGTAATTTTCAAACATCATCAGACTTAGATAGAATACAGATTAATGTGTGAGCATAGTCCAGCAGTTCATTTTTTATTTTCCCCGTCAAATTTTTTGCTAAGTTTAGAAATCATTCAAAGACTGGGACCTTTAAGTTGTCTGCACACATATTTAGAAAGGATTCTAGATTTAATTCCTCTCCCTCAAATCATATAAACACATATGATTTTTAAACATATAAAACATTTCTGTTTGCCATTATATGCATGTTAAACTATGCCAGCACATTTTATTAATTTAATATTCTTCCAAGTTATTTTACTGTATTTAAACATTGGTGGATATTAGTAACACTGTAATCTTGATCATAAATATAGGTGTGTCTGTTTTGAATGTCCATAGTTTGCAGCAGCTGCCTCCAAGCTAACCAGTAGCTAAGGGTTGGTCTCTAATCCTAGTAGGTATCCACAAAAGTAAAAATAACTTGCTGGTCCCCTTCTACAAGCCATGTATCTACACTACATTTCTCTAACGGTTTGGAATTCAAATTCCTTTCATGGCTGCCTTATGAGAGATGGCAGGGAAGGAAGGAAGATCGGTCGTAAAAAAATGCAAGAGCTCCATGGCAAAATAGTAGCAAACCTGTGGGTGAAAGATTTAATAATTGGTGGCAGTTATGATATCGTGGTATACATCAACTATTTGTATGTCTAGAATCTTTCTGAGGACTGATAAAGTTAGTATTGCCCTGCTATGCTCTTCTAAGTTGTGGAGATGAAGTGAATAATAATAAACAGGGAGAATTGAAGACATTTGTAACATGATAATATTTCCATAAAAAAACACATTTTACAGAATAGAAGTCCTCCTTTTTTCTCATCTTATTTGATTTTCTTTTTCATATTATCCCTTATCTATTTAGTTACAGGTTATTCAACTTGTTAAATAATTTGTTATTCTTTTAAAATATTTTTATTGTACTTTTGTTTCATTTTACATCACAATTTCAACTTTGCAACAGCGATATACTGGCTGTATCAGCACTTCTTAAAATATACATGACGTCATACGTATATCCTAATTATGTCCATTTTTTTTCTTATTCATACAATATAGGCAACAGCAAAAAGAAAAAAAGAAAAAATATAAGAACTTGATATTATACAACATACTTATATCTATTGTTTCCATGGTTCTAACATAGTTGATTTTATATTTAAAGTTTTTATTTAAAGCACATGAATTTTTTGAACATCAACTTGTTAAATATATTTGCAATATTATTTAGTTTCCCTGTTTTGAGTCACTAAGGCTGCAACGTGCACTAACCAAAATTTCCTTAAGGAACCACAAAAGTTAAAAGTTAAAAAAAATAAAAACCAGGCCCAATTTAGATCACTGTGGTTAGCATGGGTACAACAAACATTAATTGTTAGGTATACCAAGGCTCAATTGGCTCAAGAGACCAGAACCTTAATTATGGTTCTTCTGGAATATTATTTCACTCTTAGAGAGAATGACAGAGCAGGGTCAAAAGGGTAGAATATCCAAATTCCAGCAACTGTCACCCTAGGTGGCATGCATTTAAAAACCTTCATATTGTTTCATTTTGCTGCAAACGTACTGCAGATTTGGAAGCTGCAAATGGTGATTTGGTCTGTCCAGATGTTTTGGAGTTACATATCCCAGATTTTTCAGCCAAAAGTCTTAGGGGGAAGCTGGCATTTTATTCTAAATCCAAAATGATGGAAGTCTGTTATGGATACACTGTTAACATTAAATGCACATTTCTATTTTTTATCTTTCAACTTACTATTCCCTATCTAACGGTTCTTTATGATAAATTTTGTAGTGATCAATTTTTTTGCCCAGCATTGCTGCAAATTGATTTTTAATATTACCATGTTTGTTTGTAATATTGTGATACGTTCACTCATTTATTTTGCTGCATCTTACCTTAGTACAGTTTCTGTTTTACAGACATGGGAAAAAGACAGTGAAATAAGGCTTTATAATACAGAAAACAAAGGTATAACTCTTATGTAGAAGTCTGATCATATATGACATAGATAATATGATTTTAAAAATATACAATGCCTTAACTAAATCTAAAGTGAGATAATTTTATTAGTTTGCTTCAGTGGCAGAATCAAAATATGAAGTTCATGGTAAACAATAAATTATCATAAGCATAGGATAGATAGGCAGTGAGACATCTGATCATCTATATACAGACTAGGCTCATACTGTATATATTTTAAAGTTTCCTCTTATATGATGAGCATGCAGTAATACAAACAATGCATTCAAGCCCACTTATTCTAAAATTAAGGAAGAAATTGTTCCTGCATTTAAAGCAAAGGATAGTAATGTCTCAGACTAGCTCTGCTTTAATAATTTAATATCATTCTATAGTTTCATTCAAGAGGTTTCTGTTTCCATCTGCCTTTGTGCCATTCCTGTACAATCTTCCTAATTTAGATAAGCTGAATTGTGGAAATTACAATATAAGATAATGTCTGTAACTTCGAGTGGAACAGTGAGTTCTTGATGCTGTCATTTGAGCTTAGTTATGTTCTTGCTGACATTTCATTAACCAGCTAGGTAACATTATCAGTTTTCATATTACTACTCCTTTTTAATATATTTTTTGTTATTTGTGTTGTCCCTTACTTTTTTTCCCTTTCACTCTTCCTTCTAGCAAGGTCCAAGACACAGAATTGCCTCTGAATACATGACCCAAATATTCCAGTTTTATTGTTTCTCCTGTACATCTCAGGGGCTTATCTTTTGCAACTCCAAGGATTCTCAAGGTTATCTTTAAAAATTATATTTCAAAGACTCCCAGCCTATTCTCAGCTTCCTTTTTGCCCATGTTTCAGTTTCACATTTATATATTTATTATTTTCCTGCTTCACTGAATTCTCTTTATATTGGCTGTCATCAGTTTTGAGCTTCAAATTTAGACAACAAGGAAAGTTACAAGAGACTGTGAAAGGCGTAGCCCTAATATGTGGAGAATATTATGTTCTCAATCCTTGAATTGTAGGATTTGATATTTCCCTACTGCTCCTATCCTATCTTATCCTTAGCATTTTGCCAATATGACAACAAATCTATCCAGTAGAAGACATATGTTAATATGACATTGTGCCAACAGATTGGGGAAGTTCCACTGATGTATGTCTGACAGTGGAGTTACTATCATTAGTATATATCACAAGGTATAAAATTTTAATGCTATATAAACTTTCAATTTAATAAGCATCATTAAATTCTATAGCCCTTGTTTTCCAATAAATTTATATCAAATATGAAATTGGTTGAGTGGATGTCAGAGCAGCCTTCTCTATTCACAACTTTTGATATTTGAGGTAATACATGCAAGTCATCACTTTATATATTAAAAACGGTGTTCTGAACTATATTTTTTACAATGTTGAAGGCTTTACTGGTGTTTTGAAAAATATTTAGCATTTATGCATGAGGTTTGTGACTTGTTTCCTATAACGTGCTTTCATGGCTACTATACAGTAATTTTTGCTAAAGAATTGGGCAGATCAGATGCTTTAATCCTCTGGAAAGTGCTGGGAGCCACATGAGGTGTTCAAATAACATTTCCCCTGGAATACTTGCATGATGTTAAATTGTCCCAAAGGGGCTTTTTCAGGAGGCAACTGGACTTTCTTGTTTTTTCTTTTGAAGACATTTCGCTTCTCATCCACAAAGCTTCTTTCATTCTGACAGGATAGGTGGGAATGGAATGTCAGAGCTGAAAAAGCTTCTTGAATGAGAAGCAAAACATCTTCAAAAGAAAAAAAGGAAATTCTATACCATTTCAGACAAATGGTTTTCCAATCTCCTCTTAATAACTTCCAGTGTTGGAGCAGTGGCAACTTCTGGAGGCAAGATCTTCCACTGATTTATTGTACTGACTGTCAGGAAATTTCCCCTAGGTTGCTTCTATCCTTGATTAGTTTCCACCCATTGTTTCTTGTTCTGCCCTCAGGTGGTTTGGAGAATAGTTTGACTCCCTCTTCTTTGTGGCAACCCCTGAGATATTGGAACACTGATATCATGTCCCCCCTAGTCCTTCTTTTCATTAAACTAGACATACCCAGTTCCTACAGCCATTAATATTAATATAAGCAATGGCTTAATAGGATATGGATATTGCGTTATTGAGGATCTTGCTTCATTATACTTAGAGGGGCCTTCCTGCCTATTGCAGAAAAAAAGAGGCCACAAGAGTAGCAGCAGTGGAGGAGGAAGAGAGTTATGCCTCATCACAGTTCCTGTACTGTAGTAGACATTTGGAATTTCTGAGCATATTGATTATGTGACTTTGGCTATGTTGTCCAATGCAATTGCCTCACTGATTCTGTTAGATTGGGTAATGGATAGGCACACACAGGCTTAACGGTAACAACAGCTCTTTATTAAGTACAAGTGAGAACAATCCAGCGAAGGTTGAGTCTGACAGCAGCTCTTTTATAGGGAGCTGTCAGACCCTTCGACCAATAGGATTAAACCTCTGTTCCCGCTGGAACAGAGGACCTTGGTGGAAATCACTGTAGTTAGAACAAGTATCTAACAGATTCTGTTCCATATAGGGTATCAAACTGACTGCATCAAAGTGTGAAAAAGCCCTCATCTTCTTTGGGACAGCAGTTACGTATTATTGACTGGTTGCGGGCAGAAAGCCAACAAATACAGGAATTTCATGAGTTTACTCTGATCTGAAAAAGGTGCATCAGAGTATGAATAGGAGATGTAAAGCACCTTTTTGGAATCAGATCTAAAGCACCCCACAGTTGTAATCATTGCTTACCTTGGTTGGATTTGCTTCATTATATAAAATGGCAATGTAGGTAATTCCACCCTTTCCCTGATATGTCAGGACATATGCCCACAAAAGCAAAGTAAATATTATTTGGATTGATGTTTTCTTGATATCTGAGAGTCATCGCTCTAAACTAACAATCAAATGAAAATTAAATAAACTCTGATAACATCTCACTTGAAGAAGAACTGGTGATACCTGCAGTGGATTTTGTAAGGATGTCCAGCTCTGTCAGACTATTGGGGAAGTGACAATAAGCAGAGAAAAGTGTATGAAGGACTCCAGAAGCAACATCTTGTTTTTATTCAGTTCTCTTTTGAGTCATTAACAGTCAGGCGCCAGTAGTGCTGAAACTTATCATTATTACAGCCACAAATGGGCTTTGATTCCTAAAGGAAGACTTTATCCTTTAGCTGGCCTTAGAAGAGGGGAAGGGGGGGAGAACTGCCATAAAAGCAAAAAAAAAAAAAAAAGAAACTTGGGGGGGGGGAATCCAGAGTGAAATATAAAATGAAATTATTAAACCTTGATCTAACATAGCAAGCATAACTAAGTAGCCCATTTCATGGCAAAAGAAAACAGCCAGATAACAGTATCCAGGAACTCTAATTATATTTAAGGACCAGAACAAGAAAATTTAGGCACTGTTTCTCTGTTTTTCCTGCTTCTAGTACCATTCCCTAAAATGTTTCCTGTATCAAATGTTAGACTGGACAGTGTTTGAGGCAAAATCATTTCTCTTCATATGCATCATATTTTCTGGGGTGGAAAATACACATTCTTCTATACCTCACTGAATTATAGCTTCATGCAGACCTATTTTTCTCAATCAATATTGAGGTATTAATATTCTAGCAATATCTGGAAGGAAGTCATCTAACCAAGAATTGTTCATCTTAGTGGGCCTGATGCCTTTCAGAAGAAAAAGCCCTATTCATCCTCTGAATATTATTTTTCTCCTCAGGGACAGAATGGAAGCCAGGTTTCCTACTCTTTTTGTTCACATGGAAAAAGGAATTGCTTTTTCATGTGCAGCAGGGAGGGAAATTGTTTCCAATCTCTTGTTGTACATGAGGAAAAGAATTGCCTCTTCCTGCTCCACCACTCAGAGACAAAGTCTTGCTGAGCTGTCTTAACAACAGGGAGGCCTTAAATCCAAATCAATTCAATTAATAATCCAAATTAAACCCTAAATTGATTCAACTGCTTCATACAATTCATTAAATTATAAACAGGACAACCACATTCTAGTTTACATAAAAGTACACTATAAAGTAACAAGGCTCAAAAACACCACAAGTAAGTCTACATCTGATGCTCTTCAGTCAGAACATATTGATATTAGGAATGTTCCAAAAATGACGTTCAATAATTTTCCAGGAGAAGCTAGGATTGGAGGAATCCAAACCTTTTTTTATTTTCTCAGACATTTCCTTGGAACAAGAAAAAGGCTAGGACACCTAGAGCCATGGAACTAGGATTATCTAGCTTCCAAAAAAAAAGCAATGAGATGAAAGAGGTAAAATGGAAAGACAAACCATTAAAATGATTTTTTATTTTATATTCTGCTTGTGCAAATTAACAGAACTTACAATAGATCAACTATTTTTTTTCTGTTCTGATTCCTTAGCTGCTCAACAACACATTCTGGACTACTAACAGGTTTAAAAACAAATATACTGTATACATAAAGAATGATTACAAGAAAAACACCAACATACGTATTGGGGACAAAAACTCACATACACTACTTTAAGTTAGGCTCACGTGGTATCCCAGGCCAATTCTTAGATACTGGAAACCAGGTCTTCAGAGTTTTTCTAAAGACCAGCAGAATTGGGGGCATTCAAATCTCTGGGGAATGCTACTCCACAGGTTAGCACAATGATAGAGAAGGCATGTCTCCTGGATCTCCTTAAGTGACACTGTTTAATAGACAGAACTTGGAGCACACCAGCCCTGTCTAATATCATTATATAGTCAGAAATAATCATCATTGTTATGGTGAATTTCCAAAAGGTTCCTGATAATCATGGAATGAAATGTTAAGCCTGGATTCATAAATTGTTATAATCCATGCATTACTTAATCCATGATCTGTTGGGTAAGCCTTAATTGGATGGTCAAGCCAAGCCAAAGTCAACCAGCCACATTATTGCTTAATATGATGAATGAAGTTGCGACAATTATATTGTTGACAGATCTGGGTGATACTCTTGAAAATACAAATAGAGAAATAAAGTTTTTGATTATACAATGGAGAGTTGGGTTTGCACATCACATTGTTAGCTTTTCCCAGCCTCAGAACCCTGCAGATGTATGGGCTTCTGAGAATTCCAGGAGTTGAAGTCCAACTTCTGGGCAGTTTCTAGATTGGAAGAGTCTATGCTTAGACATAATGTGCAAGGTTTTATTTTATTTTATTTTTTGCTTGGTGCAAACTTAGTGTGAACCTAGAAAACTGCCATAATGGTGAAACAAGGCATGACTTTGACTAATGTACAAAGTCAACATTTTTCGGGAAGAGTCAGCAGAGGGGAAAAATATGTCAGTTTTCTGGTATTTACTTTGTATTTTACTAGAATCTAGAGGTCCAACAATTAGAACCAGGTGCCAAATACTAGCTTCGGGCTTTTCCTCAATGGTTTAACATGCTGTAGCTCTTCTCTGGCAATCAAAATAATTAAGATGGGCTTTTTGGACTATGTCCTCCATTCTGCATTTACAGGACCTTGCTTACCCAAAATATGATCCTCATAGGGTATCTATAGTTTTCAGACAAAAATTGGTCAATATAAAATCAGTGATGCCTGGTATATCTTGCTGACCATCAACTTAAACTGTTGCTAATCTTAAGCATCTTTCCATACCTCATCTCATACTCTAAACTGTTAACTTGATTCCATTCTTTGTTGAAGGGTGGTTAAGTATTTATTTTTTTATTATCTTGTTGCTGTGGTGGTTTTTTTTTTTTTTTGACATGCAGAAAAACCTGGAAGAGCATAATACTGTTTATATCATGGATTGATGACAAGATATGGTCAATGTTATGCGTCAAAGAAGGAATATTGGTATTGCCATGGCATTCTGGTGCCAATATTAGCTGGAAATGAAATATTAGTGTGTATAAGATACAAGTAGTCCTTGACTTATAAATGTTTGTTTAATGATGGTTCATAGTTGAGATGGCCTTGGAAAAAGTGATTTATAATTATACTTGCACTTAAAACTGCCCTACTACTCCCATGTTCACACAATTGCAATTTGGGAGTTTGGGAGTCAGCTTGCATTTATGACCAGTTGCTGCATCCTGCAGTCATGTGATCACAATTAGTGACTTATTTGCTGATTTCTAGAAAAAAAAACATCCATTAGGAAAATTGGATTAGCTTAATAACTACATGATTCGTTTAACAACCACTGTAAAATTGTCGTAAAATAGGATCCAACTGGACATGACTTACAATGGAAATTTTGGTCTCAATTTGGTCATAAGTTGAGGACTTTCTATACTTTTGATATTAAAAAAATATGGGTATTTCTGAGCAATAGAACTGAATTCATAGTCCTGTATGCATAAATCTGTTCCTGGTTTTCTGTTCTACAAGCTTTCTTCCATTACTAAGGCTAGTTAAATGTAGAGGAAAAATATTTTTGTGTTCAGTGCTGATAAACGTTTGGGAATTCCCCCAAATTGGAGACTGTCTGTTGCAAGACTCCAACCTATTTTTTGCCTATTTTCTGATAAAATAAGGGCAGCCTTATTGTGCCTACAATATAGCTGAACAGGTTGTGACTGCTTGCCTCAAGATGTGGAAGACTAAAGACCCAAAATGTTAGTAATTTCTTACAAACCTCTAACACTGTCTAGACGCTAGATGAAAGTTGATGCTGTGCAGCACATAGATATGTTCATTAGAGAATAAGATATTTTTACTAGGGTTGGGTGGAATCCTTTGAGGAGCACATTTTGATACAAATGAGAAAACAGATTGGCTCTTTTGAGCATATCAGAATAAGCAATGGCTGAATTTATATGCCCAGCTTAATGTCTAATTTTGGGTTCTTGGGACACACACTGAACCACGAACTAGCTACATAAGTTGAGTCCACAAAACATAAGGTAAAACGAGATTGGCTAGTTTGTGGTTCAAGGGCATCTTGTGTGTGCTTATACTCAGAGCATCAACAATTTCACCAGTCAAATACTATAACTTAAAACATCGCAGAGCTGTGATTTTAAGGAGAGTGCATCCTCCTCTTTGGAATAAAACCACCGCCAGTCATATCGGCGGGCGAATTAAGGTCGTTGCAAAACAAATGTTCATCGAGGAAAGCGCTGAACTACGCCTTCCTTTACTGAAGCATCTTCGGCTGTGAAATTGAACCCTATGCAAAACCAAAACTAAAAAAAAAAAGATTATTTTACAAAGCAGCCGGCTCTACCCGACCCAAGGGAAACCGAGCAAGAGCCTGGGAGAAGAAAGACAAATCCTGGTGCAACCAAGATCCTCTTCCTCCGGGATTCCGACGGCCGGGTCTTGTTTCTGTCCGGAAGTCATTTTCCTCGCGGCAGCGTCTGGTGTCCTAGAAACGGCCCGGCGGCCGAGAGTGAGACGGTTGAAAGGATGCTGAACGCGGATCGCCTCTCTCAGCCGGGGCTCGAGTATCTGGGTGAGGCTCCAGCGGGCGCGGTGGGAAGAGGAGACGGAGGAGGTGCGGAGGAAGGAGGGGGAAGGAGGAGCGGGGGTGGGTGGGAGAAGTGATGGAGATGCAAGTAGCTTCTCCGTTCTCGCCATGGGGCGAAGGTTGCCTTCCCGGGAGGGAGGGAGCGAGGGAGGAAATATTGGGCTCCCTCGGTCCTTTCTTGCCTGGGATGATGTGCCTACGGCGCAGCCTGTTTCCCCTGCGGCGCAGAGTACAATGACCTCGCCGTTTGCTGGCTTGGGTGGGTGGGGTTGGCGCTGTCGGCTTGCCAGCCCACTTGCCCCGGTCGGTATCTTCCTCTGCCACCCGAGGTTGGAGATATCATTTAAGGGGACTGGCAGGATCAAACGTATCAATGGAAGTACTTGCTCGGTCTTGGAGCTTGGGACTAAATTGTGCTGTAAAGGGGAAAATGGAATATAACCATTTTAAGTAATAAATATTTACTTATATTGAAATTTAGAATAACAGAGTTGGAAGGGACCTTGGAGGTCTTCTAGTCCAGCCTCCTGCTTAGGCAGGAAACCCTACGCCACTTGAAACAAATGGCTATCCAACATCTTCTTAAAAACTTCCAGTGTTGGACTATTGCAATAATATCACTCTGGACGTGGCAGTAGGATTAAAGAAGACAAACACACACACACCTGTCCCCATGTACTTTATGCTCCATTCTCCCTTCCCCATCTTTTAATGATAAATTGCCATTATTTATTTCTTTATCCTTTTAATGGTTACTGGTTTTAATGTTGGTAAGTTGCCCAGAGTCGCCCCTAGATGAGACGGTTGGAACACAAAAGAGAAAGAAAGAGGAAGAAATAGGGAGGAAAGAAAGAAAGAAAGGAAGAAAGGAAGAAAGGAAGAAAGAAAGGCTATGTTACAATAACAGCCTAAAGGAGTGATTGTTCATCACCCGGTCCTCTGCACAGTGGTGCTTCTGAGGAAGTGGCCTGATTCACATATTGATAAGCCATAGTTTGTTGAACCTTGGCACAGTTGTAAGATCTACCAGACACCTGTTTACTGGGTTCACATAACCCTAAATTAAATGAAGTGCAATATAATATGTTTTGGTGCAATGTGAGAGCCCACCAATTGGGGTTTAATTAGTAAATCATTGATCAGCAAATTATGGCTTAATACAATGTGGCAATTAGTCACTATGCAGGAAATTTCATTTACTATTATAAAATATCTATAAAAATGCTTAATAACTAAATGCTTTATCATTTTCATCCAACCCCCTCCTCCTGATGTCTGCTCTGTGTAACTGCACTTATTTAATTGGGTTGTTGTGTTCTGTGAACCCTAGTTATTTTGTCTCAGGAATGTACATTTTTTTCAAAATTATCTCAGTAGTTATGTATTCTACCTGAATTAGGATGTAGCAGACAACAAACAAGCTTAAGATGCTCTTCTGGCCTTTGGACATAGAGATGTCTGAAGAGGACCTGCTAAAATAGGAAATGCTAGGCACCATCATCATTATTATTCAATTTCCTTCTCTGCTTGAGTGTTGGGGAGTGAATTAGAAACAGAATTGGGGTGAAGATCGCTAATTTTTTTCTACACCCCAGCCATCCAGCTGTCAGTTGAATAGGTAGTTGGGATCCCGGGCCATTAGTCATCCTAATGCCTTTTACTAGGTTTTGTTGCCTATAGTATAGACATTTAGATTAACAGTCACCTAGAAGTGGTAGTGGGTTTTTGAGTGGATCAACATCATTTTGAGTTCTCTGTCTCAACAAAAAGTTAAAGCCAAATCAAAATTTAACATATCACTTTGGTCTTCACAGGTAAAACAATTAGAAAACCATAAAATAAAGATTGCCTTATTAATACATTATTCTGCAAACAACTTCAACTATAAAACGTACATAGTTGACTAATATTAAGAGAAATAAATAGAAAAAAAGTTTAGTTTTAATCATACATTTCTGCTGTATGTGAAACTTAAAATCTAATACTTCAAAATTGAATCTCTGTTGAGAAAAGAAAATCTTAGTCATTAAATTGCCTGTGTGCCATTTAGAGAGTCTTGTAATGTTAACATTTCACTTTATATCTTGGGGGCTGGAGGGGAGGGATACTATTTTTTTAAGTTGTTGAATAATTCTTTGTTTCCTATGAATTTAGTGAAAGTAAGCAAGGTTTGGAAAAACACCTTTGAATGTTTTTTGGCATTGACTTACAGTTGTTCAAACAACATTCTTTAAAGAGAATAGCAACCCTTCTCCAGGTGCTTTATTGTATTACTCAAGGTCTTGCTAATAGTATTATTTGGCTGTGAGACTATAGGTAATTGTGACAAGAGAAACCAAATCAAGTTAATCTTATTCAGACTGTTTGTTGCCCAGGGCTGTCATATCAGGTGTTCTTTGAAGAGATGCTTAACTCAGCTTCCTTTTGGGGATGAGTAAACTATCTTATAAACACTCTTTGTCACATGCACACAAAAGTCATGCAAGTTAAATGGGTGCTTCCAAAATCCCTTCTGCTATGTTGTAGTGAATATTCCATGTTCACAATACTTTCTATATGGGATTTAATTAGTACAACAAAACATATTTCTGTGCATATCTTTTCTTTACTCATCACATTTATGTTCAATATACTTGTAGAAGTTGACTGTTCAAAAATTACTTTTCATTGGTAATGAGAAGTTGCAATGTCAATTGCTTTGTTTAATAAGGAATAATATAACAACCTTTCTTCCCCAGCCGCTGTTTCTGCAAACAGAACCGCTTGCCCCATAACTTCCTTGCAGAAGGAAAATCAGGTTTATTTGAAATAAAAACGATTACTTTGCAATGATTTAAACAGGAAGTATTGATATGTAGCCCAACGAGGGAGTCAAAACTAATAGCTGAAGTTAAGGATGTTACCAATATGGAAATTAGATAGTGAAATAACTTCTAAAATGTTGCTCAGTTGTTGCAAAATGTGCTTAGTTTTTGTAAAATACAATTCAAGTATAAGTGCATCCATTTGATGTACATCCATTCTTTTAGTGAACGTTCAAAGTTATAAGAACTTGTCCTCACACTTCTAACCATTGCAGCATTTCCGCAGTCACATGATCAAAATTTGGGCACTTTGCAACCAGCATGTATTTACAACAGTTGCAGTGTCCCAGAGACACATGAACTCTATTTGCAACCTTTCCAGCTGGCTTCTGATGGGGAGGTCGGATTCACTTAATGACCATGAGATTCACTTTGGGAAGTGATTTCCTTACCAAATGTGGCAAAAGTCATAAAATTGGGCATGAGTCAATTAACAATCAACTTGCTTAGCAACTGAAATTCTGGTCTCAATTGTGGTTGTAAGTCAAGGACTACCTGTATTACTTACAACAGCACTGTAAATTAGACCAACAATTATCACTTTTTTCTGGAATCCTTGGTGCTCTGGAATCCTTGGTGCTTTTCTGGAATTCTTGGTGCTTGCAAACATTTCATTACTGGACTAGATAACATCATCAGTTAGGTAACCATTAAAGTCAGAGGCAGTGGTGGGATTCCATTTTTTTTACTACCGGTTCTGTGGGCCTGGCTTGGTGGGGGTGGCAAGGGAAGGATACTGTAAAATCTCCATTCCCTCCCCACTCCAGGGGAAGGATACTGCAAAATCCCCATTTCCTCCCCTGGGACGGGGGAGGCAGAGAATAGATGGAGGTGGGGCCAGTCAGAAGTGGTATTTACTGGTTCTCCAAACTACTCAAAATTTCCGCTACTGGGGGAGCCAGACATCGCGATGACACAATGTGCGGTCTCGATAGTCCAAGACCGCCGTTGATTCTTTTACTGCTGTAACGGTCCATATGGACCTAAGCTGTCCCGGAGAGACAGTGAAAGAGAGATAAATCCTTGCTGGTCACAGGGACATCGCAAAGTCCCTGTTTGACCCAAGGGAAGCGCTCCAAAGCGGTGGTAAATAGACAGTCCCCAGGCTGACAAAGTCAGAGACGGCTCCGGAGGAAAGGCAGTTAAAGTGAAAGTGAGTCTATTTGGTGAGATTTGAATGATCGCCCAAAGAAACCTTTTTTTTTTCTAGGATAAATTAGTCCTTTAAGCTAAGAATAAAGCGGCGAAATTTATCTCTATTGGACTGCCTTAGAAAGTTTTTTTTCCTTTTTTTCTATGTAACAACGTTTTGTGGATTGAAGTGATTGTAACACTTCCCGTTTCTCCTCTTAAGTGAATTAATTGATTTTTTCTTCTATTCCCTGTTACTTTATTTTTTGGCTGAACTAAAACCTCTTTTTTATTTTAACAATTCTTCCTTCTACTGATTATTAAATTTTATTAAAGATACTTAGAGACTTTTGCTTTTTTTTAAAGCCTGAAATGAATAAGAGAAAGTTGAATCTGCCACTTGGAAGCCAGAACTTGGTTTTTCTTTTTCTTTTGAAACAATGTAACCTCTGTTCTACTTTCCTTGATTTTACTGAAGTTGGAGGGTTTGTAGCTTGTTTGTGGATTGATAACATTTCAAGGAAACGGACTGTCCCTTTGCAGGTGTCTGTGAGAAATATTTTGGATAAGGGAAGGAAAAGAAAAGATAGAACCCTCCATCTCTGAAAAAATTAGAAGAAACTTGTGCATAAGTGATTTCAAAATAAAAGTATTTTTATACATCAAAGAGATATTGAAGGCGAGAGTAGCAGTGGAGTTTAGATTTTTTTTCTTTTTTCGGAAATATGTATCTATATACAGGTGAGGAAGCCTTAAGTCTCCAAGATGTTTTGGATGGACTTCAAAATTTATTGGAAGGATCCGAGAGATGTGATAAGAAGTTGGATAAATTATTGTTTTGCATAGCAAAAGATGAAGGGGTTGGAGCTCCAAAAACTAAAGAAGAGAATGAAGATATAGAAGATACAGAAGATAAAGGCAAGACAACAGATGAATCTACTAATGAAGCACCCATGAGTGAAAGTGAAAAGATATTGAAAAGTGAATTTGACTATCTGGAGATCTATCTCTCTTGTCAAGATATGGATTTGATGATGGAATTAAGAAAAGAAACAGCTTTGGAAAGACGTCTGATAATCAAAGACATGTTAATTTTAATGCCAGCTGAAGGGCAACGAGACTATATGAGAGACCTTCTGAGCAAAAAAGTGCGGAGAGAAGTTTTCAAGAACTCTATAAAGAAGCTAATAAAAGAATTGACGCAACAACTGACTAAAGAGATAAGAGTGTTTTATTACTGGAAAGACACAGGTTGACAATGAATGCTGATAATTAAAAACTTAGTTAATCTTTGGTGATTAATAAGTAGGACTTTGTAGATGCTTATAGAATGTTTTTGTTTTCAAAACATTTATTCGTTAACAGATAATCCATTGTGATAATAACAATGAAATAATAATTTTAATTAGTGAAAACAACTTGGATATAAACCGTAAATTGGGACCTGGGAAAAAGATTTATTAATTTTACCAATATTTTTTTGTTTGGATTTTGTTATAAAGATGTAATTTCTTCTGGGTATTAATAAATTCTACTAATAAATTTTTGTTTATTATAAAGATGTTAGATAACTACAATAACAATAACGAAATGTTACTGGTTAAAGAGATAAGATTGTTTTGTTACTGGAAACACAGGTTGTCAAGGAGTGTTGATAATTAAAAACAGTTAATCTTTGGTGATTAATAAGTAGGATTTTGTAGATGATTATAGAATGTCTTTGTTTTTAAAATGTTTATTCGTTAACAAATAACCCATTATGATAATAAAAATGAAATAATAACTTTAATTAGTAAAAACAATTTGGATATAAACTATAACTTGGGACCTGGGAAAAAGATTTATCAATTTTACTAATACTTTTTTGTTTTGGATGTAATCTCTCCTGGGTACTTATAAATTCTATTAATAAATTTATGTTTAGGAGTCGACTTCCGGTCCCCGAAGGCGACAGACGTCCGCGTCCGCTGCTCGTCTTCTCGGTGGGCTCCTTTTAGGAGCACAGGGAGCCTTGGAGGGGCTCCCTGCCGTAGGGTGGCTTGTTGGGATCCCCTGGATCAGCGGCGGCCGCAGGGGGGTCTCCAATTTTGCCCCAGGATCCGGGGAGCATGGGGGGTGCGCAGGAGTGCGCCTTCGCCGAGCGGAGCCAGGAAGGAAACAACTAATCGGATGTTACAGCTGAAATGCGGTGAGGTGGGAAGTTTCCCTCAATCTCCTTTCTAGCTAATCAATTGATGAACAGCAGCCTTTTTAAACTGTGGTCTTAATCTTTCAAAGTGTTAAGACTGGAGGGGGGGCTTTTCCACCCCCCCTCGGAAAAGCGGCATTCGGAATATCCCTCTCTCTCAGAGGAGAGAGAGAGAGAGTTAAAAGGTACTTTCGCTTCCTCTAAGCAATGGGAAAATGACTTTTTGCTACAATTGCAAAAGATGACTGCTGAGTTGATTCTTTTAAACTATTTTATGGAAACTTTGGACATGTTGCTTTCTGATCTCCTGTGAAGGCGGAGCCAAGATGCCCAACTTCCTCCTTCTTCTTTGCACTTATGAATGAAGTTTCCCTTTTGAAAGAATTTCTGGCTTCGTATTATACCACACCCTAGAGATCTCCAGGAGCCTCTCCTTTCACGTATCTCCCTTGGATTTGGAACATTTGATTCATATCACTTGGCTTGGAGCTTTATAGGAAGACTAACGTTCTCTTCTGGGCTTGCTTGCCTCACAATCTCTCCCGGTTGTGTTTTTCCACAGACGCCATTTCTTTGTACAAATTTATAGCTATCTCTGAACTTGATATGGGTCCTAAAAAATTACCGCCTGGCAAGCCGTCTTCGGCCCCAACATTTTCTATGTCCAGCCCAGTCACCCAAAAGACACCACTGGCTTCATTTTTACAACCTAAAGGGACTGGAGAGAGCTCAAAGGAATTATCCGTTGAGCAAATGTTTCAAACTATTATAAAGGGACAGGACGAACTGAAAAAACAACTGGCAGATTTAACTGATGACCTCAGAGAAACTCAACAACAAACAACACAAAATAAACAGAGAATAGGTGTGCTGGAGGAGGGCGCGATTGGGCTGAGGGAAGAGGTTAAGACAATCCAGAAGGGGAATGTAAAATTTGAAAATCACATGATAAAGGTGGAATTTGAAAGAATGTCTTTTTTTCTTAGATTTCAAAACTTGCCAGAAACAGAGAATGAAGATCTCAAGGAGATCATGACCACAATTTTAGCAGAATACATTAAAAGAGATAAACAACAGCTATGGTGGGATATTGATTTGATTTATAGGATCAACTCAGCATACGCTAGAACACACAACGTTCCAAGGGAAATACATGTTAAATTTCTTAGACCACAAGTGATGAGGTCTTAGGAGCTCAAAGGGTGGGACCATTAAAATATAAAGACAAAGAAATAACCATTCTTAAACAAATTCCGAAAAAAGTAAGAGATAAAAGGAAGAAATATTCCTCTTTAGCAAAGAAATTATTTAATAAAGGAATTTGGTTCAGATGGTTATTGCCAGAAGGAATGCTGATTTTCTGGGAGGGCAGCAGAATCAGAATCAATACAGTTGTGGAGGCGGAGGCCTTCATTAAAAAACATAGTGCCCTCCTAGATGAAACAGGGGACAGTACACAAGATATGAAGGAGGGAGGGGCCGCGCCTCTGCCAGCAGACAGGGGGGAGGATGCAACACTCAGAAGACTCAGGTCACAAAAATGAGGTTGAAACATTATTGCAATTGTTGTTATAATGTAATTGTTGGAAGTGACACAAAAGATGATTGAATATATTGATGACAATATGCTGCCAATGTTTATTTAAATTTTGATGATTTTTTTCTTTTCTGTACAAGTTGTGAGATTTGGGGGGATTTCTACCTATCGCAAGATGTAACTGTCAAAATTTTCTATACCTATTTATCCTTTTCCTTAAAACATTTGTAAAAACCAATAAAATTTTTCAAAAAAACAACAACATAAATTTATGTTTAAATTTATTATAAAGATGTTAGATAACTACTATAACAATAATGAAATGTTAATGAATAATGTTTAATGATTTTATATGTGTTGGCATTGGTGAAGGCAATTGGGTATAAGCCTGAAGTTTACAGAAACAGCTAATGAATGCCAGTATGTGGTTGTGTCTTTAAATATAAATGATTCTAGATAAAAGCACGTTTAAACAATTATAGTTAAATGAGAATAATGGTACATTGATGGTAAAATACATAAAGACTTTTGATTTAAAATATACAATCCAATAAGAATGAAGTATAAAGAATGATTGTGGTAGCAATGCACGAAATTTATTTGTAACCAATCGACATGCTTTCTGGAAGATGTAATGAAAAATGATTGTGTGTGTATGTGTGTGTGTGTTTTGTTTAATTAAAACAATAAAAAATTTCCCCCCCCAAAAAAATCTGCTGCCGGTTCTCCAGAACTGGTCAGAACCTGCTGAATATCACATCTGCTCAGAAAGCACCAAGGACTCCAGAAAATGTGATAATTATTCAATCCTGCGCTAACATATTATCTTCTATTGTAATCACATTTTAGATGCCAGAGTTCAGGTATAATGATTTTCCTGGGGCCTCTTAGTGAATTTTTTTGACTATTCATCCAGGAACTTTCTGACTCAAAGTTCACATTGTTAGCTACACCATGTTTGATTCTGATTCTCAGCCTTGGATGCTTAGTTCCTTTGATGAAACTTGGCCTTTTCAGTGAAGCGGTTTATATATTCCATCTCTAATTGAGGGCTTACTCTTCATAGAGCAATTTTGAAACTTTTAATTATTTTCTCTCTTGAGTTAAGTTCCTTTCCTTCCTCTCTCTACTACAATCCTTTTTCCTTCATCTTGTGCCAACTGTGGACATGTGAGAACATGAATCCCTGCCAGAGAAGCTCTGCATTTTATAGACTTGGGTCTAGTCAGTGCCAGAGATGATGTGCTCTCTTAGTAAAAGGAAATGCTGAGGAATTGGTGTTTTTCTGCTATTACCAGCCAGAGAGTTTTTGACATTCAATAGAGTACCTGAAAACCAGGTCCTGAAGCACTGTGTATATGCATGTCATGTTTTCCTTCCTTTCTAGCTTGCCACCTATCTTCATATAATTAAGTAATTAACATAAGCATTTTATTTAGCTCAGTTAAATACAACTAGTAATATGCTAATTTAGTTATATCTGCTGTCTGGGTTGCTGCAGCATACTAAACCCATTTGGGTTGTTTGTATTTAATGCATCATGGGAATGTCACTAGCATGATTTTTAAACCATTGTTTATGGCATAGCAGCAATGAAACCAGACAGTTGTCGTGCAGTAAGGTTGACTCAGCCTTCCATCCTTCCGAGGTGGGTAAAATGAGGACCCAGATTGTTGGGGGGCATATGCTGACTCCATAAACCGCTTAGAGAGGGCTGTAAAAGCACTGTGAAGTGGTATATAAGTCTGAGTGCTATTGCTAACTAATAAACCATGGTTAGTAAAAAAATACACAATTGGTTTTATAAAGCCAAAGACTGGTTTAGATCCAGACTAAATCAGTCATTATTGTAACTAAGTGCTTTTAATTTTCCCCATTATTTCAAATGGGGTATATATTCAGCTAATTAAATTGCTTAGCTCTTTCGTAGTCCTAAAGAAAATATTTTCAAAATATTTAAGATGGAAAATATACAAAAAACCTATTGTCTGTCATCATCCCGTACAGTGAAGAATGCTGTTCCGTTACCATATCAAAAAATAATTCAACTGCCATTCCGTTCAGCTCTTGTATATGCAATAGGGCAGTGATGGCGAACCTATGGCACGCATGCCACAGGTGGCAGGCGGAGCCATTTGTCAGGGCACGCAAAGCGCTGAGTTCACCATTTTTAAAAGCCATTTTTTCGCTCTCCCCAGGCTCCAGAGGCTTTATAGGAGCCTGGGGAAGGCGAAAAGAGCCTCCCCCGCCCCCCCAGAGGCCCTCCAGAGGCTTCAGGGACCGTCCGGAGGCTTCCCTGAAGCCTTCCGAACGCTTAAAATGACCCTCCGAGCAAACCGGAAGTCACTTCCGATTTGCTCAGAGGGTCATTGTAAGTGTCCCGAAGCCTCCGGAGGGCCGGCGGGGGGCGGGGGAGGCTCTTTTCGCCCTCCTCAGGCTCCTATAAAGCCTCTGGGGGGGTCGCGCATTGCATTATGGGTGCGCTCCCCCCACTTGTGGCACACGAGCCAAAAAAGATTCGCCATCGCTGCAATAGGGCATGGCACTGTCTGCTGTTCAACCTCAAATGGTAAATATTTTGGATAAAAACATGAAATAATGGAAGCAAAAATGATAGCACTGTGTGAAAAGCACTAATATGTAATATCTAAATCCTTCCATCCTCCTGCATTCCGACAGAACTGAAGAAGCTTCTTGGATGGGAAGGGAAACATCTTCAAGGAAAAACAAAGTCCAGTTTTGTTTTGAAAAAAACACCTTTGGGACAACCATGATCTGGATGACTGACAATCTCTATAGTCACTAATATTTCTTACTAATATGTAAGAAAAAGAACTCAGGATTTTAGTAACTGTTAAGTCTGATTAAGGCAAATGCAGCTCTTAGCTGTATCAACAAAAGTATAATGTCCTGATCATGAGAAATGATATTGTACTTTTATTTCACTTTGATCAAGCTTCACTTAGAGTAGTCTGCATAATTGAGCAATGCTTTTTAGCAATTAGGAACATGTTCAAAGAAAAATTGACAGATTGGGTTTGGCAAGCAAATTCTATGCAGGAGTGTTAAAGGAAATGGATGTAGTTCCACAGAGAAGACATTTAAAAGCCAACTGATACCATCAAAAGAATTTCAGTGAAATATTAGAAAGAACTTTCTGACTGTATTTTTTGTACCATAAAAAAGAGTGGATTGTATGTTACTAGGTTTTTAAGCAGATTCTTCATGTTGTAAGGGATTGGACTAGGTGATCTTTAAGAACCCAACCTTTGGCTGAACTATTCAGCATACTAACTCAGGAGATTTGAAACTATGATTTGTTGAACACACCAGCCAGATTCATAGTCAGACTGAATTTTAAAAAGATGACATAATATTCAAAGTAAAAGTCAACATCATAGCTTATTGCTGTGAATCCAGTCAGTAATTAGAATAGTAAAGGGGGAAAAAATACTTCCATTGCAATAATACATTTACTTATCAGTAGTATGCCAACTATTAACTTATGCTTGATTCTACTGACTGGCTACCATGAATGAAAACAATCTGTGTTTGATACAGAAACAAATGAGAGAATGACTATAAACAAGGTTGCTTGGTAGCTTCAGGAAGCAATGTGTTGTCTTTGTTATGCTAGCTAAAAGCACAAAATTGTTTGTTTTTTAGTTGAGCTCAAGACTGAGAAATGCTTTTGTTCTTAATTTAGATTCTGTTTGACCATGTTGTTCTTAGTGGTAAAATACTCCCAGATTGTACAGACTCAGAACACATGTCCTAGATCAGCAACATATACCATACATTGTAACTTTATCTACGGAATGACAGCCAAGCCTCATTTTGCTAGGCAATGGAAAGGACCCCCTCCTCCTCCTCTGAATAGTTGTGATGGTATTAATGGTGAGTCGCACAAAATCCTGCAAAGCAGAGAATGGTATTGGCACAAATTGCTACTTCTCTTTTTGGACTGTTTGTCTTATCCCAGTTGCTATATTATGATGTCAAATATGAATATTAAAAGGCTAAAAGTATTGGTTCAACTGAAAATACATAAGCATTCTTTCAGTTAATCTGATGTCTGTGAGTTATTAAGGAGATACTTAGAGTTAGGATTTCCCATTTTTTATTCCAGTTCTCGTCTGTGGTCTATTTAGCATTCTTGAATAGAGTAAGCATTAAAAATGCTGTAACCTAAAACAAGTTAATCTGAAATACTGCTTTTTGCATGTACAGTACAGTATGTATGTGAGCAGGCATACCTTTAAGTTAGTCTTAACTCCTGGTGACTTCATAGACAAGTCCATGCAGCTTTCTTGGCAACATTTTTTGGAAGTGGTTTGCCATTGCCTTCTTCCTAGGGCTGAGAGATAATGACTGGCCTAAAGTCACCCAGATGGTTTCATACCTAAGGCAGGACTAGGACCAAACTATTTGTCCCATAACATACTGTATTGAGCTAAGATGTAATTAGAGAATGTATTGCTCAGGATATTTTGTGAATCTAACTAGTGTGTTTAATTTATTATTCAGTTTGTACAGAGAATGCAGACAGTTGGATTCTTGGAGAGAAACATGGTTCAGCTAGCCATGAATTAGCACTGACAGTAAACATGTAGTATTAACATAAACAATAGTTGTTCTGAAACTAGTTTTTTGAAGATTATATGTAGTATCTTAAAGTTGTCTTTCTATGCACGCTTATTGTGGATACGAGCATCTGGAACAAAATATGAGCAGCTGGAACAAGAGAAGCAAATGATAAAATGCATTCCACTATTTTGATTTCTACATGTATTATGACAAACTGTGTATATAAGAAATGGAGCTGCTGCAACTGATTCCTGTGGTTGTGGAAATAATAAGTTGCATTTTAATGCAAGCAATCTGAAGTACAAAAAATTATACTCTTTAAATCATTGCATTTTAAATGTATGCTTTTCTTCTTTTTAGTTTTTATTTTACATTAGACTGCTATTTTGGGTTTAGCTTCCAAAACTTTAAACAGAGAGTACAGAAATCCCAATGGCTGAAAATGGTAGCCATGATGACCTTTTATTATGCCAAACAATTGTATTTTTAGTTTTCTGTAGTGTGCTTGCATACAATTTTCCCCCAGATTCTCATATGTTGCCTGAACAAGTTCCTGCAGTTTTCTTGACAAATTTTTCAGATGGGGTTTGCCATTGCCTCTTTCCTAGGACTGAGACAAAGTGCTTGGCCTAAGGTTATCCAGCTGGCTTTGTGCTTAAAGTGGTACTAGAATTCATGTTTTCCTTCTTTCTAGTCTTGCCTTAACCACTACCAGGGACGTGCGGTCAGGGGAGGCAGGGGAGGCAGAGCCTCACCGCTCTCATTATGAAAAGAAAAAAAAAGGGAAAAGGCGCTGAGCAGCCTTGGGGAATGGGACCACGTGTGCAAGAGGGAGACTCCTTTAGCTTCAGCCTCCCTCCTGCACACGTGGTCCCATTCCCTGCCTTCTGTCGGGTTCTGACGCCGGAGCTCATGGTTCCAGAGTGAATGCGCATGCGCGAGCGGCTCCCTTCCTCGCACTGAGCAACGGCGGGTTTACGTGAAGTTGCTCGCGAAAGCGGAAAGTGCAACGGACTTTTCGGACCGGCGGCTACCGTTTCCCTGCCAGCTCGCTCGCGAAGGGACCCTGGAAACCGAGTCGTGGCCGGCGCCTTGTTAAGAATTGCGCTGCTGAAAGAGACAGAGAGAAAAAGCAGATGTATTTTTTTTACAATTATTATTTTATGATACGATATTGAATGTAACGCTTAGAAGGCCATGGCTGATTCCAAGAAAACTAAGCGGGGTCAGATTTGATTAATCTTCGGTTAGGATGGGGACCCAGGAAATCCTAGGCGGGGAATGGGACCACGTGTGCAGGAGGGAGGCTGACGCAGCCTCAGCCTCCTGCATACATGGTCCCATTCCCCGCCTTCCTGATGACGTCACCAGCCTCACCAGCCATAAACCTCAACGCACGTCACTGACCACTACACCATACTAGCTGTCTTGCATACAAATAAATCCCACAAAATTCAGAGAAACTAGTCTTGGGTAATGAGATTATAACTTCTAGGCAGGCCATATAGCATATAGGAGAAAATAGTAATAAAATTATAAATCTACACATGAACCAATAGATAATAAATAAACTTTTAAAGCTATAATAAACTCATGACAGCTATCAAACGAGTTTGAATGTTCTCTTAAATGTACTGTTTTCATCTTCTAAAACATCAGGTTATATTACCTGATTATTACTTTGACTTTGCCTGTAGGATATTAGCTGCCAAGACAAAACTACTCTACTGGCTCATACCCTGATTAATTCAGTGTGTTCTAGTTGTTATGGTGGGACATATTTTTGGAACAGTACTCATATATTCCATCTATAGCCATTTGGAGTCAAACTTTGATATTGTCATAGATGAAAAGGAGAGGGCAAATATGCACAAAGAAAAAGTAATAAAGTATTGTGCTAATATGTTTCCGATAAGCTATAATCCTGCCAAATGTACTGTTCTTTGTTCTCTAAAGGTCATAGTGACACAACCACTGCTCAAAATAAAGAGTGTAGAAAAATATTTGTGCAGGATGATATTAATAAGAATATTAAGCATATTATTAATGTTAAGTACTGTTTCTGGGATCTAGAAATACGATATGGTTAGAATGAAAATCAAGGCATTTTTCGCGTATACTGTTTCAGCATCATTATTTGGTTCTCATCAAAATAAAATTAACAGTAACATAAAAGGCAAATAGAGGAGAAAGGGGGCAGTTTATGATCTGCTATTGTTGAGCAGAGCTTTTCAAATTGTGTTCCTAGAATTCCATGGGAACCTGATGGCTTCCATGACTGACTAAGGGCAAATAAAGAGAGACATGAACAAAGACAGTTTTCTTTCACGAAACAATTTACCCTTCATCAGAAGCCCCAGAAACTTATTTAAAACTAACAAGCTCCCACGGAGTGGAAAGATTTGAAAACTCCTGCTCTAGACTCATCCAAGGTACTGATGTCAGGCTGACTGGATTATAGTTACTTAGATCCGTTTTCACTTTTTTGAAGAATAGAACATTTAGTCTTCTGCAATCATTCAACAATATTTCTTAAAAATACATAAATGTTTGGCATAGGATATATCTGGTCTCATTCAGAATAAATATATTTGGCCTTATTATGTTTCCAGAAATCTCAAACGGCATTCCTGCCCCTTCAACCTTTCCCCCTATAATTATGTCACCTTATCCTTAGTTGAGATGAACTAAGAGTTGTTTTGTCATTTCTTTGTTGACTTCTTAGTATTTTGCCATCATATTGTAGCAGCTACATTGATCTCCTTTTCATATTTTAATTTTGTATGTATGCAGATCTTTCGTTTTTGTTTTTTAACATCCTTACACCTTAGTTCACTCGGAGGCTTCCTTTTTCTGACATTACTTCAATTGAGTAATATTCCTTAATAATTCTATGATTCATTAACTTGTTCCCTATCTTCTCTAGCTGCGTTTATACAGTGGAGGTAGGTATTCTTATCTGGTAGGCAGACATGAATAGCTAAATGTAACAAGCTGCTCAGCTGTTCCATAGAGATTATTGTCACCATTCCTAAAAGTTTGTTTTCCACAAAACTTTCAACTTAAGAGGCAATTTGGTCTAGTGGCTAAGGTACCAATCTGAAAAGCAGGAGACCATGAGTTCAAGTCCCATCTTAACCATGAAAGCTATTTAGCTGAACTTGGGCCAGTTACTCTCAGCCCAACTCACCTCACAGGGTTGTTGTTTTGGGGAAAGTAGGAGAAAGGAGTATCTATCAGCTATGCTATTTGTAAAAATAATAAAGGTAATATACAAGCAAACAAATTGTCTTTCTTTGTATTCATGTAGAATCAGGCATGAGAAAGTAAATTTGTTCATATAAAAATTCTTCCATTTAAGTATGGTTTGAGAAACTTAATATAATTAAATGGATGCGTGAATTATCCAGAAAGATAAAGCTATCATAAATTTATTGAGATTTAAAAAGGAAAAAGAAAAAAATTAAACTTAATCTCTACACTCTTGCAAGGAAGTAACAATTTGGGAAATTGATACCAGTTTCTGCTGGCTGAGAACCATCAGCCATAAACTTTAACTTGTTTATCTGAGAAATACTTGAAGTGGAACAATTACCATGAAATATATATATAACCTATATACACTAAATATATATCAAGTCACATACATCATTATCTCAGACTTTTACCTAGAGCTAACACTGTTGGAAAACCAAGGAGTTTTGGAAAAACACAGCTCTATTTGTGCCAGTGGAATATTGTATTAATTATGTAAAATTGTAAAAAGTACTCTTTCAAACATTTGAAACAAACCGTCGTATGTTTTTATTTTTAGTATACAAATTTAGCATACTAAAATATCTCATAGTTGCAGATCTCACAGTGAGTGTGCTAAGATGATAAGTTCATGTATTCTCTAATAAAGTTGTTAGGTATTTGAAATATTCTGCCCCATTACTCATAATAGTAATGTCTTAATTAAGAATGATATGGTAGTATTAATTGTGTTTTAAATTTACTTATGGCGATTATATTGCATCTTTCCTCCAAATAATTCATTGCACTGTTTGTTGTTCTTTTTCATTCTCAAATTTATTGCAACTTTGTGATATCATTTAGGTCCTTCAAAGATCAGCCAGTATGTTTCATGGCTGGATAACATTTGAGTATAATATTATCTTATCTTACTCTTCTGGACATCTAGAAAAATAGTTGAACTGCCAAGAATGTATAATATTGAAAGAAAATTAATGTTTGGCTTCATACATCACGTTAGTCCTTAAAATTAGCATAACTAATTAGCTTAGCATATCTTTAATGCAGCCCATTGTGGTTTATTTAGTAAACCATACTTAAGCAATTCATATAGCAAGGCTGTATGAATCTTATCAGTGTGTCTCAGTAGTTTTATACAGGTTAATCTGCAAGTAAGTGTTAATTTTAGTTTCATCGGGCTTTTAACAATAATATTTAACTCTTCCGTCATATGTATGTTTTTTCTGTTTTGAATATTTTTTTCAAGAAAGAGAAAAATATATAAGGTAAATATTTCTTTTTATGTAAAAGAATGACTGGGTTCACCAACAATACTTAATTGTAAAGGGTTACATTCAAATTTTGCTTAAACTGTTACACGAAAAAAACCAACTGTAGCTTATTCAATAATGTTTAAAAAACTCGTGATATATAGCCTAGAAAATAAGGTGTACAAAATACTGTTTTACATTCTTAGTGTGTTCAAGGTTGGCTATTTAGCCAATCTAAATAAAATTAACTGAGTCACAACCTCCTTAAGCAGAAATGTAGAAGTTTCCCCTGTATTTTTGTTTCTGTTATACATGGTACTTTTTATTTCCATTATATGTGCTTGAATAGAAAGAAATTGTTTAAAGCAGAGTTTGTTTGACTCTGATTAACATTCAGAATGTTATAATGCTGGAATCACTTTTGTCACCAGTTGGCATCATTCATTCATATTTAAAATCTATGAATATATATGTGTGTGTGTGTGTGTGTGTGTGTATGTATGTATGTATGTATGTATGTATGTATGTATGCATGCATGCATGCATTCATGCTGGTCTTGTTGTATTTGGGTCTTTTCCCGTGTAAGATTGAGATTGTCTTGGCAACGTTTTGGAGAGGTCTCACTCGCCATCTTCAGGCTGGGTTTTGGGCTTAAAGTGTGGTCGGAGCTGCCATCTTTTTATAAATCTTGTGTGTGTGTGTGTGTCTGTGTCTGTGGAGTGGTGGCTTTGTTTCAGTAAGTGGAATGATTGGTCATGTGGTTGTATCATGATTGGTAGATTGGTGCTGATTGGTGCTGGCTGTGTGTCCGTTGTTGTTTCGTGTTGTAACGGCCTGGGTGGTGGGTGGGGCTCTTTTGTTGACTAGGGCTGGTTTCCAGATGTCTGGTAGGCGGGAGGTATCGTCACGTTTATTCATGTTGTGGGGGTGTTGCCAAGACAATCTCAATCTTATATGGGAAAAGACCCGAATACAACAAGACCAGCATACCTACACCCTTGAAAATCTACGAAAATATATATGTTTTTGTAATATTTTACATATAAAAATGAATATTTTTAGCATTTTAGCTTGAAATTGGTGCTTATGAATTGCTCCTGTCATTAGTTCTCATTTACCTGGGTGTTGACAGTGTTAACCCTAACTCCATTTTCTACCCATATAACAATAGGTGACATGCTTTGGGCTCAATTTCTGTTATCCCATGTTTGACTGACCATTGGGCTTGACAGTTCATACACAGTTTTTTAAAAGCAACAAAGCAAAGAAGCAGCTTTCCATAAAAGACTCTTAATATTTTATAGATATTTATAATATTGGTATTCCTCTAGTGAATTAAAACAGCTGTTTATTATACTTGTTTTATTATTATTGATAGTTTAACCATATTGAACACAAATTGAATACTTGATTTTTAATTTATCTTAGAGTAGTGAACCTTTATGTTTATTTCAATTACTGATGCTATTAATTAAGTTCTGTCAACTTTCCATATCTTTATAAACTGTTTCCAATTTTTCTTAGTGTAATCAAGCAAAGCATAACATGCTTGATAGAACTGAGTTATAGCAGAACACAGATTTTCTTCAGTAATCTGTTTCCTATTTGAGAGAGCTTTCAAAAAAAAAGAAAAAGAAATAATGTTGACTTGACAAGAAGAGGCCATATGGAACGATCTCCTTCCCAAATTTCAATGAGCTTCATTCCTGCTAGCCATTAAGAAGGCACTGAAGCCCTAGTTCTCTCCAAAGGTGAATCAGGAAATCAAATCAAATGGTGTTAGTCACCATCTTCAAAGCGCTCCATGGCACAGGGCCTAGTTATCTGCGGGATCGTCTCCTGCCCCATACATCCCTGCGACCCATTCGCTCACACAGAGAGGGACTCCTCCGGGTGCCGTCCTCCAGAGAGTGTCAGAGGGCGGTGCCCAGGAGTAGGGCCTTCTCTGTGGTGGGCCCTACCCTTTGGAATGACCTCCCCCCAGACATTAGGACAACAACCGACCTCCGCTCCTTCCGTATGAAACTGAAGACCTACCTGTTTCGACTAGCCGGCCTGGCATAACTCTACAGCTTCTCCACCCCTTGGTCATTTTTTTAACTGTTAATTTTAGTTTTTAAATTTTTAATGTTATTGGGGTTTTAACTTTTCTAAGCACTGTAATTTATTTATTTATTTTTACCTCCTCTATATGATACTGTTTTGATTGTTGCTTCTGTACGTCGCCCCGAGTCCCTGTGGGGAGAGGGGGCGACTAACAAGTTCAAATAAATAAATAAATAAATAAATAAATAAATAAATAAATGACCAGATACACCTCATGTATCTGGTCCTCATTAAAGATTTTACAGTATTACATTTAATTATTTTGCAATTTTCTATTCTTCGATATTTTTAACCCTTCTTAATTTCCCAGAATTGCTTGGTGAGTGAGCAACGATCTCCTTCCCAAATTTCAATGAGCTTCATTCCTGCTAGCCATTAAGAAGGCACTGAAGCCCTAGTTCTCCCCAAAGGTGAATCAGGAAATCAAATGACAGATACACCTCATGTATCTGGTCCTCATTGAAGAATATTTTACAGTATTACATTTAATTATTTTGCAATTTTCTATTCTTCGAAATTTTTAACCCTTCTTAATTTCCCAGAGTTGCTTGGTGAGTGAGCAGTATAACAATTGATTAAATAAATGAAAAGGAAAGAATACAAATTAGGAGAAATAATTGTTATAACCAATTTCATTGTATATATTTTGTACAATGACAATAAAGATTATACTTATAACTTATAATAAATCTGTCCCTAAGATATCAAAGACTAATACATTTATGTTTTCGTTAGTGAATAGACATTGCAATAACTCTCTTCATCTATACTCTTTTCTCATTTGTTATGGCACACTGTAGATACCTTTGATTGGATATCTTTTGGAGGGAGAGTTATTTCAGTCTGTTGCAGTACTTTCATGACTGTTATATACTAAAAATAGCTTTACATTAGATTCATGTGACATAATTCCAAAATAAATTTTGATGTGTTACATACAGTACCATAGAAAAATATATAACCTGAAGATAAATGAGTGAGAGAGATTGTAAACATTTAAGTCAAAGGAAAATCAAATGAACTTTGCTTCAATTTTCCAATTCACTCTGGGTTTGAAAGTGCTTAGTTCCCCATCATCTTTGTTTCATAAGAATAGGCCTAGATTATGTTGATATGTGCAAAACTTGTATCTGTTAAAATGTAAAAAATAAAATATCTTTAACACAGTTTTCTCCATTTGTTTGGTAACTTTAAAATGATAATTATCATAATCTTAATGGAAATCCATTTAATTATATTACAAATATGGAAAGAGAAAAACATAGAAAATTGATGGCAGAAAAAAAACCTGGTGGTCGTTTGAGGCTGCCCTTTGAAGATTTTTTGTGGTTTGCTTAGAGAGGGCTGTAAAGCACTGTGAAGCGGTATACAAATTTAAGTGCTATTGCTATTGCTATTCCACAAGCAGGAGCTGTTAGCTACATGTCTCCCTTCAAAAACTCTGATTAGAACCTACAGTACCTGGAGGAAGAAGAACTAGCACAAAACTGTGCTCCGTCTAACTAACCACTGAAGCCAGTCCCGAAGGATACTATGATCTGTGGTATTGAAACCTGCTGAGAAGTCAAAAAGAGCAAGGACAGGTACACTACTTCTATTTTGCTCTTGCCAGAGGTCATCCACAAGTGTGACCAGGGCCATTTCTGTATCATGAATGGGCCTGAAACTTGAGTGAAGGTCCAAGGGGTCCAGATAATCTGTTTCCTCCATGGTTTTATGTGGCAGAACTGTGACAACTTTCTCAACAATCTTCCTTAAAATGGGAAAGGTAAAGACAGGACAAAAATTGTCTAGGAAGTGATTGTCTAGTGATGGCTTTTTCAGGAGGGGTCAGACCGCTACTTCTATAAATGTTGACAGGATTACCCCTTTCTCAAAGATGTGTTTACCAGCACTTCCTTCCCTGTAATCTAAACTCTCTGGTCCTGTTCGTGCATCTCAAGTTAGCATTTATCTTTTCAGCAGCTGTTTCATGCTGCTGGCTCACATTTAACTTGTGAAAAGAAGCTAGGTGTCCTTGTGAACTACAAGTGTTTTTGCCAAACGAAATCTCTTCCATCCTATACTTGTAACTTTTTCCCCAGCCAGATGCAATTTTTTACACTTCTCTCTACTAAATTCCACCCTATTCGTGTCAGCCCACCACTCAAACCTTAGATCTTTCTAAATTTTCTGTGTTTCATTTAAAGTATTAGCCACCAACTTTGTGTCATTTGCAAACCCAGTAAATATTCCCTCCTCTTCCTCATCCAAGTGATTAATTAAAACATTGAAAATCATAGAGCCCAAGACAGAGCCCTATGCCTGAAGTAGAGCCATTAATGAGCACAATTTGTGTGCCTTTGCTGAACCAACTGTGAGTGCATTCAACAGCCTCTAGTTTATATTTCATAATTTATAAAAAAGGCTATCATGAGGCACTCTGGTTTTATTAAGAAGCCAAGTGCACTATATGTATGTATGTATGTATGTATGTATGTATGTATGTATGTATGTATGTATTTGTGTTACAACCCCTGGTATGACCAAATATGGGAGGAAGGTCACTAGTCCCTCTTTCTGTCCCTCGGCTTATCACAGAAGACCATGCAGGCAGAAAACCATATTTTATTTTTACTTATTTTAACACAAATACATACCTATTTCCCTGGCTCAACTGATAAGGAAGAGAACCCGTGGCTTAGTGGTTAAGACTCCTGCCTAAGATATATACAGCCCGGGTTCTAATCCCAGTAAGGGTATGGCTAGCTGATGAGAGCTAATTAGCTCGAAATAGATCTATCCTAGTCTCCCTTTATTTATTTATCAGTACAATTACAACACACACACACACACACACACACACACACACACATATATATAGCATGCTTGTATAAGATACCTGATGGATCGCCTTTTTCAAGAGTTTCTACTAACTAGTCCAACCAGGTCGAGCATAATGCTGTCTGCCAAAGAATGTTGGCTGGTGTGGACCAGAAGACAAGCTTTTTTTGCACAGTGGCCCCTGCTCTATGGAACAGTTTCCCTTTGGAAGTCAGAATGTCCCAACCCTGTTAGCCTGTCGTAAGGCCCTAAAAACATGGCTATGTTCCCCAGCCTGGGATGCTAAATGTGTCAATGGTCCCGTTTCCTGGCTATATTGCTAACTGGCCAAGGAGCTTGGTCTCCCAACTGTTCACTAATATTCAGAACTCAGAACTTAGGCAAGAGCTAGGCCAAAAGATCCACTCCCCCCAGCTGTGTGTGTGTGTGTGTGTGTGTGTGTGTGTGTCTGTATCTTCCCATTGTGAGGAGAAAGAAATCCTAATAGACGTGAGAAATGTGGACAATTATTGCCAGTTTGTATTTGAATTTGGTAAACATTGTCTCTAGCTAGAATAATTTCTGGAATTACTGAGCATAGAATTGGGAGATGAGGAGAAAAGGGTGGGAGGGGCAAAGATGAAAATAACCTGGTTGCTGTTAACTTTGGAGTGTGACTGACTGAATTGCATTAGTCGTTCTTCCCTGAGGCGATACAGGTGCGCAGAGCTATTTTTCTTTAATCACTCACATAAATTAACATTTATTCTTTTGCATTAAAATAATTAAATAAAACTACACCCTATATCTTTTATTACCAGATAATATCTTTGAACCTCTGTCTGACAACCCTGCTGTTGGCCGCAAGGTATTTTCCAGGGTGTGTTTTACCCACTTTTGTATTAAATAATGTTCTAGGTTCAACACAAACAAACAAAATAAAAACCTGCTAGTAATCAGAATCTATGCAAAATTTTAATAATAATAATGCCCAGTAGCAAGTCATGTTTTCTAGACATTTCTCCTGGGATTGTCCTCCCTTCCCATCTTATCACTTTCATCAGGGTGAACAAAATAGGTACTGTATGTGGGTGAGCTGTTAGAGACCCCGTTTCGTCTAGTAATTAAGGCACCAGGCCAGAAACAGGAGACTGTGCGTTCAAGTCCTACCTTAGCTGACTGGGATCAGTCACTGTCTTTTAACTCATAACATCAGGCTTCAGTGACAAGCCAATTGGTCTATTCCAGTCGCAATCACTGGATCAGCACTTGATTAATTTGATAAAGTGGACCATGGACAAGTCAGGAAGGCTGAAATAGAGAGATGGAGAGGCAGTTATTCATACAATAGAGAGGAAGAAATATAGTATTTTCCTTGTGTTATTTTCTTTTGGAAGTTTATCCTCAATGGCATTCATTACATTTAAAATAACGTAAAATGAAAGGAAATTCCTTTGCTTCTGGAATGCATTTTCTAATAACTTGAAATAATTAGACTGTTGTTTTTTCATGACACTGTCTATGGAGTATAGTCCTGCATGTTGCTATTCTACTTCATTACAAGGAAACATCAGTGCAAATAGTTTGTAGAATTTGGGTACTTTCTGATGAAGCTGTATTAATCTGTCTCTTTATGGAATTCTGGAGTGGCAAATCCAGATATTTCACAAATTCTCATTAGTAACCCACTTTTCTTTTATTTCATCTATCTAAAGAAACAAAACAATAAAAAAGAAAATCACCAAGAAAATAAAAGCAGTTACATTGCGTTTTTTTTTTATGAATAATCCTAGTAACTGTCATATGCTTCTGACTTTTCTGGAGTGATTGAGCCAGCTATATTATGTTGCTATTAAATAGAATTACTTGTAAATTTTGAATGTCATTGCCCAAAGATATGACATTTCCAAAGGTGGAAAGTGAAATTCTGTGTGGCATTTGGTACAATTCAGTATCCAATGTAAATCTAGGTAGCTTACCTATATATCATTTAAATACATATAATGAAAACCAAGATTAAAAAATCTACTGAAAATCAAACAATCACTTTATCAGATCTTGAACTATCTGACTGCATACCTATTGTTTGACCATGTCTTGATACTATCCAAAATATGCAAATAAAAACTTAACCTCCCTGTAGAGCTGGGCTGTCAAACTCCTGGCCCACTGGCTAGATGCATCACGCGCTGACCACACCCGGTTTACCAAAGTTATGAAACTTATAAATGAATGGTATCCTTTGTCCAGTTGCAATGACTCTTATCCCAGCACACTTGAAAATGTACAGCTTTGTTTATGAACTATTTAATTTTACCATGTTTCTCCGAAAATACGACAGGGTCTTATTTTCTTTTTACTTACAAAATATGGCCTTGGGCTTATTATAGGGAGGGCTTATTGTTTTGGGGTTGCCAGGTGGCTGCTCCCTTCCGAACTGGCTCCCGAAGAGCCGGGCACAGCGTCAGAGGCGAAGCAACCATGAGGTGACCAAGCTCACGAGCAACCGCCCGACAAACCCCCACTCCAGCCAGGCAGAGCGCCATTCACTGACCTAGGGGGTATCACTAAGGCGCCAAGCCACGTGGCGCTCTGCCCACTCCCCAGCTCCTGCGGCTTGGCACATTAGGGATACCCGCTAGGTCAGTGCATGGAGTTCTGGCTGTACCACCTCCAGCAGGCATGCCTCCTAGCCTCAACATGTCTGGGTCCAGCTCTCCCTGCAGCAGCCACCACCGCCGCCGCACTCCGAGCATAACATCTTCTCCAGTTCCAAACTCCAAAACTTGGCTGCCGAGTCTTCCAGCAGCGGCCGCTCTTGGAATGCGCTCTATGGTTGTGGGCTGGCTGCTGGAACTCTCTGTAAGAGAGTCTTCTGGACAGAGAGTCTTCCAGCAGCCAGCCCACAACCATAGAGCGCACTCCTAGAGCGGCCGCTGCTGGAAGACTTGGCAGCCAAGTTTTGGAGTTTGGAACCGGAGAAGACGTTATGCTCGGAGCGCTGCAGCTGCGGCTTCAGGGAGAGCTGGACCCAGACATGTTGGGGCTAGGAGGCATGCCTGCTGGAGGCAGAACAGGTGCTTGTGCAACCCCCTTCTCCAGCCGGGCAGAGCCCCATGCATTGACCTAGCGGGTATCCCTAATGTGCCAAGCCGCAGGAGCTTGGGAGTGGGCAGAGCGCCACGTGGCTTGGCGCCTTAGTGATACCCCCTAGGTCAGTGAATGGCGCTCTCCCCGACTGGAGTGGGGGTTTGCCGGGCGGTTGCTCGTGAGCTTGGTCACCTCATGGCTGCTTTGCCCCTGAGGCTGTGCCTGGCTCTTCGGGAGCCAGTTTGGAAGGGAGCAGCCGCCGGCAACTCCCCCCTCCGGCCAGGCAGAATGCCACTCCAACCTAGCGGTATCCCGAAGGTGCCAAGCAATGTGAGCACCTTTCTCCCCCCCTGGCTCCTGCGGCTTGGTGCCTTCAGGATACCGCTATGTTGGTGAGCGGTGCTCTGCCTGGCCGGAGGGCGGGTGGTTGGCCAAGGGGTTTATTTTCGGGGGTGGGCTTATATTTTTCCCACACGAAAAATGTGGCAAGGCTTAGTTTCAGGACAGGTTGTATTTTCGGGGAAACACGGTAACGTGTCAACTTCTTTGTATGTCATTTTGATGTATGTTGGAGTCCATCAGAAAAAATATCTTTGGAGATATTTTAGGAGGCTATATCTGCTATCCTGAAATATTTGTACTAAAACTATGTGTCTAGTTCTTTCAAAACAGCTGGTGAAGCTTAACAAAAAGAGATCCAAGCTAGAATTAAGGAGAAATGTCCTGACAGTGAGAATGATTAACCAGTGAAATGGTTAGCCTCATGAAGTTGTGGATGTTCCATCACTGGAGGTTTTTAAGAAGAAATTGGACAGTCATTTGTCCAGAATGGTATTGGGTCTCCTGCTTGAGCAAGGAGTTGCACTAGAAGTTCTCCAAGGTCCTTTCCAGCTCTGTTATTCTGTTAATCTTAATAAAGGAATTCATTTTGTCTATATAAAATGGGTGCCCAACTTATGTTGGCTCAAGAATTGCAATAGGCTTTGTGTGACATATTGAGGGTCACACTACTAAAATGGCAGGTTCAGAATGTAAGTGGGTCCAATATTGATTGTGAAATAATAAGTTTGAAGTTCTGTAAGAATTGACCTCACTCTTTGGAAGGTTCTAATAGATTATTTTATTCCATAACTGAACAGTAATATATTAAGAATCTGCTTAGCCCAATACATAATTGTATCTATATTTTTATTTTTATTTCGTTTGTTTTTCCTGTAGTAGCTGACAGATACAAAATACAATAAGTTATTCACTTATGATGTTATTTTTAGTTCCGTTATATAACACACAAACATGTATCCCTGACTTAAGAATTGTTTTAATGATGTGGAGAAAATGTGATCAAATCTCAGGATTTCAGATATCTCAGCACATAGGATGTACACTTTTCAGGACACATTGCATTAAGATGATAGCATAAGATTGTACACCTGGTTGTGTTCACACAGAGTTTGCCTATTTGTTTATTTATTCAACTTATACGCTGCCCAACTTGCCAACTTTAGGGGGCTTATACAGTTTATTTAACAATTCTCAGTCAAATAATTTGTTGTAACAAATTGCAAATTATAACAAAGAAGAGCCAAGGTGGCACAGTGGTTAGAGTGCAGCATTACACGCTACTTCAGCTGACTGCTAGCTGCAGTTTGGCAGTTCAAATCTCACTGGCTCAAGGTTGACTCAGCCTTCCATCCTTCCGAGGTGGGTAAAATGAGGACCCAGATTGTTGGGGGAAATATGCTGACTCTGTAAACTGCTTAGAGAGAGCTGTAAAAGCACTATGAAACAGTATATAAATCTAAGTGCTAGTGCTAAGTGTTAGGGTTAGTCATGGGTTATAATATTCAGTGCCTGAATTAATATATGTTAAACCCAAATCAAAGAAACTAAGCATGAAATGTGTGAACAAGGTCAGTGTATATGCTTTTCAGTTCCAGATGTAAGAAGCATAACAAAAGGTTTAAGTCTTTACATTTTTAATTGTTCTAATTGGATTAACAGAAAGACACATGTGATAAGACATTTACAGGATAACAAATTCTACTCTTAATTTCAGCCCAAAGGCACGTCATTACTTATATGGAAGATGCGGTGAGTCAGCTACTAGAAAGCAAGGAAGATATTGGTCAATATGGCATTGCCAGATTCTTCACTGAATAGTAAGTATATTGCAATCTACCAGTTTCCTTGTTTATGAAAAGAAGGGAGATCAATCTGATTTTCCCTCTGATTTTATACTAACATATTCATATAATATGTCCTACAACATGACGTTTCCATGGTAAAATACATAGAATAGAACAATGCAAAGATGAAAAAAAAATCAAACAACCTAAACTAAAGTGGAGCAATGTATATATAAATATACAGTATGCAAAATTCCAATGTTGTTATCCAACCAATTTAAAAAAGTTTAGAATATTGTTTTTTTCGGATTATACAAAGTTGAGGTAAATCTAATTTTTTAGGGAGGCTTTTCCACGATAAGGAAATGTCGTCTTGAGGGATTACAAGCAATTTATCCCAAGATTTTTGTATTGGACCTTTATTCTAGCTTAAGAAGATGGTCCTAAATGAACCCTGATTTCATTTAGTAGTATATTCAATTTAAGAAAAACTTAGCCTAAAGAAACCATTCAACCAATTTTTAATTCACTAGTATGAGTCTTCCCCACTCATGTCACTTTTTAATATCTACTAGAACTGGATATACATTTCAGAGAAACTAAACACAAAACAGCTAGGTGACGTAAACAGACATTATCTGGATTCAATTCAGTAGAAGATATATCAAACATTATTTTATAATAACACATTAGCCAGTCCAACGTTCTGGATGTGGAAAAGACATATTACTAAATTTGACAACTGATTTCATTTTATTGACTGTCTGATATTTCTCTGATCTTCACCAATTTACCATGTGGTAGACTTGACTGTTATTTTTCCTGTTTTTGAGAACTTCTATATGTATAGAATATTGATCTTTAAGACATCTTCTCCTCCTTTTTCTAAAATAGCAGATTATGTGCCATTAAGTTGGTGTCCACTCTTAGCAAATTCAGATTTTCTCCATGAAGAATAGCTCATAGAAATATAAAATTATTTTAATATAGGTAATTTAGGTAATTTAATATAGGTAATGCTATTAGGTAGACCAACAAGGTAGACCAATCAAGAGGCAGATGGTGAGTAAGCCTAAAACTAGTTTTAGTGGGATAGCTACAGGAACAAAATCTTGCAAGTCTGAATGTGTTTCCCCTCATCCCTCTTCATGTCAATTAAGTGGGGGGGACACCTGTCTTCCTGAATCCCTATCTTCATATGACTTAACCAATGTTTATCTGTTTGATGGGTTGGTAATGGGTATTCCCTCTTTCTCTCATTTTGTTTTTATTGAAGAATTTCTTACAGGATAAAAATATAAAAAAGAAAATAAAGGAAAGTAAAAGAAAAGTGGTGAGAAAATAATTTAAAAATGAAAGAAAAAGAGGGAGAAAATAGAAAAACTAAATGTCTTCCAATCTTTTTTATGGCAGTTACAATGTATTTAAATTTTATCATATCCCTCCCTTCCTCCCTCCATCTCCCTCCCTCCCTCTCCCTCCCCCCCTCTCTTTAGCACAAGTACATTTTTTTTGTATTTCCATCAAAAAGTCCATAAAGGGTTTCTAGTCATTGACAAACATAGTTATTTTCTTTTCTCTAATTAAATAGGTCAATTTTGCCCTGTTTATAATTTGGCTTTTTCACCAATCATCCTTCCATTTGAGGTATTTCGGAGTCTTTCCATCTTTATGTCGTTACTGTGTAACAAAAATAATGGTCTGTAAGTCTTTTCTACCGTAGTTGTTTGTCCATTAGATCCAGCAAGAAAAGCAGATCTTCCCTCTCTGTATCAAAACCATCATTTATACCAGGACTGCACAACACATGGTACGTGAGTTTCAAACAGCTTGCCAAGCAGTCTTAAATGGCTCGCCAATGTTTTTTAAAAAGTAAGCCGGTGCTGCCACTGTGCCAGAGGTTATGCTGCCAAGTACCTCCAAGCCTCACTGCCATCCACCAGCTCCAGCTAGCTGTGGAACAGCTGAATGGCACTTCAGGTATTTCTTTGCAGCCCATAAGTATTTTTAATGTGTCACTGTGGCCTTTCCCCTCGACAAATTGTGCAAATCCGATCTACATATTCTACATATACTTAACATACATACAGTCACTTTCTGAGGATGTTCTGCTTTAATTTTGAAAAATAGTAGTCCTGATCAAATAATAAATACCCAAGAAACCCGTTATCCAAAAAGGGTGGCATTTTTGTCTTCATGAAGAAAAGATGCAATGAAAAACATGGTGAATACAAATAAAAAGATGTAAACCAGGCCAATTTCTGCTTGATCTTAGAAGTGGAATAATAATGGAGAATTGAGGGGGTGAGGTATTTCTCTTTTAAGTCAGGTGGTATGGGATAGAGATCACTGTTTCTGAGAAGGACAAAGTGGGAAATGCCATGCTGTGTGTGGGGCACAGGTTCTTGTGGTATGATGAACATTTCTGGAATTCCTAACATTCCTTGTGGTTCCCAGCAAAATATTCTGCCTAAGCAAAGACCAGAAGCAGCATGACTTCTAAAAGATTTTTGTAGAAGCCAAATCAAACTATACATTATCAAGAATTATGTGATATTTTCTTCCGCATTTTAAAAAAAGAGTTAAGTAGCTGAAGGCAAGTTGAAAACTGACTAACTAGCAATATTCTTTATTTGTTTTCTATCTCAGGATTGTTATCTGAGAGCTATGTGTTTTATTTTTGGGGGGAAAAAACCCAGGAGCCTACACAATTCCTGTATCTTGATCTATATAGATTAGAAGGCAATTTGGATAAAGTGATCTTAAGCTGGAAAAGGTTAAGCAGCTACTTTCCTTCCATTATTCTCCTTTTCCAACTGTAGTCTGCCTAGGTTATTTTGCATAAACAAAGAAAGAAAAGCCAAGGAATCAGAGATGTGTGTGCAGTTGGAGCCAGAATGCTTCTATCATTTATTTGTTTACTCTATTTGTATATCTCCCATTCCCAGAGGCTCTGTTGGCTAACATCAACATCGATGACAAAAAAACCCCACAACCAATGCACAATATAAATAAAAACAACATTAAAATAATAAACATGAAATATACAAAATAATGTACCCACCAGATTCCAGACTTCCTTTACAACAAGCACTTCTCCTGTGCTGGACAGAACAACCAGGTCTTAAGTACTGTCCTGAAACCCAAAAGGAAATAAGTATACCAGATCTCTGAGAGGAGGGAATTTGTTATTCTGTAATTCTGTCACATGTATGGATCTAGTGATAAAAGTGCTCAGAACTTTATTCAGAGTCAAAGATGACATTTCTTTAGAATGGTTAGGTCCCAAAACCCAAAACTACTCTGCCTTGCAGGAATTTAATTAGGCTATCCCTCACTCCCCCTTCCCCCATGTTGAAAGTCTTCAGGTACACAGATCACTTCCAAAAGAAAAGCCCCACTCACCTGCATTAGCACTGTTCAGCAAGAATCCAACTCTGTTTGAATCTAACTGATTTTATTTGCCAAATGCTGTGAAAATTCTTTACGGAGATCCTTCAGATGTTCTTGAATATTGTCTTTTTTTAAAAGAGAAATGACTTTATTTTTATTTTATTATTTTTAAAATGACAGGGAAACGGAAATGAAGCGGGAGAATGAATGATTTTGGAGTTATAGGAGACTTTTGAGAATTTCATGCTTCCATGAAATTCCATGGAATCATGACATGAAAACAAACAAATGGATTATAGGACTAATTATTCTGTTCTTACTTGAGGCACAAATTACTATGCTCAAATTATTATATTTTGTCACTTCTCTTTTGAGAAATTTACAATTCTTGGAAAAGTGGGAAAAAGAGGATTTCCAGCAGCAAGGTGAAAATAATTGTAATAAGAACATCACTGAAGGATCAAGTTGAGGACAGATGTTCATGAAGAAAATCTATCTACGTGGTTGCTAATCAGCTTGATATCACAGAGTCATCCAAAGGGAACAAGTCATCTTACAAAAAGCCGTTGAGCGGCATTCAGAAGACACAATAAAATGACAAAACACCTCCTTTTTGTCCCTTGAATCATCACTATGCAAGTTCAGATTTGAACTCTTATCTGACGGGTAAAGATATGAGGTGGGACTTTCTCTAGTGATACCCTAGCTGTTCCCCTTTCTTCATTTCCCTAAATTCTTCAGGAAGCTGAGCAGCTGCAGTGGATCTGTGAGTGGGAAGAGGCTACTCTGGTGTAATTGGTTTAATCCCTTATTTGCCCCCTTATTCCTGTGGCCAATCACAATTTTGACCGAACTGCCCATAGATCTTCAGGAAACTCCCTAAGTACCTTCTGAAAACCACTGGATTCAATAGGTATCCAAAGAAGACTAATCTAAAAAGTTATTTTCCATTGTAGAACAAAAATAGATAATGGTCAGGGACTTCCGGTTCCGGCGGCTATGGCGACGGGCAAGCCTTTGCCCGCTCCCGCTCTCCCGGTGGGCTTCCCCCGCTTCTGGGGGGGCACAGGACGCCCCGGAGAGGCGTCCTGCCGAGGGAGCGGCTCGCGGAGGGCCCTGGCATCGGCGGCGGCTGGTGGGGGCTTCTCCACTTCGCTCTAGGCACCGGGGAGCAGTTTCGGAGGGCGCGCATGGGCCTCGCTTCATGCCGATCGGACAATGTACTTTTGAAGGCAGCAGCGGCGGTATGGTGAGAGGCTTCCTTTCTTCACTCCCTTTCTTTTGAAATGATGGACTTTTCAGCGTTTTTAGAAGTTAAACTTTCGGATTCTCGCTGGAGGTGCGGCTAGAGGGAGGGGGATTTCCCCCCCCCCTTGGACAAGCGGCTTGAGAAGATTTTGCTTTCGCCCCCAGGGGAAGAAGGAGGGGGGAGAGCCAACTAATGATGCCTCACCCCTGTAAAAGTGACTTTCATTGGATTTAGTTCCAGATCTTATGGGTGAACTGAGAATTTTTTGAACTTTTAAAATTTTGTTATGCCTCTGAGCCCAAAGCTGGCAGGGCAAGATGGCACACTTCCGTTGTCTTCATGAACTGTGAAACCTGACTCCACCTTTAAAATTCAGGCTTCCGGTCTTTGTCTCCGTGTCACCCAGAAGAATCTCTTGTGGATTGCTATTTCCTGAACCCTCTGGAGAGAGATTTTTTCTCTATTGCTAGACTGACTAAAGAAATTCCCAGTTGCTTGGATCTTCTGCCTCCTGAACTCGCCTGCCTGCTCTACCTCTTCAGCTGTCCAGCCTCTACACTGACTGATCTCTCTGCTTTATAAACTATGTCTCCAAAAAGACCACCACCTGGAAAACCTGGCTTTGCTACCTCTGCACCGACATCTGCAACATCCAGTCCTGCCACACAGTCAAAGATTACACAACTGATGCAACCTAAGAGTACAGAGATGGATTTGCAACAAATGCTTCAGCAACTCATACAGGGCCAGGAAGAAATTAAGAAACAATTAAAGGAAATGAAGGAAGAAATTAAAGAGAATCAATTCCAAATTTATAAGAACTCACAGAGACTGGACCTTGTGGAGGGTGGGGTGGCGGAGGCGAGGGGGGGTGTAGAAGCTTTGCAGAAGGGTAACAAAGAACTTGATATCCAACAAATGAAAACAGAATTTGAGAGAATGTCCTTTTATCTTAGATTTCAAAATGTTATAGAAGCAGATGGGGAAAACATAAGGGACATCATGACTAATATCTTAGCTGAATATATACACAAAGATAAACAACAGATGGAATGGGAGATAGACCTGGTCTATAGAGTGAACTCAGCATATGCCAGAACACACAATGTACCCAGGGAGGTCCATATCAAATTTCTTAGGAAAAGCACAAGAGACATAATTCTGGGTGTACAAAGGGGGCAAGCATTGACATATCACGACAGGGAGATAACCATCTTGAAGCAGATCCCAAAAAAAAATTAGGGAGAAAAGGAAAAATTATTCGCAATTGGCGAATAAATTATACCAGAAAGGGGTGTGGTTTAGATGGTTGACGCCTGAAGGGATGCTGATATTCTGGGAGGAGACAAGAATCAGAATTAATACACCCATAGAGGCTCAGGCCTTTATGGAAAAAAATAAAGCGAACCTAGAAAAAACAGAAGACTCTACAACGGACATACAAGACACGGGAGGGGCCGGAGCTCTGCCAGCGGGGGGAGAAGGGGCAGCACTAAGAAAGCTCAGATCACAAAAATGAATAAGAAAATCACATTGTTATAAACAGACCGAAAGTAATAATGAAATTATATCTAGACTTTATATCATAATATATAAGCTGATTGAAATTTTTTTTATAGAATATGCTGATTTTATACGATTTTGTATTAATGTTTTATACATAGATGTATCTTATGAGTTTGGAGGGAGGGGGCCCCTGCCATACTTGCAACTGCCAAAATTTGTATACCATTCCACCTACCCTTTTCCTTATAAATGTTTTAAAAAACCAATAAAATTTTCGGGGGAAAAAAAAAAGAGATAATGGTCTGTTCATGACAAGGGACTAAGGTCAGTTTTCCCCACTTTTCAGAGCATGTTGCAAAAACAGTTAATGTGTAATTCTGATCTCCGTTTGACTCTATAATATACTGTAAATGGGGGCAGGTCAGTGACTATCATGGCAGCCATATATTCCTATGCTGCTCCAGATCCTTCACCATGAGAAGGCACATCGAAGTCTCCCAACCACACTAGTTGTGGGAGAACACTTCTATGCTAGCCATTACATTGAATAGCCCTGGCTGAACAACAGAAAGAATGGTACATCATCATAAACCCCAACCATGCTTTCTGCCCCAACTGAGAAATAAGGCCTCACATCCAGTTATCTATAGAGTAAGTGCATCTTGATGCCAGTAGTCTCTCATAGATGACAATAATTATTCCATATATGCACTGGTACTGATAAAGCTTATATAAGCAGATCTTTGAGAGATTGCATAACTCCCCCTCCCCTCCCCCCAGATTTTAGTATGAATGCCAGGTTTCCCTTTAATGCATAATTAAATCATGGGTGGAAATATCCCCCCCCCCCCAGCAAACCTAGCATTCAATAACTTGAGCCAAACCTTCGGGGCTTCAAGGAATCTGGTACCCTGGCTCTTGGAATAAAAGAATCGGTAAGAAATATCAATTCCCATTTCCCTGAATGCAGCCCATTCACTGCCTTTCACGTGCCATCACCATGATTCTGTTCTCTCCAGTTGTGCTACCACTATGACAGAATAGCTCTCTGGTATCTTGTGCCAAATCACAGTAAGCTCGGGTAACTTTTGAGCTTTTGAATCTCTCTGCCACTTACTTTACTTACTTAATCTTATTCTTACTAGAGATCGAATATTGTAAACAATATCAGGACCTTGGTGCCCAACTGTCTCACCCAAGATACAGTATAGTTCTTCAGGCTTCTAGCTAAACTTTATTCTTAATATTATAAAGTGAGGAACAAATATAAAGAAGCTACACTGATGGAATCTTGTCATTCCAAATTGAACTGTCATCCATCCATCCTACTTTAAATAGTCCATGCAACAAGCTGTTCCCAAACAACTTCCAGAACAACTTTGATGACATAGAACCTAAAGCACAGCTTAACTGGAGAATCTGTCCTGAGGCATGTCCTATACTTACAGTTTCAATCCAGACTTCTTACTATTAGCACAAACCTTCAGAAGTTCTGCCTGCTTTCACTGCTGGCCAACTGTGATGCACACTGAATTAAAGCATTAGAGAGACAAACGGTGAAGCAAGCAAAATCACTGTGGACAAATTGAAGTTGTTTGGGCCTCCAATGTTGTCCTGCTCCCACCTTTGCCTCTTAATTTATCATGGACATCTTCTATTCAGGCTTTTTTTTTTTTTACTAAGATGCCTTAAACTTGTAATAAAAAAAGTGCTCCCAGACCTTACATATTGGCCTCAGATTCCATTCAATTACAGGTATTGTCTTTGGTAAATGGTTTCTTGTCCTTTTTCCTTTTTATTGATGTTCCTTTTGCTTGTGTTCTGCACCTCACGGTTAAATGTGTTAGAAGGATAAAAATATCCTGAGAGGAGTTAAGGCATATCTTACTATGATGATGAATAAGTAAATAAGTACATTGCTAAGTGCAAAAAGACTCTTGAACATCCAGGTGAGACTATCAGTTAAAACCTCTACAATACAAGCAATAGAAAAAAGTCTTAGAAAAGAGTAATCTTTTTGAGAAAGTACTGATAAAAGCCCTCTCTTTTATTGTGCGCTCTCTTCCCATTACTAAACCTTTTGCAGATTTCTGTTCTTACTGAAGAATATATGAACCCCCTCCTCTCCAAACTCCTTTGCTATAATAGTTTGGTCAAACAAACCTATGATTGTTCCTGTGACTGTGAGCCTGTCATAGAACATGAGCAAAAGAACCCCAATGTGCTCAGCTTTTATAGAAGACTTTCTGAAAAAGGGATCATATTACTGTAACACTCATGGTGGGAGAATATTAAATTACCAGCAAAGATAGGTGTTTTTTTTTTAAGGCAGAATCCTCCCAAGAGTCTCTGAAAAGTTTACGCAGAGAGGAGACATGCTGAGGTGGTACTCTAATCTTTTTTTCTTCTGGAAATTGTAGCAGGATACGTCATTATTTCAATAGTTTTTGATGATGAAGTTATAAATAAGACGAGAAGAATATATCTGAGGCATGATTCTTTTTAAAAATGACCTTTTCTTCTTTTGAAAGTTGTCAAGAATCCCTTTTCAAGGTAGTTTTCAACCTTCAAGAAGAAAGACCAAGATGGGCGAAGTGGAATATAATAATGTAAGATAGAGATTCTGACATGTGTTTACACATGTCCAATTTTCTGTAATATTATGGCAACTTAGCAGAAGACTGGTCTTTTTGCTGGATTTGAGCATTCTTCTTTTGGATGGCTATACTGTTGGGCAGCAATTACTAGATGTGCCAATAGGCTTTTGCTACTTAATTGGCAAAACCCAGTGCTAAAAACTCTTTATTAATATTGCTATGAGCAATAGGTTCAAAAACTGAATATTAAAATAATCTTGTTTCTGTGTCTTGTAAACGAAAATAGTTCTTAACACATCAATAATTCGTCAACAATTTCTATGTAACATAACTTCCACAATGAGATTAGAGAATATATTTCCCAATCTAAGGCATCTCCTTCTTAAGAAGAAATGTAATTTTTTAGACATGTATTTATTTTGAGATTCTTTAATTTCCTATGTAGAAAGTTGACTTGACGTTTGGGGGTGGAGAGGAGGGGCGGAAGAGGAAGACTAAACAGTAACTGTGCCAGCAGCATTATCTTTTCATCTGTGAGTGAAAAAATAAGCCACTGGAGCTTGTTTTTTGTCATTATTAAATCCATTCATTAAGCTTTGGAAAATTTGGTTTAAATTTCCATGAGGCTAAATGACCTAATGTATGGTTTCAACTTAATATTTGTGTTTTGACTTCAACATTCAGGCCATGTATTTCTATCTCTTTATTTTAATATCTTATATTTGAAGTTCATTTCTTTTCTCTAGTGACTTAGAATAAAGAAATTATAAGATTAGAAGGAGCCTGGGAAATTTTTTAATCTACACACCCAAGGCAGAATTCCTCATACCATCTTGGACAAATGGTTGTCCAATCTTTTCTTGAAAACCTCCAGTAATGGAGCACCCACAATTGGGGGAGGTTAGGTAAGGAAATCTCTCCTTATTACTAGGTTAGATCCAGTGGTGGGTTCCGGATTCCCGGAGTTACCCACATGCGCGGCAGGCACGCGCACACACCCGTGGTGCGTGCATGCGGTCTAGAGTCAAATGACGCTTCCGCAAGCCTCCGCGACGCTCCAGCTGCTCCACGGAGTGTCGTGCAGGTGCTGTATGCGCCATGCCCATGCGCGGAAGCACCAACAGCATAAAACACCGGTAAGGAGCGTGGGTGGGCGGGCAGGCAGGCCCTCTCCAGAGCACCGTACCAGAACGGTATCCGGTGCTCCGGGCAAGATCCGGTACGCCCATACTGGGGCGTACCGCCTACAACCCACCACTGGTAGATCTCTTAAGAGCTTCCACTCATTACTTCTAATATACCATAGGTGCTATGGATAATAAATCAGTGCCTTTTTTGGTGGCAGCCCTTCAAGTACTGGAAAATTCTTTTCAAGTCTCATCCCACTCTTCTCTTTGTTAGGCTAAAGATAGTTTACTCCTTTAGCTGCATAGGATTTAGCCCCCAATTCTTCATAGGATTTAGCTTCCAGACCCCTTTGTTGTTCTTCTCTGCACCCTTTCTAGGGCCTCAGCATATTTTTTTGTGATATTGTGATGAACAAAATGGACTCAATATTCCAAATATGGCCTCACCAGTGCAGTATAGAATGGTATTATCATTTCTCTTGATCTTGATGCTATCCCTGTGTTGATGCAGCCCAGGACCACATCACCATTTTTGGCAGCTGCAGCACACTGCTGACTCATAGGTAAGCAGTTGTCCACCAGGCCACTAGATCCCTTCATAGGCACTTCTATTGAGCCAAATACCTACCTATCTTAAGTCTGTCTCCTGAAGTGTTAGCAATTCCCTCCCAGTTTGTGTCATCCACAAATTTGATGACTGCCCCTTCAATCCTTTCATCTAGAACAGTTATAGAGATGCTAAAGAGCATTTGGTCAAGAAAGAACCTTGAGGAACTCCACTGCATACATCCCTTCACATAAATGTAGTTCCATTAAGGACCACATTCTAAGTGACTGTCCTTAATAGAACTACTACAATGATTTCAATATTGCCTGTACTGAAATTAAAGATGACAGCATTGTCTCCAACACTAGCTGACTACAACAAATTTAGCGATAAATGTATGCTACTACAATCCTCAACCTGGCTGTGAAGTGATATTTTCAACTGGCAAGTTCCCCTGGGATTCTTCGTGGCTGATTACTTCCATGTTGCTAAAATTCCCTGCTTTTAAAAATACTGAAAAGGAGGAGACCCTGGCATGTAGTTTTATCTCTGTGATCTAGAGAATGAAACAATATTTTGAGATTTATACTCAAGAAATTGTTGTTGCATTTATCTAAGTTACAGAATGTAGAAGATCTTACCGTTTATTCAAAACTTGCACACTTTGAGTGAGGATTGAATTAGAGAAGCCAGAGGCAGACTGCTTGATCTGCCAACTGGTTAGCATTTTGTTTTGTTTTTTGAAGTGTTTTCTTTTTATTGTTTTGCTGAGCAATTTGAAATCCAGTTTCAGAAATATATTGGAATTAGCTTGGACATTACATCAAATGAGAATTAAAGCCCCTGATTTCACAGTTTACATATGTTATTCTGATAGAATATCAGTGTCTTCAGCATCTGCAAGTCAATGCTTGCAAGTCAATGGTAAAAAATACCTACTGAATGTTTAGTTGCTTTCTTAGTAATTGGTAGCCAGTAACAGTGAACTGTAATTATATTCTATCCCTTTCACCACTTGGGCTTTCCTTTCTACTGATGAAGTGTGACAAAGATTCCACTTCAGTATAGAATAAAGGTCTGCATGTTGACATTTTCTCAACAGCATGCTCTCGGGAGCCACTTATTTTTGCTCAGTGAGCCAAAGCTGGTTTTCTATGCCCTCAGAATGAATAGGAAAAAAAACGGCATATAAGGAAGAATAATTAAATATTCAGTAAGATGCATTGCTTGAATATTTAATCTGTTTATAATTTTCCTTACTCGATACATGTAATTTTCCTTACAATTTACAAAGTAAATGAGATTTATTAACCTAAAACTTTAGTTTTCTTATAAGGAATTAACTTATTGCTTCCCCAGATTTTTCTAAGGAAGATTCCATCAGGTTGCAGCAAAGGACTGAAAACCGGCAGACTCACCTTGAACTGTTTTCATTATAGCTATTTATTCTTTCCAACTACAAATTGGTTTTTCGGTTTACTTTTTTCATCCTTCTCCAATTCAGTTTTTTTTTTAGTTCTTTTACATCATATGGCTATGAGTGGAAACTATTTTAGAATGTTAACTATTGAATGATGTAATCAGTTCTTGGAGACTTTTCAGCTGAAAAGCCATGTTAAATCTTTAAATAAGAGTTTCTGATAAGAACTTTATGAAGATAAATTCAGATCAGCTCTTTTTGTTGAAAAAAAAAGGAAATATGGAATACATTTTAGGCAATTTTGCATGATTTTTATTATTAGCAATTTGTGGGGAAGAAATGTTTCTCAAAATGTAATCTACTGCTAAGAACTAGATGGTAATCATTGATGAATTAAAAACAATTGTGGATATAATAATAATAAGACAGACATGATATTTACAGTAACAATTCATCTGCACAAATTCTAGACTCGTGGGGAACTTGCTTGGATTTTCTTCACCTTTCAGAGAATTGAAAAGTTGTCTGTTTTTTTTAAATATATATTAACCCTGAACACTTTTAAAAATAAGTGAGATAGATTCCTATGGAAAGAATTTAACATTTGATCTTGATATTTCTGTGTACAGAAATTACCCTAGGTGCATATGGTGTGGAATGCTTTTAGCTATATGGGCAACTTGTATTTAACACAAATAAATGAATGGTTTTTTGTTCTTGCAATATATTACCCCTCCCCAACTATGATTCTATTTTTCTGAAACTGTCAAAATCAAATAAATTCTGTATTATTTTTGGAACTCTATGATTTTACTGCATTGATGATCTAATTGTACCTCATTATAGTATCATATTTAGAATTTATTTTGTGTATATTTGCTGAATTATAATTGTTGATTGTCATAACATAAAGTTGTCATTAGTGAATTTATTTTTCTAACCAGAAACATTGAATTAATTTTTTGGGGAGGCAGATCTCCAAATGTCTTCTGATATCTTCTCATGCATAAATATGTTGTAAAATAGGTCTTCTGAAAATTAAGTATGCACTTTGCTGGGAAATAAATGGGCATAGAAACTGAAAGTATTTAAAAAGACAATTCATCTATGAAAAACTACAGGTTCTAAAGTAGTTTTAATATTTTGCTTCTCTTTGTTTCTCTTTTTGAATAAAATAACGTTTTATAAAATGGGATTCAACATTCAAAGCATTTAAATCTTATTTGATTTCAGCATCATAAACATGAACAATTTTATTCCCAGTTGCAGAAGAGTATGACATTGGAAATTGTGGTTACCCTCAAGCTTTTCAAAGTTTGCTAAGATTTGAAATGGGGACTTCCTAGTTCGCTGTTTTCAGCCATTAAGGCATAACATTATGGCAATATAGAATATAATCCCTCTAGAGATTAGATTGGCCCCAAATCTGCTATTTTTCATAAAGCTGTAAAGACTTAATAGTGGTGTCACTGACCTTTGGCATCTTGGACGTCTTGCCACAATTGATTATAGTTTTATTGATTTGTTTTTGTTTTATCTTGGCTCCTATGTATTTTTTTTCTATTTCATGATATAATTAACTGTTGTTAGCAGCTAAGAGTTATGAATTTGAGATGAGAGACTATATAAATTAAATTTAAATATAATATTCTTTATTTAAATATAAATTAAAATAAACATGTCAACTCTCTGTGTTGACATTCCATGCAGAGCGTTGGCGGAGCCGGATCTCAGATTACAGTAGCTGGGTTGAGATGAATGAAGCTATTGGATAACATGATTTATGACATAGACTGAAGGGAGGACAGTAACATGGGCAAAGTTCAGAAGAAGATAAAGAAAGCAAAAAAGTACAAAGACTTTTCTGTTGCAGTATTGGTGGTCCTTGATTTACAACTGGACGTTTAGTGAACATTTGAAGTTTTGACAGCTTCCTCATGGTCACATGACTGCATTTTAGGCACTCGACAACTGGCCTAGTGTTTAGATGCTTAACAGTGTGCATCTGTGCTGGATAAAATTTTAAGACATCTTCATTGTTCTGTTACTTTTCAGTTGTTTTTGGAAGGCTCCATTCTCTAATATTATCACAGCATTCATCAAATTATAGTGATTTTTTTAAAAAAAATTCTCTTTAAGTTCTAAACATTTTTTGAAGTGTAGCAAGTGCATGCCATGATAAATGAAGAAGAACATGAGGTCACAATGTAGCAGTGAGTGAAAGTTTATAAATTTTGTTTTAAAAACAATTGCTATTTTCTAATTCTGGTCAATTTTTTGTGTAAAAGTAAGTGGTAGTATACTGAAAACTCATTACATCCTTATATTTTTCCTTGGGGAGAAATAAATAAATGTGATAACCGTCACAATGGAATGAAGAATGCACATGGGCTTTGCCTAAAGAATTCATAATTACCAGTATTCCTGTTTACTCTACCATATACCTATTTTTCCCACAAGGATTTTGCATTGCAGTGTAACATAGTTATTGCATCTTTCTCTGTAGAAGAAAAATGTTGTAGCAGAATCTACCCTTAGGGAAATCTATCCATTTGTATTGCATTACAACATAGTGGTAGTGGATCATAACAGATTGCAGCTGATTGTATGGTTACTGTTTCACCTATAAAATGATACAACAATACTACATTTTTCTTTGGGTCACTTATTGGAAAGGAAACCAAGACATTTTGCTATGTCCCTGTTAATAGTTTCCCCCCCCCCCCCCGCCCCGCTAACCTTTGAGAGAAATTCAGACAAGAATTTGCTCTCACAATCCAAGTCTGTGAGTTAATGCTATCTTCATTCTCTACTAGGGACTGGGCGGGGGTAGAGGAAGAGAGGAAATTGAAGCATGAAGCTTCAGAGGCTCAGTTTACCTTTGGAGTGAATAATAATATGTGTGTGTGTTTGGGGGGGGTGTTCTCACTTAGTAGTCAGTGAAGCTTTGGCCACAGTGACATTAAAAAGCAAGTTGATACTCTTGGGAATGTAATGTAATGTAATTTGGGCTCTGATCATAAGATTATCTTCTACAGTTTTCCTACAGTGAAGTTTCAGTTGTGAGAGTAATGTAGAGGCTGGATGTCTATGTTAGTTATATAGTACTGCAGTGATAAGATATATATGGAACACCATGCAACACTCAAAGCTAATTCTTCACTTTGCTGTGAACTACTTTTTCCTTTCCTTGAGCTATCTCCAAGCATTTCTCCATGGCTACTTAGCCCTTTATGTGATAGGCCCGCAGTCTTCCAGCATACTGAATTTCCCAACTCATAACTCTAAAATGCTTTATTTCAGAGTAGAAAGAGTGCACTATATGTGGCCTATTATATCCATATCAGTTTGCTTATCCTTTTCAAACAGCCATTGTTTTTTAATAGGGCTTTGCCTGGCAGGGGTAGTTCTTAAATCCTGCCATGTAAGAATGGCCAGCTTGAGTTACAGCTGGCTGTACTATGCTGTTCTGATCAAAGGATTCCTGCTTTTAAAAACTTTCTTTTCCCTTTGTTTCTTTTCCCCTTTGTTTTCATATATATAGTGGTCCATAATTCAACACAGCAAAATCGTGCAACCTTTGATTTGAAAGATCAAGGTATTAAGTAACTGACCTAGTTTCCTGTTGTTTCTTTGACCTATTAGAAAGACGGTAAGAAAAAACTAAAATAAGTTTTTGAGCGACAGTCTACACGAGCCTCCTTCTGTCTAGGGCTTTCTAGATATTTTAAGAATAGAGCTCCCAAGATTTCTAGCTAACACAGTGAATGTAAAAGATTATATTTTTGCTTGAATTTTGAAAAATGGCTTGTCTCTGCTAAAACTTAAAATAGTATTTATATCAAACTAGAAGATCTGAAAAACACCAGTAGTGAGGCCCATGTTGGTTACTGTTGGTAAACCCCATGTCTTCATTGTGACTCATTAGACTTAGAATAGGGAGACATAGCATGTGATACTTCAGATGTTGCTTGATTATAATTCCCAGTGACCCTAAGAAACATGGCCAGAGGTGAGGAATTGTGCAAAGCCACTTATCCATTCTCAGTCAACGAAAGGAGGAAAGAGGTCAAATATCTTTGCCACTGAGGTCCACAAATGTGAATAGTGTCCACTTTGGTAAGCATGTCTTTTAACCTGTTGACTGCATCCTGTGTTATGTTGTATGTTAGAAACAGTGGCACTTAAGTGTTTCCAAACAAGGTTTGGCTCTTTTCTTAAGCTTCCCAAGACCGTTGACGTTGCTGGAAGCTTAATAAAACATTGGGAATTAGATTCCATTTCTTTCCCAAAATGTGAGCAGGCAGACCTGGCAGCAGCAATAGGTTCCTCAAGCTACTAAATATGGGGGCATACCGTCCTGACAACATGAGGCTGTGCCTGTGTTCCAGACTTGAACACTAAATAATATAGGCATATTTGGATGGTCTGAGATAAAACTGTACGCAGTGAGCCTAGGGACTTCATGCTGTGTATATAAGTGAACAAAAAGAAGACCATATAGAAGAAGCAATTATTGTTTACACGAGAGTTGGGTTTTTTAAGATACAGCAAACTTTTCAGTTAGAATCAGTAAGATATGTGTGGACAGTTTGATAATTAGAAACAGTGCAAGGGCATATGTGGTATTATGCTTCTTATGTTTTGCTTTCTCCTTCTCCGATATTGAATGGCATGAAACAGTCTTGTAACTAAGTAGTTATATACAACCAATTTCTTTGCATTTAAGTACAATGACAATAAAGATTATACTTATATGTCTTTTTTCCTAATATTTTCATTAAAGATGTTAGAACCACCTCAGGTAGATTCCCCCAATTTACTGGAGAAAAATAATTGCAGGAGAGGTTTAGTATATTAATATTTGCAGGATTCCGTGGTGGAGAAAATAAGAGGAGGAAGGTTATATTGATATATTTGCTGCCTTGAGTTATTTGCAAAAGTAATAAACAAACAAACAAACAAATATTCTGTTATAGCCAGTCTCAATGGTCTGGTATAACGGATATGCTGATACCTACCAAGTAATGTTTTCTTTGAACACAATATTAATTAGTATTAAGATCACTACAGATAGTCCTTGACTTAGAACTATTTATTTAGTGACCATTTGAAGTTATGACACAGAAAAAAGTGACTAATAACTAATCCTTGCCCCTACTATCATCACAGTTACTTGATCAAAATTGGGACACTTGACAACTGGCAAGAATTTACAGTGCTTGCTGTGTAAAAAAGGAGGTGTATTCCTGGTTATGCATGTCAGGAAATAAGTACAGTAATACTAAGGGACTTGTTTTATGAAGAAAAACCATTCAAATCACACACCTTTAATCAGATGAAATTTCCTGCAATGCCTTCCATTGAGAGCCAGAAAGGGTACCTACTCACAGAATGAGTCTACTGCCCTTTCCTAGAACAGAAGGTTCTCTTATTTCAATAAAGGAGAATAATTGTAGGTCAGGGTTGAAATGAGGGATCCTTGGTGCTCTCTGAGCTTGCTTGTTTTCTTGTAGACGTTTCATTACCCAAACTAGGTTATCTTATTTGCACATATTTTTTCAATACCTATTTTTCAGGAGGCATAGTTGATCTAATGTTGTGGTTGGTTTCTATTAAAAATTAGCATCCTATGATTTTTTTTTCTTTGTTTGAAAAAGCCCAGATGTTTTCTAAGGGTTCTTTAAAAGATTTTTGTATTTTTGGCACACTGCCTTAATATAATTATACTGGAGACAATGCTCAATTGAGTCTCTGCTCAGAGCAGTAGCACCTGAGTTCTAATAGTCCCAGCACATCCCTGTTGGAAAAATTGGGCTTTATAATTGCTGATTCCTGCTCCATCTATTCTTTGTGTGTGTGTGTGTGCGTGTGCACATGCCTGTCTTGCTAACATAGAGTGAGTATGCTGCAAGGCACGTCTTTCCCATTCCTGGCACACTAAGAAGATTCCTGTCTGGTTTGGCTTCTGTGGAGCATGTAAAGGCAAGGTTTCTAAGTACAAACATTTTTTGCTGATGCCCGCAGTCCTCTAAACCCCTTTTAAATTTTCTGAAGTTACCCTGGATTCGGTCTCCTATTCCCCCCCCCACTTAACAGAGCTTCCCACTTCTGTAATGTGAAAGGTGACTATTACTATTATAGAGACCACCCATAAGCCCAACAAAACCTCTGAGTGAAACACTAGTGCTTGAAGTATGTTAGAGTACTAATGAGGACTTTAGTTTTGTTAGTGCAAGTAGACAAGTCAGGAATTGTGTCCATGGTAACTCCAATTGATATGTTAATTTGCCTATCCCTCCTTAATGGTTTGAAGAGAGCCAGTCTTTAGCAATATTTGATGTAATGATTGTCATTCTTTATTTTTAAGGGGACATACTGTACCTGTAGGCATTTACGCATAAGAAAAATGGAAAGTAGCTAAATATGACACACTGAACCACACAGTAACAAATCTCATTTCTGCCTAGTACTGTGCAAATCAATTTTATCTGGTAAGTTTGTGATTCAGCATGTCATCTAAAGACAGAACATTGCATTAATTGGGCAGAACATGGTTCAGTTCATCTTTCTATTTACATTTTTTTTTGTTTATTTATATGTGTCCTGCCTTTGTTATTTTTACAAATAACTCAACATAGCCAACATATCTTCCTCTTTGTATTTTCCTCACAACAGCAACACTATGAGGTGGGTTGGGCTGAGACTGGCCCAAAACTAGGTTTCATGGCTAGACATGACTTGAACTCACGTTCTAGCCTGGTGACTTAACCACTCAAGCAAACTGGTTCTATATAACTCACCATTTTTGATAGGCTTTAGGAATGTTTTAGATGTTAAAAAAACTATGTTAGAAGTCTCTTGTTTTCTGTAGAAAATAACATATAGCTTTACTATACTTTCTATATTTGAAATGCTTTCTATCTGAATATTTCAAATATTTTAAGAGCTTTTTGTGGGGTGATATCTTTGAATCAATATTGACTCCTAGTGCCTGCTTCGACAGGTCACTGCAGTTTTCTTGCCAAAATTTCAGAAGTGGTTTGCCATTTCCTCCTTCCTAGGATTGAAATAGTTGGACTGGCCCAAAGTCACTCAGCTGACTTTGTGCCTAAAGTGGGACTAGAACTCATGGTCATCCAATTTCTAATCTGGTGCCTTTAACCAACACACCAAATTGGCTCTCCGCATTAAGTTTAATAATGTGATGACTAATCTAATGTTATTAAACTTAAAACTGAAGTTGAACCAGGAAAACTGTGCTATGGTGCAGGATATATGAATACAGATTGGTGTCCTTTACATATGCAGAGTTTCAACCTGAAAGCTCCCAAGGAATTATGAGTAGGGATGTCAATCAAACTTAGCTACAGAAATATTTCATTAGATCCCTTACTGTGATTCTTCACACTGTTTCTTGATTTCTTCCCATAGACCCATCCTAACATAAAGTAGCCAAATGTTCAGGTTCAAACACATCCTGGTATTCTGTTCTTTTAGTTCTCCAGTTTGCCAGTCAGGTAGACTTAGATTTAGAATAATTTTATAATGTTGAATGTACACTAATTGACATACATTAAAATGAAATTTTGTTGCATATAGCTGTCAAAGTGTCACCACGTCCAATATACACTACATAAGCATGACAAAATAAATAAATATAAAATTATGCATACACACACGCACACGCACACACACACATATGAAACAGAGAAGCAACAGAATCTAGTTCAGATGTATACATGTACATGGCGAGAAAAATGAATCTTGCGAGCTTACCAGAATGATAGGAAACAAAGCTGTTATAGAATCTGGTAGTCTTGCTAGAAATACTTCGAAACCTCCTCCCAGACGAAAGCAACAGAAACAGCAAAGTGGGTTTGTGGGGTCTCTAACAGTGCTTTGAGCTCTAAGCACATAAGCACTTATAAGCAGTATCCTGAATAACAGGAAGCGATAATCTTCTCGGCTGTCCTTAATACTCTCTGTAGGGACTTTCTATCTGAGGCACTGCTGCCAGCAAAACAAACAATGATGCAGTTTGTTAAAACATTCTCTATTGTGCCTCTGTAAAAAGTGGCCAGGGCAGAAGGAGAAAAATGTGCCCTCTTCATCCAATGAGGAAATGCAGATAAGGCTGAAAAGATGATTCCATGAAATCATTTGTAGTTTTGCAGTTTTTTCTTATAGGAAAAAAAAGTATAAAGTTTAATTAAAAATAATGGGGGGGGGGCACACACATTGGCCAGATTTTTATATAATATTACTATTTATTAACACTATCTGTTTTGTGTAAATGCAATGAAGGTATTTAGAAATCTGTGTCCTGTACTTTTTATCAGAATGTATACTAATAACAGACTTACATAAACTATAGCTGCTTGTTCAAGAAACCAGTTACTAGCCATTAATTTTAAATAAGAGTATTTAAAAAATTATAAGTTTTTATTTACCTCTGTGCACTAGTAATTTATACAATTCCATCACTGTGTTTAAAGAACATAAAACATGTATCATAGATATTTGGGAAAAAGCATAAACAGAGAGCAACCATTTTCAGGAAAGAGTTTAAATTAGAACTCTTTATTCTGACATCTAATTTGAAAAATATGCAAAGAAATTTTATAGCCAGCATTCTGTCAAGGGAGCCTGTTGTTATATCTGAAGTTGTACAAACCAAGAAAACTCTTCACCCTTTTAATCTACCCAGATTAAAATTACTGTTTTGTGGGAAGAAGTGTCAACATAGAGGTAAACTACAAAAAATGGGCTCAGTTTCCCACAATTTTGTCTTAAAAACAATCCTCTCAGCTTTATACATGATTGAAACCAAATAGGGAGAAGTTTATCTAATCAAGTCTGTCCTAGTTAATTGAAAATGGAAATGAAACCTTGCAACCACACCAAAGGAGAAGGGAGTGGAAAAGTCTCACACCCAAAATTCATTCACATCAGAGTGAATCATAATTAGTGTTACTTTCATGCTAATGTAATATGTTGAATAAAAGGCCAAGATACACTGGATATTAAAAGTCTACACATTAAAATGCCTGGTTTTTAATATTTAAAAAAAGAAGACCAAGATAAATCACTTCAGAATTTTTTCCACCTTTAATATAAGCTGTAGAAGTAAATTGGGGAAAAAACAACCCTGAAATGTTTTAGGGGAAAAAATAACAATAAAAATATACAATAACATGATAGTATACATACCCTCTTATAAAAGGGAATATCTCTGTGTTCATAATTAAGCAATTACATTCCAACCGATGGTAAATGGTAATCAGTACACACCTGCTATCAGTTAAAGTGACTCTGATCAAGCCCATATAAAGTTCAGCTGTTCTAGTAGGATTTTTCTGACATTTATTCAGTTACTCTTACAGCAAAAGCCATGATCTGCAAAGAGCTTACAAAGCATTAAATGGCTCTCATTATTGAAAGGTATGAGTCAGGAAAAGGGTAGAAAACATTTGTAAGGCATTGGATATACTATGGAACACAGTGAAGACAATCATCAACAAGTGGAGAAAATATAGCACAATGGTGACATTATCAAGAAATGATGTCCCTCCAAACTTGATGAAAAAAACAAGAAAAAAACTGATCCAAGAGGCTGCCAAGAGGCCTACAGCAACCTTAAAGGAACTGCAGGAATTTCTGGCAAGTACTGGTTGTGTACTATATGTGACAGCAATCTCCCATATTCTCCATATGTCTGGGTTGTGGGTAGGGTAGCAACAAGGATTGCAAAAACCTATATCAGGTCTGACAAAAGCATGTGGAAAATTATGTTATGGTCTGATTGAGACTAAGGTTGAACTTTTTGGCGCTACTGCCCAAAAGTATGTTTTGTGCAAAAACAACACTGCTCCACCAAAAGTATACCATATCCACAGTGGAGCACGGTGCAGGAAGCATTATGGGGTTGCTTTGGGGCTTTAGTCAAGGTGGAGGAAAGTAGGAACAGTTCCAAATATCAGTCAATTTTGGGACAAAACCTTCAGGCTTCTGCTAAAATGCTAAGGATGAAGAGGAATTTCACCTTTCAACCTGACAACAAACCAAAATATGCCTCCAAATCAACAAAAAATGACTTCACCAGGAGATGATCAAAGTTTTGGAAGGCCCCACTAGAGACCAGACCTAAGTGCAGTTGAAAATCTGTGGAGTGACCTGAACAGCACCTGTACACAGGAGTTGCCCTCACAATCTGACAGATTTGGAGAGCTTTTGCAAAGACAAAGATTCCTAAGGTAAGGTGTGCCATGCTGATAGGCTCTTCATAAACTCAAAAGGTGATTCAATGAAGTATTAGTGTAAAGGTGGTGCATCTTTAGGGAACCATGTTATTGTAAAAAAATTTATTTTCAAATTGTTTTTCAATGAATTGAACAGCTGAGATGTTATATTAAAGGTGGGGGAAAATCTGAAATGATTTATCTTGGTCTGCTTTTTTACATCTCAAAAACCTGACATTTTAACGGGGGCGTATAGACGTTTTATATCCATTGGACTTTTAAGATTCTTTTTCCTAGTTTAATACATTCCAAAAGATCTTCAGGGAGACTCTGCCTTCTTCTTACTTTGCCTGGAAACAAGGAGTACTGTGCTATAGAGCCAGTTTTCCTTCTAGGAAAAAGTACTCCAGTCTGTCACAATAGCCAGCTAATTGGGCATTATGGAAAATTTCAAAGTACCTATCTTCTACTTTGTAAGTTTTGATGCTTCATATTAGAGAAGGCCTGGATGCCTTTCTGGCAGTAATTGATCTTTTTTGTTGGTGGCTTGTTTCATTCCCTGATATGGGTTATCCTAACTTTGCCTCTGAGATGACTATTCATTCAGCAGGTTTTCTGAAAACACGGCTTTCTCAATCAGCTAAATTCCAAGACACAGAAATCAGGGCACATTTTTAGAAAATTCTATTCCAGCTACTAGATATGAACGCTCCATGAAAATATACACTTTTCAACTGTTCATTATATATATTTTAGATAAAATTTATTTTTAATATTCCAATCCCTAGTTGATTGGGTAGATAATTGGATCCAGTACTATAGCTCTTCTTGTATCTCCTCCAGAGATATTGATGATTTTTTGGGAAGAAATTATATAAGATAATACTCCAATATATCACTAGTAAGAGATTCACAGTTGTACAACAAACAATGTTTTTGTCTTTCAAATATTCAAAATGTTTGAGAACTGTTTGGGACATTTTAAAGCTTTATATAGGGCAGATGTATATATGCTACATAGCAATACATTTTCAAAGCATTGCTCAAATAATTTATTTTTTAACTTTACACAAAATATTATATTATATTCATAAGGTCTACCCCAGGAAGGTGCCTGGTTTGGATGAGTTTCCAGTAGAAGGGTATAAAAATGTATACATACGTACATTGTTAAAGTATGTAATGAGTCCTTTATAAAATTATTCCTTAAATTATTATTGTTATGGGGCTAATGTAATAGCCACATTGAAACTAAAATTGGTCAAATTGTTTGACAACTTTGTTAAATGTAGATGTAAAAATTTTGACTGCAAATTCAGCACGTAGCTTGCAGAATTTGTTCCTTTGCTATGTTGAAAAATAAGAAAGATGGCACTACATATATTTTACTGGAGAGAGGAATTTCCCTAGACTTAATTGATGTAGGAAGTAGCTATTGAAAAGGGTCTATTCCTGGATTAGGCACCTACTGCAACTCAGCTTGGAAGGATACCTGAAGTAGCCATTTTTATATATCTTAGGTTATAAAAACAAACATAGATGAAAGTGCATTCGTTAAGATTCTGTGGTCTCAAGCCATGAAGGTGTTTTATAAGTTAAGACCAATACTTTGATTTGGGACCAGAAAACACAGGAATGTAGTGAAAATGATAAAGAACTTGTGTAATGGATTCATTTCATACCCATTACCCAGTTCCAGTTAGTATTCTTACCATTGCATTTTGTGCTAAGTGTTTTTTGTGAAACATCTACAAGTTCAATTCTCTATTTAGCACATTATGGTACTTTAAATGAGATGTTTCTGGGACATCTTATTATCTCTACAGAGCTATCTGTACTGGAGCACCAGTAAAAACTGGTGTAGGTGCTTCATACCACTGAGGCCACCTATGCCCACAATGTTAAAGGTAGTTTACAGAATCACACCCAAACCATGAATCTGATCCATTGCAGTCCTAACCAGAGCAGATTCAATTTTTGTCCTTGGTACAGATAAACAGTGCATGTCTGTCTTGTCTGGATTGAAATTCATTTTGCTGGCACTCATCCAGTTCATTACTACAGCCAAGCTCTGATTCAGCAGTTTTACCATCTCACCTGAATTTGATGAAAAACAGAGATAGAGCTAAGTGTCATCAGCATGCTGATCACATTTTAGTTTAAACTTTAGGATGATCTCATTCATCAGTTTCTAGTAGATGTTAAACAGGGAGGATAAAATAAAACATTTCATTATATATCACAGAATAATGTTTGAGCAGAAATTTCCAAGTATCACCTTATGCTGACTTTTATTCAAATTTGAACAGAACCACTTTAAAGATGTTCCACTCATACCTTACTGGGACTTTCCAAAAGGCTATAATCATAAATGGCATCTAAACCACTACAATGGTCATTTCCTTAGAGATTTTTTAATGAAGGTTTAATCTGTCAGAGATTATGTACTGGAATTCTGTGTTTGGAGGTTAGGATGGATGAACTCTAAAGTTCCTTTAACTCTTATAATTTTTATGAACTCAAAGATAATTGATATCCTATATCCTCAAAAGAAGGAAGTTGTCAGCAACTTCCTGGAATGGCAATGTTTCCAGAGTAACTACAATTTGCTTTTAAAAATTATAATCTACAGGGAACAACAAAGATGGTAAGGATTTGGGGGCTAAATCCTATGAAGAGGAATTAAAGGAACTTGGTATGTTTGTCCTAAAGAAAAGAAGGCTAAGGGGAAACACGAGAGTTGTCTTTCAATGCATGAAGAGCAGAGGGTGTGGAGTAAACAAGAACTTGCTTAGTAGCTCGTTTTCCAAGTTTGAAATAAGAAGAAATTTCCTGACTGTGAGAATTATTAAAAAGTTGAATGACCTGCCTCCTTAAAACCATAGGAGATCTACCTCAGGAGATTTTCCAAAGAGGTTGGCAGCTATTTATCTAAAATAATATAAGCATCCCCGCAGTTGGCAGACTAGAAGACTTCCAAGATCTCTGTGATTCTTCTTGGTAGGGTTGGTAGTGATCAACAAGAATAATGATTTTATGTGGACGACTTCCACATGATTTAATGATTTAATGTATTGATGATTTAATGTAAAACCAAAACTGCTAATATCTACTCAAATGTTGATGTATTTTCCTATCTTTTTTTGTAAAAGTTACGAGACTTGGGGGGACTACCTACCCCCGCATGATGTAGCTGTCAAAATTTTCTATACCCTTTCTTTACCCTTTTCCTTTAAAAAATTGTAAAAACCAATAAAATTTTTCAAAAATAAATAAATAATGATTTTATAAATTCTTTCACTTATTTTAACCTATGTGGACTGGGCTGAGGAGCATACAAAGGCTTGCTTGCTTGCTTGCTAGAGTGGTCTGTGGAGCTACATGGTGCTGGGGAGAGAAGATAGCTGGGCAAAGGAATACTTGCTGGTGCTTCCTAAAACAGGTTGGGTGGCTGAGGCTTTCCATGGTGTGGCAGATAGTCCCAGAGTTACATGGTTCTGGGCCTGCTTGCCACTGTACATGGCATCATGCAGGGTGGCCAAAAGAGTATTGATTGACAGGGAAATAGGGGAATGGGAGAAGTTGATGAACCACATAATCATAAGTGTAGGTGGGTTGCTAAGGCCCTGAATTTTGATCACCTTAACTTTAACTTAACTTTTATTTGATTTCTAAACCGTGCCCTCTCCCAGAAGGGACTCGGGGACCTGATTGAGAGGCATTAAAATGGCATAGCTTTGGGCATGGATTGTAAATCATTTTTTTCAGCACTGTCATTATTTCAAATGGTTACTGCATAAATGAGGACTATTTGAATATTAGGTTAGCGATAGTGTATGTAGAAATAAACGTTTAGGCAGAAGTGGCTCAGAAGATGAAGATCAGGAATTAATGTGCAAGAAGGATAAAGGAGTGCAATCCTGTTAAGTGCTGGACAGCTCAAGAGTAGCATTTTATGATACTCAGGTAATTATTTACTATAACTATAGATACATAGTGAAAAATTGTGTTAAAATGTCAGATAGTAACAGGCAAATGGGTGAAGATTTGCCTTTTATGAATAGAATTGTAATGACCGTTAGTAAGTCCTTCTGCATGGTACAAAATCTAAATAAGGGTCCAGGACAACTCACCTTGGCTGGCTTGTCCTTGCCAACTCAATGCAGGCCAACTCGACATGGCCAACTTGCTGCAGGACAATTCAACGCAAGATCACTGTACTCTATTCACCACTGTTTCTTTGACATTTTAATTTTTTCATCCATATATCATTTTGTCCTTTTAGCATCCTTTCTTTATTGTATGCTATTTCTTGAAGATTTCAATAAGAAGAAATATCAAAGAAATGATGGAATGCAATCATAAAAATAAAAATACTAAAGGAGGTACAAAATGAAACGTGAATACAAAAATTAGAGTAATGTTGAAGAAACAATGGCAGATAACAGTATAGTTATCCTGCATTGAATGGTCCTGCAATCAGTTGTCCTACTATGAATTGGCCAAGGTGATACTAAAGCAGTATAATAGTAAAAATAATCTTGCAATCATCAGATATGAAATGAACTTCTTTCTCTTTCTCTCTTTTTAAATGAACCACATAACACTTGGGGCTTAAATTATTTTCACACTTTTAGCAACGGATCCAAAGCTTGGTGAAATAAAATGAAATTTTTATTAACTTTGCTGGACTTTGAATTAAGCCCTTGGAGCATGGTAGTTTGATTCTGGTTGTTTCTTTATCTTGTCACCTCTGACCATGCAACAACAGATATATTCCCCTGATTTGTACAACACTGACAGCACAGTATTATTAGAATTCATAATCATCCAGCAGCACTTGCCTAAAAACAGCAAGTAGCTGCAGAGGGAAAAAAAATCAGAATCCAGCTGTATGTTTACTTAAAAACATTTACTGTATATATGACTCCAATCTAAAACACACCGGATAGTGTAGAAAATCATAATATAACATTAAAATATGGGGAAAAAACCTAGAGGGTTGTCCATAGTTTTTCACAAAGGGTAAACAGCTTCATTGCCTTGGAAATGTCAGGAAAAAAAGGAGCTACACTTATCTCTGGGCAGTATACTTTATAATGTGGGGACTACTATCAAGAAGGCTTGCTTTCTGATCCACATCCATATGCTAAAGTCATATTTGATAAAGCAGTTCCCGATGCACTGAAAAATTACTTCGGTGTATAAATACATTAATAAGCAATATTTTAATGTATTAAAAACATTTAGATTCAGAGAGCCATTTTGGTCCAGTGGTTATGATACTGACCTAGGAACCAAGAGACGGTGAGTTCAGGTCCCACCTTAGGCATGAAAGCTGGCTGGATGACTTTGAGCCATTCATTCCCTCTGTGTTTGCTGCCTATTTGTAAAAATAATAAAGTCAGTGTAGAAACAGAAAACAAAACAAAATGCAGCTTCTGGTTTACAATTCATCTTGAATCCCAGCTATCAAGGTCTCACGTAATTTCTTTTGTTCCAGAGCTGACACTGTTGCTGCCTTACTTTCTCTACAGCCTTCAGCGAGCATGGCAATTACAACTCTGATAGCTTTTACTGATGTGTGGTAAAACCTTGAAGCAGACATAGAGGGTGATTATTTAGTCAAAGAGCAAAGAATTTAAGAGAAATTTCTTTGCCTTGTAATTATGCCTAATGCTGCAAGCTTCTAGCCAATAAAGTTCAGAGACAGGAATGCCAAAAATAGTTTAAGACAGTCAAACACCAGAGACTTCCACAAAAGCCAGTCTAGCTTAAGGTCTGATCACAGGCAATGGGCAGGATGTATCTGGAACACATTCTTTATAGCCAGAATTCCTGACTATGCTTAATTAGAGAAGTGGATGCCCCTTCCTTTTGAACTGTACTGACCTTTACTGCTTTGCTCTCTTTAGCTGGCGGCATGAATTAGGACTTAACACTCTCCTGAGGTCAGGCTCTGACTCCTTGCTATTGGAATTAGTGGTCATCTGGGCTGAGTTATTCACCAATGTCTGACAGCCTCTTGAACTGTAGGATGGAGTCTGTGAGGTTTTCTTCTGTCTCCAAATCTGTGGAATCAAAGGAGTCCAGAACAGTTTCTCTAAGGCAGGGCCCTTGAGGATCAACCAACAGGAGCAGACTAGCGCCTCTCTCAGGGAAACTGGAACCTTTCCCTTTCACAATGAGGGCAATAAAGAACTCCTAGTTCCCTCCCATGCCACTTTAAGTAGATAAATGGCTGCGTCATGTTCACAAATTGTCGTGCTTACCCCCTAGAAGACTTTGTCTACTTCTTCACAATCCACAGACTTAAGAACCTTCCAAGTAGCATTCCAAGTTATTTGTATCACTTCATAGGATCTCACCCATCCAACTTCCAACTCAGAGTGGATTTTATCATTTTATTTACAAAATCGTTTAGCAAATTAGCACACCTTGAACTTGGTGATTCAAGTCCAGAAGCGATCTTTGTTATTATTGGTTTAATATTAATTCAAATCAAGAAAATGTTTGGAAAACTGCTGAGAGAAATTAACTTGTAATTAAGCAATTACTTTTAAAACAGTCTATGCTCTGAAATCCAGTGTGGTCTAGTGGTTAAGCTATCAAGCTAAAAGCCAGGAGACTGTGAATCCTAGTCCTGCCTTCGACATGAAACCTAGCTGGGCAACTTTGGACCAACCACTCTCTCTCTCAGTCCACAATGTCAGGCTTGGGCAACAATGTTATTTTTCACTCCTAAAAGTTCTCAGTTTCTTTTTCAATTGAATTGTATGGCTTATGTGTTATATGGTGAAGTGGAAATGGTGAAGTGATTTATCTTGGTCTGATTTTTTTTACATCTCAAAAACCTGGCATTTTAACAAGGGCATATACAGTAGACTTTTTATATCCACTGTCGATCCAGAAGGCTCAAATATCCAGAGCTGCTTGGTCTTGGCAGAGTTCAGCTAAAGACTGTTATTCCCCATCCAGACCTGCACAGCTTCCAAAATCTGGAGCAGGGCATCAATAGTATTGCTTAGTTTCCTAAGGGTAGAAAGGTATAGCTGGGTTTCATCAGCAGTTCACCCCATGTTGATGAATGATCTCACTCAGTGGCTTCATGATGTTAAATAGGAGCGGAGAGAGCACTTATCCCTGCAGAACCCCACATAGTAGGAATTGAGGGCAAGACTTTCATTCTCAGTCAATACTGACTGGTATTGCAGAAAGAAAGGGAACCATCATGATATTGTACTGTCCACCCTCAACCCAAGGAGCCAAGCCAGAAAGTTACCATGATCAATGCTAATGAAAGCTGCCAAGAGGTCAAGAAATGTAAGGTCAGATGTGCTACCACTATCCTGCTGCCACCATAGATCACCCAAAAGCATAAGCAATGTTGTCTCTGCCCCATGCCCAAACCTGGATCCTGACTGAAAATGGTCCAGTTGATCTGCTTCATCAAGGTCTGACTGAAGCTGCTTCATAATTACTTTGTTCACAACCTTCCCTAAAAAAGGAAGATTAGACACCAGACAAAAATTGTCCAGCATGGCCAGTGATCCAGTGATGGCCTCTTTAGGAGGGATTAACTACGGCCTCTTAAGAAGTAATGGAACAACCCTTAACCATCACTAGGATCTAATCACATGATATTCCTCCCCTCCCCCAGGTAGCCTTAAATAGGTGGGAGGGGCATGGATTTAAGAAACAGATGACTGAGCTGACAGTCATTAGGACCGTGTCCACTTCAACAAGTCCAACAAGATCAAACCATTCCTGGATAATAGTGTCTCCTGGGCACCTCCCCTGAATCTGAATCTAAGCTGGAGTCCAGTTTAGAATGAATCTAATAGATTTTGTCCAACAGACGCCGTGCAAATTCTTCTGCATGGCCTTTCAAGTGAATCTCTAAGTCAGGGGTCCTCAAACTATGGCCCGGGCCGGGGGCCAGATACGGCCCGCCGAAGCCATTAATCTGGCCCATGGGAGACCACGAGGCTGCCCTGCCCACATCACCCCGCTTACCTGCCGGCCCCCACCCGCTTCTGGAGGCCAGGGTGGCCAAAAACGGGCCCATTTTTTCCTTCCCAGCCTCCAGAAGGAGAGAGGGGGGGGGAAACAGAAGTTCCTCATACACACCCCAGGGCAGCCACATCCCTTCACTAATCTGATTTCCACCCCCAGGAACAAAACAAATTAAAGTTTGTGTGTATTGTTTGGACTGCTAAATTGGCCATGACCACCTGGTCACATGATCACCTAGCCACGGCCACCCAGTGACATGACCACCTAGCCATGCCCACCCAGCTGGCCCCCCAACAGTCTGAGGGACCGTGAATTGGCCTCCTGTTTAAAAAGTTTGAGGACCCTGCTCTAAGTTCTTATCCAGCAGGGCTTGTGTCACTTTAAAAGTGTCACATTTAAAATTCAGATTGTGGTTTGTGTGTATGTCTTTGTTGGGCTTAGAATCAAAATGACCAGATTTTGATCATGGCAAGAAATTATTTCTATAGTCTCCTAACTTTGGGGGTTAGGTGGTTTAGATTATATTCTCCACCATGAATTTAAACGGATTTTAAGATCCTTAACAGTGCTATTGAGCAAATGATTGCTGAACTCAGAGATAAAATTTTTTCAAAAAGCTCAAAAACTTGCAACAAGCATAATAGGGATTTTAACACTTTATGCTTGTTAATTAATAAGGTACTTCTAATATGTCTCACATTATCCTGTATTTGTATAAGCAAATAGTTTTTCATTCTCTCCCTCCACCATGTCTCATTCACCTTTGATCCTACATCATGCTAGCCATTCTATTTAACCTTTCATTAGAAGGCAGAAAACAGGCTTATTCAGATGGGTTTTTAGTTTACAGGAAAATATTTTGCTGAATTGATCGATTTGTTTGGTGTGTTACTTGTATATTTCTATTTTGTTTTTAGATTTTTTCCCCTAATGCAATAAGTGGAAAGGCAATATTCATATTTGTACAGAAATATATATTTGATGTTTATTTTGGCATTTGAAAACAACTCTGGGTCCTTGCTATCTTTTCTTATCTCAGAAACTTTCTCGTGTGATAAAAGATATTTCAATTAACAGCTCATTATCTTAATAGTAAATATACCAGGTTTAAGCCAAACATGCAGCATTTCTGTTGAGCAAAATGATAAGTGTCTACTTAACATTTCTTGGAATCTACAACTTGTATTTTATATAAGTTAATCACCCTGTAACTAGAAATAGTAGTTTCAGAAATGGCTGTTCCTTATCCAGTCTGTCTTGTAAAGGGATAATATTTCCTAATTAATATTTTGTTTCTTGACTATATGTAATCTCTATGACAACTTTATCTGAATCTGGAAGATCTCCAGTTTGTTGATATATAAGCAGCTGAATGTTAACAGCAATTTAGTATTGAGATTTATTTATTTTTATAAGCATAGATCTGTAGATAGCATATGTGTTTTCCAGAGTGTGTGATATCTTACTGTCTTTCCTAGTGCCTAACCGTAATTTAATTTTTTTTCTTTATAGCTTTACTAGTGTGCGTCAAGGAACTCATATTTTGTTCCGAGAGTTCAACTTTGTCCAAGCTACACCCCATAATAGAACATCCTTTCTAAGGACTTTTTGGCGATGCTTCAGGACAGTGGGGAAAAATGGAGGTGAGCCTTTAAAAATTTATCTCAATTTGAAGCCAAAAGTGTGATAATTTTTTGTCTACAATTTTTGAATCAGTAACAAAATCTGCCAAGTTTTGCATTGGTTTTAAATATCCTTTATATTCTTTTTCTAGATTGTGTTTTTTCTGTGAGCTTGTACAGGCTACAATTAACATACAAAAGAGTTCAGTAATAGAATTTTTAAAGACATATTTACAGAATAAATCTTGTCTCATACTAGGAAAAATTAAATTTATGTATTAGGTCTGGTTGGATTACATAAATTAAAACCAGTTTGAGAATATGTTAGGGAGTTCAATGACCATTCCAGTATCGAGTCCCTCCCAAGCACCTGGGACAGGCAGATGCTGTTTGATGTTATTAAAGGTATTGTCACAGGATGTAAATTCCAAATAAAGCTTTTAAATAAAACATTCTTACTGAGAATCATGGAGGGCTACATGATGTCATGTGTTGCTGTGCTGCCTCCAGGATCAGCCGCCTATAATCTGTGTAGATTCTGTGTAGAGTACAATGAAATCATACAGTTATCAAGGCATTTTGGAGTGAAACATAAATGTGAGTGCGCGCCAGGGGTGGGTCCCTGCCAGTTCTAACCTCTTCTATAGAAGAGGTTCTGCAAATCTACCATGCCGTTTAGAACCGGTTTCAGCTCCCTCCCCCCCATCCGCACCACGCTTGCCCCGCCCACCGCTCACTGATTGGCTGGCTCACCAATCGCCCCACCCGCCTCTAAGAGTACTACCTAAAGCTTAAAGTCTTAAAACTGTGAAGTCTGAACATCCCTGGGAGTTTTTTCCCTAAAGGGTTAGGGGTGCAAGGGTCTTGTAACTTGACAGCTTTAAGACTTGCACACTTCAATGCCAGAGTTCCTGAGCCAACATGACTGGAGGAGGAATTCTGGGAGTTGAAATCCACAAGTCTTAAAGCTGTCAAGTTTCAACACCCCTGGTTTTTTTTTCTAAAGGATTAGGGGTGCAAGGGCCTTGTAACTTGACAGCTTTAAGACTTGCGTGCTTCAAATGCCAGAGTTTCTGAGCCAACATTTTGGTTGCTAAGCAAGAGCGTTGTTAAGTGAGTTCCACCACATTTTACAAGTTGGTCACGCCCATCCAGTCACATGATTGCCAAGCCACTCCCACTCAGCCACATGGCCAGCAAGCCACTCCCACCCAGTCACATGGCTGGCAAGCCACTCCCACAAAGCAGGCCACACCTACAGAAGAGGTTCTAAAAAAATTTGAAACCCACCACTGGCGTGCGCTCACATTTGCAAACCAGTAGGGAAGGTAAGTGAATCCCACCGCTGATACACAGGAGTATATACATAGGAGTATATATCGTGATAAAGGCCATCCAACTGCCCAGCTGAAGCAAGCAAACATCTGTATTAGGAAGCTGTGATATAAAAATTGCTGGAGCTAGATCATACCAGTGACAATGGCAAAGACATCATTTCATACTGCATAGGAGAAGGCAATGGTAAGCCCCCTCTTTTTTTTTAATGAGTATCTTACAAGAAAATCATATGGAGAGGAAACTATAAAATGGTTGATTGCACAGTGCCATGTGATGGGCCTCTCAGGTTGAATAGCGCTCAACATTTTACTGAGAATAGATGAAAATATTTTGATGTTTATGATGTTGCTAGATTAAAGCCCTCAGGATGTCTAGGTGGTGGTGTTGCATTGCAGGAAAAAAAAATCCAAAGCTGCAAAGACTGAATTACAGAAGGAACAGCACAAGATGCATGAACATGGAAAAGCTCGTCACAGTAAAAATGAAACAAAGCAATAACACTGACTTACTAGGCATCAGTGAATTGAGATGGACTGAGTTCAGACATTTTCAATCAGAAGATCACAAAGTTTACTACTCAGGACATGAAAAATAAGGAAGTGAATTGTTTCCAATTTGGCAGGCTAGTGCAAGTAGTATAATTTACTATAGTGCAGTCAATGTATGAATAATATTAATTAGACTTTAAAACTTTTAATATGACAATTAATCAAGTTTATGCCCTATCCACTCATGCAGAAAAAGAGGTGGTTGGTGGTTTTTATGGTTAAGTTCAATTTCAAATTGATGCAAGAAAGATGTAATTGTCATAATTGGAAATATGGAGGAAAATGTAGTTGGACTGCATGATCTAGGAAAGCAAAATGAAGCAGGGGATTGACTTATCAGTTTCTGTTCCTCCAATGATATCTTCACCCTAATACAATCTTTGAATAATTTAAAATAACACATACTGTATATGTGGACATTACTAAAATAAATTGACTATATTATTGGTAGAGGAATGTGGAAGAGTTCAGTTTTAAAGACATGGAACAGATCACAAAATGCTCGTGTGCAAGTTTCCAGTTGAGTTAAAGCAGAAGAAGAAAGCCAACTAATTTCACATTCCTTGATCTTGTGGCTGTACACACCATTTTCGCAGATAACATTAGAGAATTTATAGAAGTGAGAATCACACAGGTGTTTCTTACTCACACAAATGACAGACTCAAATTATAATGCTTTAGACACATTGTGCAAAGATTCCTGCTAAAGATTTTCCAATATTATAATACTGGGAAAAGTGGAAAAGAAAAGGGAAGTCAGGACAACCAGCAGTAACGTAGATAGATTCAGATACTGTGGTGAAGTGTGAAACCTTAATGGGTTTAGAACTTTAGATCATCATGGAGAAAATCAATGTGGTTACTAAGAGTCAAAACCAGTTTGGTAACACATAATCACACTATCATATCTTGAATATCATGATTATGAGAATTTTGCTTGAAAGTGTAAAAATGGGATAATAAAATTTCAACAGTATATAAAAAGTTTCATTTTCTGTATAGAATATTTTCCATTTTAGTAACCGATACAATTGTGTGTGCTTTTTCTATTAGAAAAGTTGACAGAGGCTTTAATTAATAAAATATTCATCAAATCAGTGACACCTTTTGTAATGAGAACACACTATTTTTCTGAAGGAAGGATAACTCTGAATTTAAATTGGTCTCTCCAAAATATAAAAGGAAGGAAGGAACGTGCAGAAACGCAAATAAGCATGCACATATGCACACAGACATACACAGATGGACAAGTGAGGGACAGAGAGATCTGGTGAATCCCTTTCTTTCCTACTTTGGATGTCTACTTCGCTTAACTCAGTCCTGAAATTTTCATTCCCTTTCAAAATATTTGGCACACTTCTATATACAGTATATACAGTATATACAGTATATATGTGTATATATCTGTCAGAAGTCATACTACCCAAAAGAAAAAAGGGCAGAATCAGAACTGCGGTATATTTATGTCAACTAGTAAGTAATATAAATTGCCTGTAATTTAGGATAGCCCTTAATAAAATTGATTTCTTATCTGCAAATAGAAAACACTCTCTTTCATGCTTTCATGCTAAAACTTGTAACTGGACACACATTTCTCTTCTTCCTTCCAGCAGAAACCACAAAAAGGAAGTGGGAATGAGGATGGAGATGGAGATGAGAGAAAGAAAAATAATAAATAAATAAAGGGATAATTGGAAAGTAAAGGATGATAGAGAAACCCTGTTTAATCATTGTAGCAGCTCTCAAACAACAGCTGCATTTTTAAAGGCAGCCATTATTTTAGCAGCGATATCTGCAGTGTTTGTATCCTCACCCATTTGCTTTTTTAAAAAAGCAGTTTCTATTATCAGCAAATGAAATACCCCTTTCCAGCCCAGGAAATTCCCCAGATGGGGAAATAAGTTCATTTTTCTGTTAAGAAAATGTGCTAAATTAAGAACACCAAGCTAGCACATTGTGTACATATTTGAAAATACCAGTATTTTGATTTTCACAGGAATATATGGAACATTAATATTTCCCTCATGGACATGCAGTAATAGGGTTTAGTTACTTGAAAAGGAACATTAATGGAATTGTTTAGATGTTTAAACCAAAATATCTTAGAATGATACAACATCTACCTCAAGTTCTTGTTTCCAAGTATTGGGTAATGCTTGGAAACACTCCTAAGGGAAAGTTCCAAGACAGTTTCAAGATTGATAAGGTAGAATAAAATGAATATTAATTCTGATAATTATGTGATTTAAAGGAAAACCGAATAGTCTTTTAGAATTTGCACAAACAACTATAGCTGTGGTTACACACTTCCTGAAAGATAAAAAGCAGATTTTAGGAATTTCCTGGATTCATCCTTAACTGTAGGAGTTCATTGAGCAGAGTGATTTTTAACCATTTTACCAGTTGGCAGCAGTATCAAAGAAATTGTACTATATCGCAGTGATTTACTCACTACCTGGTTGCATTTAGCATGGATTATTACAGTGCACTTTATATCCAGCTGCTTTTAAAAACAGTTCAGAAACTTTTAACTAGTGCAGAATGTTAGCATGGTTGTGTGTGCTACAATCTAGTTATGATATTCAAGATTCATATTTACCTCTAATCAGCTGTCTTGCCGTAGTGTTTTTGGTCTGATTTAAAAAGGTGGTATAAAGTACAATCGGGTCTTAAAAGAGTTTGGAATGAAGCTTTCGAAATAGCACACCCACACTCAGGGGTGGGTTTCTGCCAGTTCTAACCTCTTCTATAGAAGAGGTTCCACAAATCTACAGTGCCGTTTAGAACCGGTTCCAACTCCGGCCCCCCGCCCGTCCGCACATCATCAAGATGAAGAGCGAGAGGAGGAATTCTGGGAGTTGAAGTCCACAAGTCTTAAAGCTGTCAAGTTTCAACACCCCTGGGGTTTTTTTTCTAAAGGGTTAGGGGTGCAGGGGTCTTGTAACTTGACAGCTTTAAGACTTGCACACACCAATGCCAGAGTTCCTGAGCCAACATTTTGGTTGCTAAGCAAGAGCGTTGTTAAGTGAGTTTCACCACATTTTACAAGTTGGCCATGCCCACCCGGTCACATGGCCAGCAAGCCATTTCTACCCAATCACATGGCCGGCAAACCACTCCCACAAAGCAGGCCACACCTACAGAAGAGGTTCTAAAACTTTTTGAAACCCACCACTGCCCACACTTGAAAATAATATCCAAAGTCCTCTTTTTTTTTAATCTTGATCAGTCAGCTGACAAGTAGAGTTCTTTCATTGATTACACAACATTTAATGGCACTCATTTTCAGCTGGGATACATTAGGCCTCCTCTTTGCATTTTTTCCAAAACATCCTAAAAGAAATACTTACTTAAGATTTTATAAGAGTGCTTGACGGACAAATTTTTAGTATGTGATTATTCTATATAGTTGTTTTATGAGTTAGTTAAGTGCCTTGAAAGAGATCCCAAGCATCTTTAATAAATATCTACATACTGGTAGATGAAAACTAAGAACGGAACACCCATAAATGCACCAGTTATTTAAAATCACCAAAGTAGACATTTTCAAGACCTTCTCTGTTAGCGACTACTACTTGGTAAATGGCTCTTCGTGTACCATATGTGCAGAAAAAATCAAGTCTACAGACTCTATTCTTCAGGCTATTAGTGAAGTAAATTAGCCTAATATACAGTGAAGAGAATTTTTGGTAGTCACTATTTGACTTGTAGAACATCCAGTATGTTAAGGCAAAGCCTTATAACAATTCATGGAAAAAGTGTTTTTATGATTTCTAGACATCAGAAAGCAAACTCAGTATTTTGGAGAAACCATTGAGTAGTGTATGTAATGTACAGGGGTATCTCTAGCAAGCTAGAGATTTTATAAAAATGGTAAAATGTGGATTGTGATATTACTCCTTATGTGCTTCCATGCATTATTGCAACATTAGTACATAAGGTGCAGAGTTTGTTTTAGAACATTCAATTCATCATTTGCTGTCCTTGCTGAAATTCATAGTAGTGACATAAAAGAGAATGTGTTACATATGTCCCATCTGCTAAGGGTCCTGTCTGCTAAGAGGTTACATCTGACAGGACACAAGAGTCTAATGTTTTTTGCTATGGCACCCTCCCACTCCTCTTTGCCGACTTTCTGGAACTCCCTTAAAACCTGGGTGTGTCAACAGGCCTGGCAGTTGAGTAAAGTATTATTAAAAGTGAATTTTAATGTATGTATGTTAAGATGAAGTTAAAAAAGAGTAAAGTTTTTAAAAAGATGTTAGAACTTAATTGATTTTAGAAAAGTTTTCAAACAAAAGTTTAATGTTTTAAAATTTAGAAAAAGTATTATTTTTCCTTTAGGGTTAAAAAATTTGAAAGACTATACTGAATTTTATTAATATGAATTATAATCATCTATAAATATTAATAGGGAAACAGAAGTATATATTATTTCCCACAGCAAGGAAATGCAGAGATTCTTAAATTGATTCTTTTATCCAAAGAAGAGAATATATTTAAATTTGTTTCTGTTTGGAAATTGCTTCTGGACTGTGTGCTTATGATGAAAAAAAAAATGAAATTTTGACTTTGTTTTTGTTGATTAGGCAGGTTTGTTGTTATACCACTGTATACAAGTAAAAGGTTGAGGTTGTGATCTTTTACTGAGCCAAAAAACGCTTGGGATGGTGATATGATTAAGCGGCTCCATTGTTCATAAACGGAGACTCTTAGACTTTGCAAAATAATATTAATGTGTGTACATTTATGGTTTTTTAAAAATGGGTTTTTATACACCAACAAATGGTGGCCATGTAAGATAGATAGGCAGGCAGTCAGGTAGGCAGGGGCATTGCAGGAATTTTAAAGTACTCCACAGGTACTGATAATTTAACAATATTTTAGGCTTTGTTTCCTGAAATTTTTGTGTTGCTGGTTAATGTAGAATTTGAAGTACAGGTACTGAAGCAGGGGAATATTAAAGGAGGCATCAATTTAGTTTAGTTTAGTTTAGTTTAGTTTAGTTTAGTTTAGTTTAGTTTAGTTTAGTTTAGTTTATTGTCATTCCACATGGTACAACGAAATTAAGTGCCGTCTTCAGTGTACATTATAACTATAAAAATAAAAGCACAAACATACATCGTTTACTTTCTATATAATTGAAATTGAAAACCCGATATTGCACTATACCATAGAATTCAATATGGTTACTGCCCTGGGATAGAAGCTGTTTTTCAGGCATAATAATGTTTATTAAAATTATCCCCATTTGTTTCTTAAAGCTGCAGGGTTTCTCCCCAATCTGCTGCAGCAGTGACCATTTCCAACATTCACCTCACAAAAGGGTTGCTCTCATTGGGCAAGTTTTATAGTTTTGCAACCACTCTATTCCTCTCCATTTCCAGAGTTGCTTAGTTTAGGCATCTGCAAAGGAAGGTTACATATTAATGAGAATTAAGTGTCGGGCAGGCATTGGTGCCACCTATGACAAAAAGAAGGAAGTAATTATCTAATTGGTGTTAAAGCAGGAACGTTGTTGTTTCACAACGTGCAAGACCCAAGTAGTCCCTTTTCCAGGTCAAAATTACAGGATAGCGCTTCAACTTCAGTTTCATGTGTTTCCTACATAAGAAAATTGCACAACTGATTTTCATCAGGCAGGCAAGGCTCCAACACTGGCAGAAAAAGGATTCAAGGACTTAACATCGACTGCCCTGATTTAAGGAGTTTAATATGAAGTGAAGTTTAATATGAAGCTTATTCTACAGTTATAATAACTACCATGTTTGGTGGTTCTGTATCTTAAAATACAGCTTGATAATATTTTTCTCTTCCTGTACAAATCAAATTTCCAAGATGGTTTTTTTAACAGTATTCAAAATTCTATAAACTATATCAAAAATGGCATAGTTAAAATAGCATTTGATAAATATAATAAATCACTAATTAATAAATGCTGGTCATGCTATACATCATGCCACCACAAATATTTACTATTTAAAAAAACTACCTACGTCCCTTAATTGATACCATGTTTCCCTGAAAATAAGACAGGGTCTTATTTTCTTTTGACACCCCCCCCCCCAATAAGCGCTTGGCTTTATTTTCGGGGAGGCATTATTTTTGAGGTGCAGGAGGCACCAGGTGTGGTCACCTCATGGCTGCTGCTGTGTTGCAATATTTTCAGGGATGCCTTATTTTGGGGGGAGGGCTTATTTTAGCGCATGCGCTCAAAAATCCGATTGAGCTTATTATCTGGGGAGATCTTATTTTCGGGGAAACAGGGTAGTAATAATGATGCCTGAAAGATTTCTGTGGAAGGGTACTGTATAAGAACAGGTTCTTTCCCCCCCTCCCCCCCCAAAATCACCGATTTCTGCAGATGAAGTATTCTGAGAAGAATGTCAGTAACTGGACAGATGAAAGCTTCATATAGAATTAATTCTATGTCTTTAATTTGAATGTTTTAGAGCTAACTATAAAGTAATAAATCCAAACTACTAGACAGAAAATATATGCATAACTAACCTATCTTCTACTCCTTCCTTACCACTTCACCCCAATTTAAATCTTATAGTGGTCTAGCTAGCCACTCTTTGCATCCAATGAAGTGAACTTCAAAAATGCTTATAGCAGAGATGTCAAACTCAAAGCCCGTGGGCCGGCTTTGGGCCACGGGGTGCTTAAATCTGGTCCACTGGGCCAGCCTGGAAATATCAGTGCCGCTGCCGGCCAAAATGGAGAGGAATTACAATGCTGATCTGGCTATAGAAGAAATCCAGTTTGACACCCTTTCTTATAGCATTTAGCTATTAGTTTTAAATGTTGGTGTTTGGAAAAGGTAGTAATAGACTCTCATAATTTTTGCCTTCATAAGCTTTATAGAAATGTGAGCATAATAGAATAGGTAGTTTGGCAACTTCTGATTTTAAAGACAAGATACATATTTTTTTTAATAATAATTTTTATTGTTTTTGTCTTTTCATCACATATTACAATCTTTATATCAACAGTTTGTACAATGTTACATCGTCGTATCTATCTATGTTTTCCTCTCTTTACCATATATTACGTCATTATGTCATCTTATCTATACATTTTTATGATATTTTACATATTACCTACTTTTATATACAGTTCTATATTTATTTATGTATATTGTTTTCGGCTTAATTATTTTTCTTATTTTCCAACCATTCATACCACTTATTCCAAATTTCGTAGTATTCCGATTCTTCTTTATCCTTTAATTTTAGGGTTAATTTGTCCATCTCTGCACAATCCAAGGTTTTTTTTATCACTAATTCGTCCAGCGGTACATTATTTTGCTTCCAGCATTGGGCAAAAGCTATTCTAGCTGTGGTTAATATATGTGCTAGTAGATATTTAATTTTTTTTGTATAGTTCCCTTTGGTTATTCCTAGTAAGAAGGTTTCGGGTTTATACTTTATTTGTTCCCCCGTAATTTCTTGTGCCCACTTCCAAATTCTTTTCCAATATTTTTGCGATTCCCGACAAGATACATATTTAATTATGTCACGTTTTCATCTTTGGTAGAGATGGCAGTAAAAGAAAATAGCCTTGAGCGAAGTTTCAGATTTCATGCAGAACTTTTATGTTTTTTAATGGTGTTTTATGGCAGCACCAAGTCTTATACAGGAAATAGGGGATTCCACTCCAGTGGAAGGATTGAATCAGCACTTCAGCCAACATGCCAGATGCTTTTTTTTATACAGAACACACTATTTGTTGTTTGATCTCGAGATAAACATGCTGTGACCCAGAAAATGTACATTCTTTGCTGAAACCTTTCTTGGCTAAATACAACATACACATAAATGTTGAAAGTTACAGACAAATGCATGAATAAACAGATTCTTCCTGTTGTCTGAAAATGATTTTAAATATGATTTAACCGAATATTTGTTAGCTTTGATGATTTGTTTGTAAAGAGGAAATGTAAAGCTTCTGCTTTCATTACCCCCTTTTAGTTTCTTCTTCTTAACTTCCTGTTGGTTCAGCGGTACATCAGTGCAGCCTGCTCCAACAGCTGTTTTTACTTTACATCCTAAAAATCATCTCTTACTACTACATTTTGTGTTGGCTTGGCAACTTCTAGCTTTCTTGTAACATGCCTGAGTAAGTTGGTTTAGAGTCAAAATTATAATCATTAGGTATAAAAAAAAAGTGTAGAATGAACTGAGATTTACTTTTTTAATAGCATGCTAATGTTATTAACAACTGTTTCAGAAATTCTAAGAAGAGAATTGGGTAGATCTGTATTATGGATAAGAAAAAGCCATTATTTAAGCATCAGTAAAAAAGAAGAATTGCCTCAAAACATTAATTAAAATGCATATATTTTAATTTGAATAGACCTGCAAATTGAGAAAGAGATGCTGAAATTCAAATAGAAACATGCTACACTTCAATGTGTTGGGAAAGACTATGACCAGATGGTCTGTGTGACACTCAGTTTGCTCTTCAAATGCTAATTACTGAGGGGCAACTTCATAGACTCTCTCTTTGCTTTGGTTTTTATCTTTTAATTGAACTTATGTGGAGAGCCCTTTGAACAGAAGTCTGTCCCTCTGAAATAGAACAGTTATACTGCATTGCAAAAAGCAGATATTGATCCTCCCGTTTTAAACTTAACTGTTCGTACTTTTAATCCCCTGATTAAAAAACTTTACATGAGAATTCCCTTCCTCCCAAAATTGAAATATAATGGTTAAACATTTTAGTCTCCTTATGCTTTCCTTTCAGTTGACCTTTGGAATCTAGTTGACCTGCTCTTTGGAATGTATTGTCTGTTCCCCAGAACAGTTTAATTAAATTGTGTTTCCTAAGTATAAACAGCCCTTCAAGGATCTCCTGTGGAGTTTTGTGAGTTAAGCACGTGCTTCTCCTAACTCCTGTGGTTTACAAGACATGGTGACTCTCTGGTTTTAATTACTGTATTTTTCTTTGAGTGCTGTTCTGCCAGTCCAATTAAATACATTTTGATTGGGAACTCTTTTCCTCACAAAAGAGGAGATGTATGCATGCATGTATGTATATGTATGTATATGTGTGTACCTGTATGTCTATATGTATGTATGTATATTTTTATTGTACGCCGCCCCGAGTCCCTTGCGGAGAGGGAGCGGCTAACAAATTAAAAATTTGAATTTGAATTTGAGATAGTCTCAAAAAGACAAATACATATTGATGCTTGGAATGACTCTTTGCTTCTGAGTCCTTCAAAGTCACAATCTATTCAGAATTAATTACAGTTATGTGACACTGATTTTATTAGTGTTGGGAGAAGATTATTCTTAAATCTTCTTTGAAATAATAGGGATTAACATGTTTTGATTGAATTGAGACCATCATCTTAATTCAAGGCAGGAGTTGTGATTTTAATTTCATGAATCCCTATGTTTAACACAATTTATATTACTCCCCCAGCAACACCAGAGACAGCTGAGGTGGAATTAAAGACTTCCCTCTAGTAACAGGCCTTGAGCTTTTTGTTAGATTAAAAAAGAAAAAGACAGTAATACGTTTATATTTAGAGAAAGTTTATAGAGTAATTGGGACAGGTCTTGTAAAACCCAGATTGTGAACCTTTGTCTGCTATAAAGCTCTAAATATTTAACATAGCAACTATAGTTGAGCAGCTTTTGAAGATACTGCTGTCTCTCAATTACACTACAATAGGTGCACTACTCTTGTGAAAATGACCTATTATGTAAATACTCCTCTTGTCATTCTATCTGGTCTACCATTACCGCCAACTCTCTTATACTTCCAAACTAGCTCTATTGAAATTGCTTGATGAATTCAGTTTAATCTAGTTTGCAGAGTTGATCTGTTTCTAAAACATTTCTGTGAACTCCTGGAATGCTGGATACAAATGTAATATACAATAATTGTGGTGGATGGACTTAGTTACAGTAATGATGGATGCACTGTTGGAAGACCTGAAGGCCAGGCTAGAGATAGATTGTCATGGAGAAAGTCATCTGTGTGATTGCTAATAGTTGACATCAACTTGAAGGACTTAATCAAATAATATTCCATATTGTACCTTTTAAGGAGTCTGATTCAATAATGAAATGTGTTTCATTTATTGGAATGATAAAGTAAAATCTCAATATTTTAGTCAGCATTCAATAATTTCTGTGGCTGAAGCCAAAGACAATTGGAGGTAGAATGCAACAGCCAACTGTAACATTTATATAAGTGGCAGGAATTCCCAAACTAATATAAAGATAATTTTGGCTGATGGTAGTTTTGTTCCGCTAGAGTAGACAACAGTTGTAAAGCATATTTGGTTAATTTGCCTACAATTGGACCAGATTTTGAAGTAGGATCTCAAATTCTTGAGCCAGAATTAAACAAAACCAAACTCAGCCCTGACTGGAGTAGTGTTAGAACATAGAATTAGAGAATTTAGGGTTCTGAGGTGAAGGAGGATATGAGTTTGCCTTTCCTTTTTGAAAAGTCAGAGAGAAAAAATCCTTAAAGGGGCATTGTTTATTTTCATCACATAGTGTTTGCTTGTTTGTTTAAAAATGTATTGTTCTTTCATTTCTGTGTGAAAATATAGCACTAAGAGGGTGTCTTATTTTTTTCAGAATTGTACTTGCAGTCTCTTGAAACCTCTTAGTAGTTTTTTGGATCTTTAGATAGCATCCAGAAAATCTATTGAAAGGTTTTGGTAAGCCCCTTTTTATTCCTGCTAGCCCAGGTATACAGCTGTACACAGCTTTTGTGTACAGCTTCAAAATATGGAAATGCTTTGGCTTATAGCAGTGAAAAGAGTCCGCAGTCCATCTTGTTTTTGCTTCTATCCATCTTTTCAAGGACAAATGTATAAAATGATTGAATTACTGGAAAATAGCATGAGGATATCTTTGGAAAAATGGCTTTGGAGCAAAGCTCATAGGATTGCAAAGAATCTCAAGGAGGGGAAGTCTATGCAGTTTCTTTTCTTGGAGTTGGCATATTACTCTTTAGCTCTTATGAATCCAAATGGAATGGGAAATCTTATGGACTTCAAGAGGGTTTCCATGACCTTTTTGTAAAATATGGAGCGAATTATAAATGTAAATCTTTTTTCCCATGTTAAAATATTATTATGCAAAATTCAGATATAGTAGATATTATTTAATAATAATTTAATTATGTAATCCTTTGTAGTCTAAACCACTGATTTTTAATTAGTTTTTAGGATTCTCTTGTCTATATTAAAGAAAATTCTACTGTACCTGAAATACATAATTGTATCTACATTTTTAAAACAGTTTTTTCAAAAATTAGCCATGCATTCCTTGATCTGGTTTCATAGTACAGAAGAATGGTTGTTAATTTTTTCTACCGTACCATCTTATATTGTGTGCACTGAAAATAAATTATTACAGATCTCAGTTTAAAAAATATACTTTTGCATTTAATGTGTTGTCTAGCATGGGCTTCAATTGTGGAGAACTATTTTATGTTCACATCTTATCTATTTAATTTCCTGGCTGGCTATAGGTGAATAGGAGAAGGAGAAATTGTCTTTATCCATCCTGGATTTTCTGTTGCCTTTGCAATTCCAGTAGTTCTGAAATATCTGCAGTAACAATAAATCTTTTAGCACATGTAAATCACTCAGGTTCTGTTGTAGCCTTCTAATAGTACTCTAGGTATAATTTATATCACTTCAATTTCTGGAACTACTCAGTAAACAAAATAGCTAATTAAGACCAGCCAGTAGGGAGAAGCCAGTTCATTGTAATATTGTCAAAAACTTAGGAAGGGTCATATTGCCAGCAGCTGACCAGAGATGTGGAATGGAGGTTGAGATTGCTTGGAGACTTGTTCAATCTCTGGCAAGCTGGAAAGAAGAAGAAAGCAAGGAAGCAAGAACAGATTGTTTACAAGGGATAAATATACAATCTTGGAAACCAAGAGAAATTTTCCAACCTCATTTATTGTAATTAAGTAGAATCATTAAGTAGAATTATTTAAAATACTTTTCCCCAGATTTCTCACCCACATGGAATAAAGTTATATTTATTAGATAAGCTGTCAGTTGACTCACCTATTATATCTTGATTTTTAAAAAAATGTTTGCTTTCTCTTTTATTCATTTCCCAGCTTCCTCACAATCTCTCACAGAAATTCCCAAAGTGCCTGCCAAAATCTGGAGAATGCCAGAATAAAGCATCTGGGCAGACCATTCTAATAGATCCATGATGATGAACCTATGGCATGTGTGCCAAAGGTGGCACGCAGATCCCTCTCTGTGGCCACGCGTGCCATCACTATCTGCTCCTCCAGGTTCTGTCGCGTGCATGTGCACCGGCCAGCTGGTCTCTTCTGGGTTCCGGTGCTCCAGTGCATGCGCACATGCAGTTTTGGCCAAAAAGGTTAACCATCACTGTAATAGGTCTATATGTCCTGTGCAGATCCAAAAAACTTATCATATCCAGACTAGGAAATGATCTGAACACATAAAGATTTAGATGTAATCTTTATAGCCATATACTGTGAACCAACCAATCTGAACAAATATCAGATGTAGGGTATAGATGTCTATATATATGTAGCTAGATGCCACTTGGGATAAATCTACATATGGGATTTTAAGGCATAGTCATTCATTACGTGATAATCACAAACATTAAAAAAAGTCAAGTGTATCAACAAAACATGGCTACTAAGGTAAAAGAAAAAAAAGTGTGTTCTCCTGTGCGCTGCTTGGAGAATCCAAGCATGGGTTCAACTTCAGTTTGTCTGCCCGGTGACTGAGTTATTTTAGAGTCTTTTAGCCACGCCTCCTAGGCTTGACTGCCTCAGTTTCTCAACTCAATCAAGCCCATCAATGTGACTTTGACTCTCTCCTCAATCATTGAGCAGAGAAATTGAAATTATACCTATCTTGGATTCTTCAAACAACAGCAGCAGCAGGAGCAGTAAAAAAGATAATTTACGGACGTTATTTTAAGGCACAGGTCATTCATTACATGATTATCACAAACATTAAAAAAGTCAAGTATATCAACAAAACATGATTATTAAGGTAAAAGAAAAAAAGTGTGTTTATAGTACATCATTGTACAAATAGAAACATTTGTCTGTTATTTTTTCTTTTTGGTTGAGTTCCTGTTTATTGTGTGCTTATTGTGTAAATCAGTGCATTATACTTTATATGTTTATATGCTCTGATTGCATATAAAGATTCATTTTGTAGCAGATGGGTTGTGGCAGGTTTCTTTTGCTTGCTTCTGATTAATAAACAATTAATTCAGCCTATACAAGTAAGGCAAAAATGCCCAGGTAATGTTATACAATATATTACAGATGTCATGAGTTGTTATTTCTCAAGCAAGATATCAGAAGTTTTGCTTGCTTAGGCTATGAGTTGGTAATGTAAGGTGTGGCAATAAATATAGAAGTAGGAGCTGGGAGTATCTGAATTTAATCCTGATAACTTTCCCAGCCTTGAGCAAATACTGTAATTTAAAGTTTTTAAATTATTTAATTCCCAAATTTAATAATTTCATTTGTTTTTCCACTTTAATAGTCCTTCTCTGTTTTATAAGCCACACTATTTTTATTATCGATTTTAGGGAGTTACATATTAGGCAGTTGTATTAGCCACTAAGCCACAGGCTCTCCTCCTTATCAGCTGAGCCAGGGAAATAGGTATGTATTTGTGTTACAACCCCTGGTATGCCCAAATATATCTCCCTTTATTTATTTATCAGCACAAATACAACACAAATATAAAAAGGCAACATTAAAAATAAAAATATGGTTTTCTGCCTGGATGGTCTTCTGTAATGAGCCGAAGGATAGAAAGAGAGAGTAGTGAGCTCCCTCCCATATTTGGGCATACCAGGGGTTGTAACACAAATACATACATACATAATTAATAATAATTTAATAATTTATTAAATTTCTAGACCGCCCCCTCTCCCCGGAGGGACTCGGGGCGGTGTACAGGAATAAATTTAAAACATACAAACAATCATACACATAGGTAAAAACCAAATTAAACAACCCCTGTACAATTTATAAAAATTAAAAAACAAACCTTAAAACCAATCTTAAAAATTTAGAAATAGAACTGAGGTGGGATAGGTGGAATTAGGCCAAGCCGGCTAGCTGGAATAGGTGGGTTTTAAGTTTCTGACGGAATACATACATACATATGTTGTATTTGTGCTGATAAATAAATAAAGGGAGACTAGTATGGATCCATTTCAAGCTATTTAGCTCTCATCAGCTAGCCATACCCTTACTGGGATTTGAACCTGGGATGTGTTACATATTAGGCAGATTTGTTAGCCACTACACCACAGGCTCTCCTCCTTTTATCAGCTAAGCCAGGGAAATAGGTATGTGTTTGTGTCACAACCCCTGGTATGCCCAAATATGGGAGGGAGCTCACTCCTCCCTCTTTCTGTCCTTCGGCTCATCACATATATATAATGTAGAGATGGAGAATATATCCCTAGGTTATTGGTTTTAGAATCTAATACTGTGACTTAATCCTTTAAAATAAGATAACTTTAAATCCATTGAAATGGAATCACATAGCTAGCTTCTCCCAAGTAATTACTACAGTTCTACGAACCTTGACAATAAAGCTTGTGTGAGTGAGAAATCCTGGTAGGATCACCCTTGAAAAGGAAGAATCAACAAAGGGATGAGAGCCAGTGGGGCTGTGCATAAATGAGGGGAGGAAACTTCAAAATCAAATCCAGAAGAAGGCAGTGGTGCACCATTTGTGCATTGCAGCCAGGAAAACCACCCAAAATTATATGAGATTGTTGATATATAATTATGGTAAAGTAAGTAGATAAATACAACAGTATACATGAGTTGTATGAGTTTGGGTACTAGATAATGAAATGGGATTTCATGGGAAGAGCATAGAACTTCTGAAAGTAGATCTGGAAATTACAATGTGGTCAGATCAAAGCCAAAATGGAATGTGGTCACTGAAACAATTGAAAAATGGGATGTGAATAGCTGGAGATGGGTATTGCTAAGTGGTACAGTCATGAAATGTTGTGCTTTATAATCATTTTGCTTAGTGTTGGAAATTCCTTTCCCAATTCCTGTTTTAAGTGAGGACTACCTACACCCATTTGCCAAGATAAGTCACTGTTTTTAAAAAATAACAAACAATAACTTACACAGTGTTGTAAAACAGTAATCTGATCATGCATATACTGAAATTGTTAGCTATGATTTTAAGAATTGTGATTGCTGGAAATTATAAACAAAAAAAGGACTTGAGGCCTTCTGTATAAATAAATTGTGCGTTTCAAAACTTGAATATCAAAATGAAACAAGTATTTGCACACTGTCTAATCATGAAAACATTGAATGGCAAACATTAGGATGATGATTATGAAGGAGAAGAAAATGGAATATCTTTCTATTTGCTTGCTTTCTAAGGAAGCAAAGATAGTGCCAACAATAATAGATGCCTTGGATGCAATTCCAAAATACCTAGATGCACCATTTGAAAAACATCAGCACTGACAAACTGAGGTAAAAGATGGCAAGTGTGATGAACTGTCTCACTCTCTGTCACTGAAGGTCTTAAATTAAATAAAGAAATTAAATAAAAGCATTTAAGACTTTGCAAGGCTGAACAGTTAAAACTAAATATTCTTTTAGCCTTTGGTTAAGGAAGAACCCTGTTAAAGGTAATTGTCAGTTAATGACCATTTGTAAACGACCAAAGTTATAGTAGCACTGATTGAATGGCACTTATTTTCACTCACCAAAATTATATCCATTGCATCTATTTCAGCTCCCCACACCTGCCTGTCTTCCTCCCATCCATCCCTAGCCTTTTGGGCACCCTGCACAGTGGTATTCCTCAGCAGCAGTGGTGGTTTCTATGGTGCTGAAACTGAAATAGAGACCAAAGGCCTTCACCAGTTCAGCCAGCAGCCACCATCCCAGGGCCTCTACTTCAGCACAAGCACTGATCAGATGTGCCTGGCCTGGCACTTTGTGAGTCAGCTGCTGGCTGCTCTGGGCTTTCTTTTCAAGGCTGCCTGACGTTCTTTCCAAATTGGGTGCTGCCTTCTCTCAATGCTCGGGAAGCTTCCTCTCCAAATTGGGCAAAGGTCTTCTGGGAGTGGCAGGCTCTGTGGAATGCAGGATGGCAGGGGCTTTACCTGGAGGCAAATATTGACTTCATTGGCAGGTGTGACATAGATTGGCTGTCATATAGCAAAACATGCTAATATCTATAGTCAAAAAAGAAAGCAACAGAATATCCCTTTAATAACTTGCTAAGTATGAATCCAATTAATTGTGTAGACATTTTAGTGGGTTGCTCCTATTTATCCCTTATTCAACATAAAATAATAGTTATTTTGTGTATAAAACTGGATGGCTGTATGTTGCATTAAAGTCATAGCAGTATGCTTCCCCAACCTCATTAACATGATTTAAAAGGGAAATATGGCGTTCCACAGAAAATCACCTCTTTTAATGTTCTACAAAAAGGTATCTATAAGAACATTTAGTGTAATTAAAAGTCAAACATATTTCTGTGTTTGATGGGTACTGGTAATTCTTTTCTTACTAACACCTACAGTGTTAGTACTTTTGATAAATTAGGCAGGACATGTACTATTAGTTAATTATTTATTTATTTAATTATTTTCAATTGACAAACATTGCCCTGAGAGCTAATATTGTATTGGCTATCTGGCTACCTAGTAAATACAACTTCTTTTCACAGAGTTAACTACAGGGTCTTTGCTTAATTCATATAAAACCTAACTGTAGGATTGTGTATATCAAGTAAGTAATTAGCCTATGGTGGTGCTTGATTGTTTCTAAGCCCTTTTGATTGTCCAATATTTTTACATGAATATGGCCTAGAATGTGATATGCTCTTCATAGTAGTCTTATGGATTCTAGATACTGGGCTAGAAAATGTGAGACCGTGAGTTCTAGTCCTATCACAGTCCTACCTTTGGACCACTCTCTCTCTCTTAGGAGGAGGTAATGGAGACAACAATGACTACCCACGGACAATCATTTTATGAAAATGGGCACCCCATCACAGATGCCCTTTTGTATCCATTCTCATGGAATATTCTTACAAAGGTATCCAAAGGTTGTGTGCTACAATTTATATGAATAGCACAATAAAGAAAACAATGATCTCTTTTTGTTAGATAAAATATAATTCTTATTCTTTAAGAACTAAAGTAAAAAGTACATGTGTGAGAAAAATATACTGTAACTGAAGCAAAATTCAGGATAAAGTTGAGATTGATAATTTTGTGACAATTATTTTTTATGTAATGCCACATATACTATAACACAATAACTATATATGTGCCTAGCGTAACACATTTGTGTGAACCAACAGCTGGGTCCCTTAACCCATAAAATTGCAGACATTCTTTTCACATCATTCACTCTTCTAAATTTGCAGTCCTTGGCTGCAGTCCCTTTCTGAAAATTTCTGTTGCAGAGACAGAGTGCCAAGACAGAGACTGGCAAGTAAAGCGGGTTTTCTCCCTTTTCTTTGAAGAGCCAATGTTCCTCATTAGCATTTGAGAAGAATAGTTGTAAATAGACATGAAATGATGTGGGGAACTGCATAGTTTTAATATTAATAGTCTGCTCCAGGGACTCTGACTGAGTAAGTGTTACACAATCGTACTAGTGTTACCAGACATCTTGCTGCTGAGTAAGAAACATTTGTTCATTTCCCTCTAGAGAATGTTTATAACTTTATTCCAATAACTGCATAGTAACTGAGATAACTTGATGCCAATCCAGTTTCCTCTCTACTTACTGTTGTGTGCTCCCATGTGGTTTAGGCATTAATGTACCCGGTTAAAACAGTACAAAGTACATTCCTAAATTCACATTGAGACACCTGATTAAAATCAAGTAAATTTATGTCTGGTTTATAGCTTTGCAATAGATCCCACATAACATTAAACCACCATAAAGAGTTCAGTCTGTACAGTATACAGTACTTAGAAATGAAAGGTAACTCTAAAGTGAGAGGTAGCTCTATAAGTCCAGCTCTATTTTGATGCCTCAATATCCTTTTATTTGGAGGATACACTTATTTATTTTATTTATTTAAAATTTTGTAGGGCATCAATATTAAATAGTATCCTAGGCAGCTCACAACATGTTTCTCAGTGACAGCATGTGATGTGAGGTAGATAGGCAGAGTACCGGAAGCTTCAGAAATGCACCTGCAGTAATTGTGTAATGTGGCAAGAGGCAGAACAGCTTGGAAAGTTTTTATTTATAGTTACTAGGAGTTGGCTACTGGTTGCTGGTACATAACAAACAACACAGTGGTGGTCAGGGAGGGAACCTCAATTTTTTTCCGTCCTATTGAATAAATTATGTAAGTCATTCTTTCAAGGAAAACAAATTATGAATAAATGCTAGTCAGTACAGTATAGTATTCCAAATATTATTCTTGCCATATATTTCAACCTTACCTGCCTTTCCCACTTAAGTTAAATCCCCTGTTCCTTTTGGGCTCTTTCAGATGAGTGCTTTTTTAAAGACGTTGAAGAATTTCTACTTCCTCTGCAGAAATTAAGAAAAATTATGCACTCATTCCTTCATAGTTGATTAATTTCAACAGCCATTTGTGCCTAGCTCTGGTCTCAAGCCTTAGAATACATATTTATAGAATGTCCTAATGTTACAATGCATCTTATAACAATTCCTAATGCTAATAGATGTGTTTGTACTTGCCTTATATCAAATATTTAAATAATGAGATTCCCTCAACGGAATTATATACTCAGTCTTCACAGTGTCTGTTACAATACTCATAAATGGAAGCATCACTGAACAAATTTATATTTCCCAAAATTTCACATTCAGATTGAGTGGCCCTGTGATCATTCAGTAAAGGAGGATACACTTATTTAGTGTAAAGAGTTCTCTTTCTTTGATTTTAGATATATATTTTTTACTACTGAAATTAATAATAAGTGACACCCCTCCAGCCATTAATCTGTCTAGTCCTGTTTAAAATATGATTTTTGCCTCATCTGATGGTTGTGAGTTTCATAGTTAATTGTATATTATGTAAAAAAAAATTCTGATTCCTGACACTCCCCAAAGTTCTAATATTTTGTTTGTATGTGTGTGTGTGCATGCGCGCGTATGAGAGAGAGAGAGAGAGAGAGAGAGAGAATATTTTATATGTTATTTATGGTTTTGTATACTTCTCTCATGTTGCCTTTATCAACAACAACAAAAACTACAGAAATTGTCTTCTCATGGGGAAGGTGTTCCATCCCTCTCATAATTTTAGTTGCCATTTTCCAATTATGCAATATCTTTTTAGAAGTGTTATGGCCCAAAATCCACTCAGATAAAACAGACTTATTTTCAGAGCAAATGTAAATGAATTACTATATTCATACTTGCATTTTCTAAAGATTCAAAACTTCATCTCCTCCCTCCTTTTTGTTCTTGATGTTTGACCCGTTTCATAAAAGCAAAAAATCTTGTTCAGAGATATTTATTGCCAGTTCAAACTCTATTAGTGTGGATGTCAAATTTGAATTATCTTTTTTTATTTATGCCCTTTCATTAAGAATATTATGCCTCTACTCATATTACTTACTTCCTGTTTTTAACTAATTTATAATCCAGAATAGATCTTTCTCCATGACTACTGTGTTTGCTTAGAAACCTTCATTTATGGATTTTGTCAAAAGCTCAATGAAATTTCGCATCTGCTGAAACATGCCATTGTTAATATTTTTAAAGTCATAACAACATAACCAATTTTTAATAAATAATTTCAAAAGATCTACAAAGTTAGTAAGTTAATGTGTTAAATCTTATCTTTACAGAAGCCATGTTGTTTTTTAAATCTTATTCTATATTTTGATTATTTTCTGTTTGATAATACTTCCAAATAAATTGTAAGATATTTAGTGATTAATTTCATATGTCTTCCCCTCAGTTTTAAAATTTAAAACAATTTTAGCCTTGGGAATCAGTGCCAATATAAAGAGGGGGTTATATTTTTATTAGGCAAGGAATTTCATATTTTAGCTTATTAAGAATTTTAGGTGAGTACCAATTATTTATTATTGTTAATTTGCTTCAGTTCTTCAGATTGCCCCCTAAACAGTCTTTAGTCTTTCTGTATTCTCAGAAATATAGAATACTGTATTCTCAACAAATAATGCATTGATCTATAAATTTCTTTATTGTCCTTTAACAATATCATATCCAAAGTCTTACACTTCTTTGACTAATGTTCTTCTTTTAGTATATTGCAAAAATATTTTATTGTCAATGTTCTTTACAATCCTCACATATTTTTTGCTTGTATCCCATTTTGTTTGCTTACATTTTATATAGTTTTCCTAGAATTTCTACAAATAGTCCTCGAGTTACAAATGAAATGGTGCCTGGCCATTCCATTCACAACCGGAGGATTCTTGGGAGTGAATTTCATACTGTGAATGAGATCATTCTCTCCTTTTGCCCACACATTTGCTAATTGAACTTGAGGCTCATAAACTGCACATGAGGTATTTCAAACGTTGGGAAGGCCATGGGAGGCCAACTGATGGAACAGGCCACCTGACTAAGACCACCCCAAGGTCTCCCCAATCCACTGAAATACCTCGTGCTCCCCACAATTGCTTCCCCCCCCCAACCTGCTACATCGGGTCACTTACCTTGTGAAGGTCTCCTCTCCAGCCTCTCAGCAGTATGTGCCCCTCTGCAGTTCAGGCTTCTGTAGGTCTCACCTGGCAGGTAGCCGGCCGAAATGGACTTTCCGAGGGCCAGATCTGGCCCCCAGAAGCTCCATTTCAGCTAGCAATGAGCCAGGGGAGGACTCTGGACGCCCAAACGGAACTTCTGAGGGGCTAATATAAAATAATAAAATAATTAAAATAATATTTAAGTCTCACCATACAAAGCCAAAGTTGAGAAAACAGCAACAGACAGTCAGCAAGTGACACTTTGCAAAGAAGCTGAAGAAACAGTGGACTACCTGGTTAACTAGTGCAGGAAGATCACACAGACTGGCTACAAACAATGGCATGATAAAGTAGCAACAATGGTGAACTGGAAGATCTGCAAGAAATACAATTTGCCCACAAGCAAGAACTGGTAGGACCATAAAATAGAGAAAGTAATTCAAAATGTAGAAGCTAAATTGCTCTGAGACTTTAGAATTCAAACAGACAGACACCTGCTGCATAACACTATAGACTTAGTAATAGTCAATAAGAAAGGGAAGAGTCTAGATAGTGGACATGGCAGTACATGGAGGCCGCAGAGCAGAAGAGAAGGATCTAGAAAGAGAACAATTGTGGCAAAAGAAAGCAAAGGTAGTACCAGTCAGAGTAGGTTCCTTGGGTACAGTCCCAAAACAACTGGCGTACAATTTGAACACCATTGGCATTGACAGATTCAGCATCAGTCAATGGCAAAATGTAGAAAAATACACCAAGGACTGTATTAAACAGATTCACCCTGTATGAGATTTTCTGCATTAAAGCTGTTATATGAAGTCTCGTGCAGATAAATAGTTGAATGTGAAATTGCTAAGGAGTCCCATGAAAGCTGTTCTAAGCTTCACGAAGATAGAATAAAACCTGTGCAACCTTAAAGTATGCATATTTGCTTAAAAGAGAGCCCAGTAAATTTAGCAAGATGCTTCCACACAGCCACGTTTCTGTTAAGAACAGATTTTGGAATAGCTGGTTCAATGCCCTTGCTGGAATTCTGGCTAGCTGTCTAACTAGTGTTCCCTTCAGGGGAGCACAAAAATTGGATTCAGCCAGTGTACCATTCTTATTTTGCATTGTATTTTTTTCTATTACATTTACTCAGAGGCTGAGCAAAACCACTCCTCAATATTAAAAGAATCACCATGATGTTCTGGCAATTTACCAGGCACAAAGAGAGGGAGATCCAAGGAAATGGGAGGCAGGACAAGGTGGGAATATCTACCAGTGAATAATCACCGGTTCCAAAGCTCCATTGTGTGATCCCATCTGTGGTGCATCAAAAATCACAAGTTAATTGGTTCTGCTCCCAGTGGGAACCTGGGCATGCAGATGCAGAGCTGAATGGAGAGCAACACAAATGCCATGCGTGGAAGTCCTTATTGTCAACATAGGGTGCATAAAAATGCATTCACTCATAATCTTCTAATCTATGATATCTTGTTTTCAATGACGTTGAAACTGATTTGGGCATATGGAATTGTTTGTATTCTTTTCATGTGCACTTACTTATTAAATGACCGATGGAAACAACAGATGTTTCCCAAGATGTTTCTGTTGTACCCAAGGACAACAAACTTTGAATATTCCACACTAATAAACAGGACATGTGTTCACCACAAACATATTTTAGTAGAATTTAATTGTTACCTATTAATAGTAACCTTCAGCTGGCACTTTAAGGGGCACAACAGTGAGCAAAACACATACTGTAGTATTAAAAGAATACCAACTATATACTTCATTTGCAGGCCATCTCAAAGTCATCCAAGTTAAATAAAATCTTAAGAATGTGAAACACATAAAACTATAGTTGCTTCCCTCAGTAGCTGGTGACACTGTAATGAGAACTGGCTAAGTTGATGATTCTCACTCCTTGGGTTGGATAGCATTGCACCTTTCATAATTGGCTTGAGTGTATCCGGTTATATCAAAGTGCTTTCATGTGAAAACACAAAAAAAGCTCTGTTCGGGCTACTTTGCACCCTCTGTTGTAACTGAGCAGCCATCATTAAAGCCATTTCTGTTTTATTTTCCTGAGAGTAATTCTGCAAAAAGGTGGGGGTTGGGGGAGAGAAGCGACTTTGTATTTCAGTACATTTGGTTTAGCCAAGAGGGTTATTCACTGCTGCTTTGTTCTTTGAAGCAAACTAGAAAACTCAGATTAATAGGTTGTTTATTCTTCACCATGTTCCTGGAATCAAAGGAACTGGGTTGTATTATTAAGGAAGTTGTGTGTGGCAGGCCTGGACCTTTCCTCGCTGAACTCCGGAGGAAGAAAAAAATATTGCTTTTCACCCTTTACTCATTACAGAGACTGAAACAGGAGCACTCTTAGATGCAGTATCATGTAGTGTTGCATTAAGCGTCTCTCTAGTGCAGCTTTAACAGATGCTAATGAGGAGCGCTAATCGAGGTCAGGAAATTTTGGGAAGAGAGACTGTGCGGTCAATGTAAAGCATGATATGATGTCTCAATCAGTTTCTGAATCTCACTGCTCAATTTGCCTTATCCACCTATGTTCTGCACATAGAAGCACTCATTTTCCTCTCCAATTATTTTATGTCTCTCTAGTAGATTATATTTCCAGTTATCCTGGCTTTGGAATTCAAATTCATACAATTCATATTGTATGCAGCACTGTAATGGAAATGGTGCTTTAGTTATGATTTTTTTGTTAATCTCATCTTTACTACAAAATATTTAAATGGAAGCACTACTTACAAATGTATAGTAGCTTCAAAAATCATACTAAATTCTCAGAAGTAATTTCTTATATGCTTAAGGACTATAATATTTCCATGCCAGTTTGTATACTCATTTGCAAGCATTTGAATCAGATTGTTGTCCTTCAATTTATTTTGACTGACAATGGATTTCCAATATTTTGTTCTTAGATGCTAATATTTGGAACTGTTTTTAAAATAAACTTTTTTTTTAATTTTGTCTCCTGAGAACCTTTGCATGTCTATTATGAAATTTCTCTTATGTTGCACAAGCCCATGAATGTCTAATCAGCCAGAATATTAACTAAGAGTTTTGAAACTTATCAAAACTGTAGTTCATACATTGCAAACAAAGAATATTAGTTGTGGTCATGTCATTTTTACAGCTTGGTTGTTTGCTACTTCTGATCTTTTAAATAAAGAATTATTTTTTCCCCAATAAATTATATTATTTCTTCAAAACTATGACATGATGACCATACTGAAAAAAAATCACTACATCAGTTTCATATAATATTTAACTTATAGTACACAGTTTCCTCTTTGACTTTAAAAAAGGTCAAAATATTGTTGTTATTCCTTTTCTCTTGTTTTATACTTTGTGATTAACCTGTGAAATATTAGTAAATATATCATCACAACTTTACAATTTACAGTTAACTCATAGAGACATTTTTGAAGTACTTATATTTGGGACTAGGATTGGGGAGATCAAAGTTCAAAAGTTCTTTTATGGATAGTATTGTTGGGCCAGTCACTCTTTCAGCTGAACTTTATCCTCATAAAGATATGGGGGAAATTGGAAAAATGAAATACTGTACATACTACCTTGAGATTCTGGGAAAATAATGGGATGTAAATATAATAAATAAGTGAGTGGAACTTTTTAAATTTATTCGGTAGCAAAGAGACTTCATAATACCATCACCAGTGTTTAACATTATTGCACAGTTTTGAAAAAAGATTAGAGAATATTTTTTCAAAAGGATACTGATTAAAATAATTTGATTTCTCAGTTTGTATCTGTATGAACTACAGTAGATATACAGATATGTATAAACAAACAGGATTCATGTGGATTTTTTTCTCCTATCAGAAACATATCCATTCAGCTCACGAGCTACATGGATACCAGCTTCTGATGAAGTTGTGATATTTTTTCTGTACCCACCTTTCTGTTATCTCATTCTTCAGGCAAACTGTCTGCCTTCTTTTCCCCTTTATTGTTACTTGAGCTGGTGAGACATTTGTTTGCTCTTTTAAAATCTATTGTACTTTTTTTTTAAAAAAAAAACCTTGATAAACTGATGTAGCTGAAATCAAGGCATGAAAAGAGCCCTGGTGGTGCAGTGGTTAAGTGCAGTATTGCAGACAAACTCTGCCCACAGCCTGCAGTTTGATCCTAATGAGGCTCAAGGTTGACTTAGCCTTCCATCTTCATGAGGTTGGTAAAATGAGGATCCAAATTGTTGGGGTCAATATGCAAATAGTGCTTACATTGTAAACCAAACAGAAAGTGCTGTATAGCACTATGGGACAGCATATAACCCAAATGCTATTTCTATTTCTATGACATTATGGAAACATAAGATCCAGTTAGGCATTGATGTTTAGAACCAGCTGGTAGATCCTATTTCTCTTCAGTCAACCCCACAGAGTTTCCATTTTCCAAACCATTTCAGTTTACATTTAAAAGGTTTCAGAATATTTCTGAGCAGACCTTACCCTTTTCACATTTGTGCTAAATTTCATGATGCAAAAATAAAGAATATTGTTGGTATTTGAGGGAAATTCTATTGAAAATATATAAACATATAACATTCATTGTTCCATAATGATTTTACAGTTAATATTTAATGAATATTAGAACATTGTGTTTGATCCTCCTTTTTGTTCTGGTGAGTAGGCAAGTAAAGGAAAAGTAGCCTGATAAAACGTATTCATAACCATTATCAAAAGCTTAAATCATACTTGGGGAAGAGAAAGAAAGAAAATGGATTGCAAATAATACCCCGATGAAATAAAATGCTGAAGCTGAGGTTAAACATGGGAAGCAAAATGTGCGGTTAGAAAGCCTTCCAATGGAAACAGAAATTCTTGGTAGCAGAAAAATGTCAATAACTGTTCCACCATCAGAGAGTTTAGAAGGATTTTTACAGATTAGCTGTGGGTTCTTTTGTAATTGTATTCGTTTGTTTTGGTAGGGGATATGAGGAAAGTCTTAAGGAACAAATAAGACAGTTTTGGTGTCATTGTGACCAGTAGATGGAGCATTCTACAGTCAGATTTATAAAGGCGTTTGAAAGGGTTGTAAAACAGACTTGGAAGGAATGAGTATAGTTGCATATTAGACAATTTTATTGTGCTTTTAAGTCACGTAAGAAATTATTTTTACTTATACCTATACCTTCCAAAAAAATCTGTTGAATTTCTATTTCCCCTTATCTATTCTCCTAAATCTGTATATTGATTTAAATGTTGTCATTAAAATAATCCAAACATTCTTAATTTCTCACAAATCATTCAAATTAATTATTTTAATTTATTTTCTACTGATCAAGATCCTCAAAATCTATGTATCAGTTTCCTTCCAGTAGATTATCATTATTACAGAAATATGGCAAGCAACAGAAAAAGAATCTGAAAAAAATTATATCTAGGCTATGCCAGCAAATTAGGAGAATAACATATATTGGGAAAAGTTAAGTATACATCCCAGTATCAGAGAAAAGAGACTTAATACGTCCAAATTAGTATGTCCAATACAATATCCTTACTTTCACTTGATAACAAAATAATCCTGAGGATCACCCAGAACAGATTAGAATCCTACATGTAGAATGAAATCTCTGACATTCAAATTAGCTTTAAAAGGGCCAAGGAACAAGAGATGTTGTTGCATTATTAAAGAAAGCTAAAACTAAAATGTCCAAAAGCTTAGAATATATACAAAAGAATTAAGTGTTTACTTCCTGAATTATTGGGGAAAAAATAATTGTGCTGATCATGTCACATTGTGGATTATGCTTAGAGAATTGGAATTCCAGAATAGCTCACTGTCCTCATGTAGCAGCTATATTCAAGTCAGGTGGTCACATGGCAAAACAGACGTGCTATAGGTTGACAAAAGAGTGAGGCAGGGCTATATGCTGTATCCTTATTTACTCAACTGCTTTGTGGAATATATATTGAGGACGACTGGATTGGAAGAAGATAGTATGGTTTTAAAACTGAATGGAGAAATAACCTACACTGTGCTGAGGACACTACTTTTGATACTTGAAAATGGAAACATCTTCAAGGTCAATTAAGAAAGGGAAGGAGCACAATGAAAAAAAATGGGACTAAAATCATATATAGAGAAGACTTAAACTAATGACAACAAGTACAACCATCTTTAGAACTGACAGTAAATATACTAAAGTGGACAGTAGCTTTATTGGTCAGTTCATAGGACCAATTATCAGTAGTAAAGAAGACAGCCAGCGACAACGATGCCTTGGATTAGCACTTGATATAGTAGCCATGAAGCCTTAGAAAATATATTCAGATGTTAGGACATATCATACCAACAAAGATCAGAATTGGGCAAGCAATGGTTTCTCCATTCTCTTCCACAGAAGCAAAATCTGGTTTTGAAGCAGGATAAGAACTATTGATAAGACTCCTGAGAATACCATGAGTAACGTGGGAAAAAACGCAAATAAATAGAATGTAAAAATCCAGAATTCCCATTAAGACACAAATGGCCAGATTAAAATTATCCTACTTGGACACATTATGCGAAGACCAAGCTCTGTTGAGAAGTCTATAATGCCAGAAAGATAGAAAATGGATGGACTCAATTATGGATTTTCTTATTGCATTTACAAGTGAAACTCGAAAAATTAGAATATCATGCAAACGTTCATTTATTTCAGTAATGCAACTTAAAAGGTGAAATGAATATATGAGATAGACTCATTACATGCAAAGCAAGATAGTTCAAGCTGTGATTTGTCGTAATTGTGATGATTATGGTTTACAGCTCATGAAAACCCCAAATCCACCATCTCAGAAAATTAGAATATTACATGCAATCAATAAAACAAGGATTGTACATAGAACAATATCGGACCTCTGAAAAGTATAAGCATGAATATGTACTCAGTACTTGGTTTGGGCTCCTTTTGCAGCAATTACTGCCTCAATGCGGCGTGGCATGGAAGCTATCAGCCTGTGGCACTGCTGAGGTGTTATGGATGCTTCAATAGCAGCTCTTCTGCATTGTTCTATCTCATGCCTCTCATCTTTCTCTTGGCAATGCCCCATAGATTCTCTATCGGGTTCAAGTCAGGCGAGTTTGCTGCCAATCAAGCACAGTAATCCCACAGTCATTGAACTAGGTTTTGATGCTTTTGGCAGTGTGGACAGCAGGAAAATGAAGTCAGCATCCCCATAAAGCTCATCTGCGGAAGGAAGCATGAAGTGCTCCAAAATCTCCTGGTAGACGGCTGTATTGACCCTGGTCTTAATAAAGCACAGTGGTCCAAAGTCCTCTTTTCTGATGAGAGCAACTTTTGCCAAAAGCACCAAAAACTGGTTCAATGACCGTGGGATTACTGTGCTTGATTGGCCTCTCCATTCTTCCTCCATACTTTGGGTCCTTGGTTTCCAAATGAGAATTCCAAAAGTTGCTCTAGGTTACTTCAGAATCAACTTTGAACAGTTTTTCTGTGAGATAATTCAACTAATTGAAACTAATTACTGGACTGAAGTACATCCTAAACCATTTGTCAACCAGTCGTTCTATAGGCAGTCCTTACTTTATGATGGCAATTGGGATCAGAATTGCTGTTGCTAAGCAATATGAATGTAAAGCACAGCATCACATAACCATGCCATTTAGTGATAGCAATTTCAACAGTCCTAATTGTCATTGTTAAACAAATCCCAACAAATCATTAAGTGAGAACATCATATGGTCGCCATTTGCAATCTATCGCTGACTTCCCCATTAACTTTGCTGCTGGAAGCCAGCAAAGAAGGTTGCAAATAATGACCACATGACTGCAGGATGCTGTAATATTGTAATTGCAAGCTGGGAGCCAAGTTCCCAGACCTCAGTCAGGTGACTGGAGGGATGCTGAGATTGCCAGAATTTTCCACAGGGTTTTTCCTAGTCTCTTCCCACTATTGTCTTTCACCAAGTATAGTATCCTCTTTCCACCAGCAGATGGCTCTTTGCAGTCCACAATACACTCCAACCAGCTGATTGTCAAAAACTGTCAGACCACTTTAAATCCACACACACAAAAAAGGAACTTTTCCCCTGGGTTCTTTATTATTTTTAGTGTCTTCAAATCCAAATATTAAAAAAAGAATCTTCTAGAGCTTTAGTACTTTAACCACCACTTTGTCCTTCCTCCATGAAATTTCCCAAATAGCCACTAAGTCCAAATTTAAAGCTTTCTTTTACCTGTGAGTTGGCCAATCACTCACCCGGTTCCAACACTCCATTCCAACACCGCTCCTGCTCAAAAAATGTGGTCCCGTTGCCCCAACTTCAAAGCAGTCATTTGAATTTGGCTGCTGCCCCTTCTGTCAGTTTGAAGAGCTTTTCTCCGACCTATCGAGGAACTTGTCAGTTCCTCCTGGTCGTCCAAGATGCCTCTCCTCCTTCCCCATCCCTACTAGATGGTTCTGGTCTGAAGACCCCCCCGACAGCGGTTTGTCCGATTGGACTTTTGCGGATCTCATCAGAACCCGCTATTTTCCAACTGGTCTGGCCACGACACTTCTGGTTTTTCTTCTTGGATTGACTTTTCTCAAGTTGTCTAAGTATTTAATCTATTGTCAAAATATTCTGATTTGTTAGGAAGTATGTTTCCTAACATCTAAATGGAATCTGTCTTGTAATAACAAAGCCATTATTTCAACTTGCACACTGGGTTAAGAGAAGACCAATTTTTTTTTAACTTCCTTCTCTTTTGCCAATACTATCAGTTCAAAATGTATTCATAGAGCAAGGACAACTTGTCCAAAAGACTGTTATTTAGTCCTGCAGTCATTCATTTCCAAATTACTATAGGGAAATAAAATATGCAATTATATATGTATCTATTTATAAGACTTACAGTATATGGCTCAAATTATGCTCCATGACCCTGGGTGATTTAGAAATAGCAATAACAGACAAATAATAAATAACCATTACAAAAAGACCCCTACACAAGTGCATATCAATTAATTTTCCACCACATAGTGAGGAAGTATATTTTAATATTTTCTGCAAGAGTAGTACTCTTTGCAGATAATCTATGTGGTAATAAATAATGTTCAGTTTATGTAGAAATGAGGGTTTCATGACAGTGCTTTCTATAGTGTTTTAGAGGAGTTACATTTGGTGTTCATAATACTTTGCTGTTTTCAGTAAAGCAGGATATATCATTGATTAATAATGAAAATAGGGAATTGCATAAAGCTACTGAAGAATCCTAACACAAAAGCTGACTAATTTTTTTATATTAAAAAGGTGGACTACTTGTACTATTTTGTGAAGAGAGACTGATCATAGGACAGAAGTCAGGAACTTTTCCACAGAAAAGTTAATTTCCTTGGATATTTGCTTGATTTCCGCTTCCGGAGCATGCCAGTATAAATGCTGCTGGGCATGCCAGTTAATTTTGCAGTTTATAGCCCTTATAATTGTTGCCTGACCTGCTGGCCTTCCATAATTTTTTTAAAAACTGCTTTTCCTTCAGGCATTGGGGCCAGGTGGTTAAGCAAAGCTATTTTTTGGCTGTCTTCTGATAAAAGGAAAGGGATTTATTTGGACCTCTGGTGCTTTATATATTGATTGTTATTATATTTGTTTTTAAGTGTTTGGGGTTTTTGTTTAATTGTTTTGGGTCACATTTTGTTTTATTAACTAGCTGCTCAGAGTTCCTGCAACTAAACGAGCAACCACATAAATCATGTGCATAAATACGTAACTAAATAAATAGTTATAACATTTGGCTACAATATTATTTTTGGTAGACTTTATTTCTCTGTTACAGTGGTGGGGAACGATGGCCCTTTTATGACTTGGCCCTTTTATGAGCCATGCTGGCTCAGGAATTCTGGGAGTTGAAGTCCACAAGTCATCAAGGGGCCGTCTTTCCCCACCTCTGCTCTTTGGAATTCCACCCTCACAAACATTTGAGATTCGGGTTCTTCATTTTTCCAGTGCCATTTTTTCCGATTAAATCCAGCCCTTGTTTAATGTTCAGCTAATATGCATCACATATTTATTTCTGTAATGGCGTGTAGGAAAATAATGGTATACTAGCCTTCAGTTTTTTTTTTACTGCACTATATTTTGGTTTTAAATAGGTGTTGATTCATCTTCTAAGAGATGTCGGAGAGATTTTAATTTGTTTGTGTAAGAAAATATTGTTCTATTTGGTGATTCCTGATTTCAAATCAGCCCAGGGCTGCTGTTCCAAACTAATACTCTTTACTCTCAAGGGCTAGAAGAAGCTTTATGATAAAACTGCAACACATAAATGATTCTTAAGTTTTTCCCCTAAATGTCCCTGAGCAAAAACAATTATCTTTTTGCCAAACACTAGTAATTCAGATTTGTTTCAGGTGTCAGATGTTTTACCATGGGACATGCTGCAAATGCTTAATGTCATCATATTAGACATTCCTTATTCTTTATATCCGCTTTAAATATATATATTTAAATTTATTTACTTTATTATTAATATATAGTAGGTAGTCCTTGAAATTAAGCCCAAAATTTATGTTGCTAAGCGAGGCAATTAAGTGAGTTTTGCCCCATTTTACAACCTTTCTTGTCACAGTTGTTAAAGTTCTTAAATGAATCTGGGTTTCCCATTGACTTTGCTTGTTGGAAAGTCACAAAAATTGATCATATGGACCTGGGATACTGCAACCGTCATAATATGAGTCAGTTGCCAAGCTTCTGAATTTTGATCATGTGACCACGGGGATGCTACAATGTTTGTAAATGTGAAAAATGATCATAAGTCCCTTTTTTCAGTGCCATTGTAACTTTGAATGGTCACTAAATGAACTGTTATAAGCTGAGGACTAGCTATATTGCAGAGAGGCAAGATCAGACTCTGTTGCCAACTCCTTGAAGGATTTTTTTTTTGGTTATTCTGTTTTTCACACCACTTTCTTATCCATCTTTTGAATTTTTCCAACAGCTTAGAAGTATGAGGTAAAAGGACACATAAATAATAAAAATTCCTCTGCATTTCTCTTTCTTCTAGTCTTTTAAAGCACAAAGAATATATAAAGAAGATCATTTCTTCTTTATGATTTTTCTATCTGTAACCAGATGGAAAAAGGCTTGACAAGGGAACAAAAGGAGCTACGGGAACAGCTCATTTCATTGCTTGCTTACTTGTTTCTTTTCTTCTCCCTTCACTTATTATCTATGATATAGAATTAAAAGGAAAGAGAGAGTGGACTGACTTGCTAAGAAACCTTTTAGGTGGAGAGATTGACTGACAGCAATCCCATCCAGAATGGTGGACAATTAATAGTAATTGCCATGGTCAGACACCAAAGTGATGGATGAAAATCCCACTGTCATCAGGACATCTTACAGGATGACAGATACTGCATTTCCTTTCTCAGAAATCTTGTCATATCTATAATGATTGCTATTCTGCTAAGTACAAGAGATGATGCATGATTGGACAGTTTTGATTGCCATGTCAAAATATAAAAAGAAACCTCAGATGCCTTAAAATTAGCCTTTCTCTCAATATTAGCAATTTTCCAAAGCCTAACATCAGTGTTCTTTGAATATGTTCTATTACAATACCTTTCTGTGATTATTTCTGTCATTTGTAAGCTTGGACAGGTTTTAATTTTTTTAGTGTAATTTCTGTAAATTCTACAAACAAAGGCATAAAATTGTAAAGTTTTCTGGTATGTGATTTTTTTTAAAGGGATAGTTCACTTTCTGTTGTTTAATCTTTAACGGGAATAGCGGGAATTATGTTTGGATTGATCAAACTATATGATTCTTTGATTTCAGTTTGCTTCCACTTCAGAATACGGAAACAATACCTCATTCATTCATTCATTCATTCATTCATTCATTCATTCATATTCCCCCTCCCCTCTCTCTCTCTCTCACACACACACACAATTATACTGGGATTCTAATCTAATTATATTTATATTCTTTATTTTTAAAAAAGGCACATGCTTACTTTTATAATTAAAGTTTCTAAACAATCCAGAATTTTAATATTTGAGAGGCAGGGAACAAAGATGAGAAAGAAAAGGTTTATTAGCTAGCTATGTATGTGTTAGTTTGCCTTGAAGTCAATGATGACGCCTGTCAATTGCCTAAAATAGTCTCTATTAGACTTTTTGGCAAGATTTAAATGCATTTGCAGTGGGTATTTAAAGTTCTTAATGCGTACAGAATAACTCTGAAAAATAATTTTCTTTTCTTTTAAAAATATATTTTACAAATTGAGCTAGTCACCAAACCAGGGCACACTTCTAACTGAGCACCCAGATTGACTCTGAAAGGGATAGGGTCTGAAAGACGTGGTTGTAAGTGGGTCTGGGGTAGCAACAGCTGCAAGTTTACAGTGTCAGGGCAGCCCAGATGCTGGCATGTCAAGTGCTGTTGCAGCCCCAAATGACATCAGCCAATCTACCCACGTACCAGAGGATTTAAGGCAGTGTGTATGCATGTATGAGAGAAGATGTGTGTGTAGGTTTCTTGTTAGCCTTGCAAAATATATGTCTTCATTCGTTTATACTTAATTTTTTCCCTGATTTAAGGCACTGATTTTAAAAATTCAACAAAAACAAAACTTTATTAGAGCTTCCTTTATTGAAAAAGTGCATTCAGCAATTTGATAAATCTGGTAGAAAATTCATGACATAGGCATCTTTTTCTGAGGGGATTAGGTAACATATCATAATCTGATGATACCTGCATCATGTGGATTTTAAATATTTACTTTTCTGATACTAATGGTTAAACTACGGATGAGCTCCCATTTCCAGTTCATATACAGTGGATTTATTAAGATGGCCAAGATAACTTCTGTGCAAAGCCGGACATGAAATGAAATCACAGCTTGGTTATTGCTTTCTTCCTTCATTTTAAAATTAACAAATACCACTTGGTTAATTGCATTGGTCTTTATGATATAGTTTTTTGAAAGCATATATCTTAGGGACACTGAGGTTGTGGTAGATCTTCCAAAGTCCACAGGCCAGTATGAAAAAAAAAAGAATCATAAATTAGGGGTCTGCATAGAAGACTGCAATTTCGATGTGCTGATTTTCTTCTGACCTTTTGTTCAAGCAGCCACTTCTGTGGTTGATGTGAACAATCTGTGCTTCATGATGGGAAAATGAATATTGTTTTTAAATACTGTAAGGAAATCTCTGTTCTCCACTTCACTCTTCCAGTTTGACTTTAAGCCTCTTGGAGTTCATGGGTGGTACTGAACTGAAGGCTTGAATGGTATGCAATCATTCTGGCTGGCGCTTACATGGATCACAGTATGGCCTTTTAAAGATAAAGCATTTTAAATGGTAATTTGTGGTACAGATGGATTACAAGAAAGTTCTATTTATTGTGATAGTATCTTTCTGTGTCCTGCCATTGCCTTCCTTGTGAAACAGCCATAAGGATTGTTGACTTGATTGCGGCCTGGCCTGTGGCCTGAGTATCCTAGAGACAGGAAGAATCTGTGTGGTCATGTACCCAATGACTCTTGTTTATTCTGAGCAGCTCTTGGCAATTTCAATAGATTGGGCTTTTTTAGAAGTGGGCCTTCAGTGATGTCATTGTAGTTAACTGGAAAGCAGTAACCACAGCAAATGGTAGACATTGCTCAGGGACAGTAATAATCGTATTTTGGATGATGTAGCACAAAAAACGATAGCAATAGCACTTAGACTTATATACCGCTCCATAATGCTTACAGCACTCTCTGAGTAGTTTACAAATGTCAGCCTTTTGCCCCCAACAATCTGGGTCCTCATTTTACTGACCTTGGAAAGATGGAAGGCTGAGTCAACCTTGAGCTGGTCAGGATCAAACTCCTGGCTGTGGCCAGAGTTAGTCTGCAATACTGTATTCTAACCACTGTACCACTATACAGTAGTATTTCTTGATATGGCATGGCTGAATTTTGATAGTTCTCCAGGAATTTTAGTGGGGGCATGGCAATAAAACGGATTTTATAGTTGGTATCTGCAGCTACCAAGAAACAAACTAGGAAGCACTGTAAGATATGATACAGCATTGGGTTGATTGAATGCATATATAAATGAAGAAATAAGAGAGAAGACAGAATAAAAAGCACGGCCATGAATAGCTTTTGATTGTTCCTTAAATAGTTCTAATTTGACAAGACTCTTTAAGGTAAAAGAGAATGTATATAAATGTAGTCTCCATCCTCTTAAGGGTAATGGCAGTTGGATGTAACTTTCTCCTTGAGAGATATGTATGTCCAATAGGATTAAGCAAAGAAATAAAATGTCTAGATTTTTTAAATGTATGGAATATAGTTAAGTGAATTTTGAAGGGGTTAATAAACTTCCCTAAATTCTTAGTTTCTAAAACCATTTACCTAGATTTATTTCATGGAATTCTATCTTAGTCCTTCTACTATTAACAAGAATAATTTTTATTTGGAGAGTTGTTTATCAGTACTATCATGTCTATAATTGGCATGTATGCTGTAATGTCAAATATCATGATATAAAGAGATTAACCTTTTATATATCTTATACTATAAAGAATCATACACTACATGGCTTTGAAAATATCTAATTCAATCCCTAGTATGGCAGAAATCCACAACATCTTCAAAAGGTAGCCCTTCAGTTTTTGTTTAAATACTTGCAGTGAAAACAAGTTCACCATTTCCTAAATGTGACCCAACATGTTATACGCTTTCCATACAAGTCTTAAAAGTAGTTTGAGAGAACCCAATGAAATATGAAAAAATATACTTTATATTAGCAATATTTGGTAGTCCTGTTTCAAACTAATCAAATCCACTGCACCAAATGCATGGACCGATTAATTGATATAAGATTTAAATTGAAATGGGGAATGCGTGGGGAAAAGGCAACCACCATCCACCTGAGAAAGCTAAATGTACTGTAACTCACAAAAGCTTAGGCTTTTAAATAAAATTTGATAGTTGGTTGATTCTTGACTGATTTTTGATAAAGCATGCTAGCTTCTGACAAGCAATGCATCCTTTTCTAAATGTTAGCAAATTCTGTTTAATAGTCTATTTTAAAATTTTGTCCAATATAAATCTGAAGCTGATTGGCTTGATTGACTTTTTCCCTGTTTTTGAGAAGAGGAACAATATTTGCCGTTTTTCAGTCATCTAAATTTTCCATGAAAAGTATTGAGATAGTTTGGTACCAATCAATGTCTACTTAGCCTGAGCAATTCTAGATGTCCCACTCTTTTAAACATAAATGAAGAAATGTCTAATAGATCTAAAGGTTCTATGTACATGCATATACACCAGTACACTTAGAAAAAGATATAAAAGGCAATAAAATCACACTAGACTTCAAAACTTCACTAACACAGTAGTGCCTTCAGTGTATCTCATCTAATTACATTTGCTTGCAAAATTCCATGCAGAATGGGGTTTTTGTTTGTTTGTTTCTTTGGTCACTTTTATTATGAAAAAGAGAGGATTTAGACTATAATTCAGATTTTGATAAGCATTTGAACCATTAGAAATGGGTCTCCTACCATATGCTGATTTGGACTCTATCTCAAATATTTAAAGTACTTAATCAGAAGTTTACTTAAAAGACTGTTTATGCTCTTCTAATGGGAAAAGGGCTTGCCAGTGTAGGTCACTTGATTATGAGTAAGAAGTATTAGCCTGGTTGAAAGCCAACCAACCAATAGGAGTATTCCAGTATTTGAGGAGCTGCCACAAAGAAGAAGGAGTCAGCCTCTTCTCCAAAGAACCAGAAGGCAAGACAAGAAACAGTGGATGGAAACTGGTCAAGGAGAGAAGCAACCTGGAATTAAGGATAAACTTCCTAACAGTGAGGACAATTAACCAGTGGAACAACTTGCCTTAAAAAGTTGTGGATGCTTCATCACTGGAGGTTTTTAAGAAGAGCCTGGACAGCCACTTGTGTCAAATTGTATAGGGTCTCCTACTTGACCAGGGGGTTGGACTAGAAGGTCCCTTCCAGCTCTATTCTGATTCTGATTAAGATCTGGATGTTTGGCAACCTATTTGCCCTTCCAATCAATTCCCAAGCATCCCACAATTTTGTGATCGCCATTTTCAAAGTTCTCTTCCAGCTTGGCCAGAAATAAATAGGTCAATCCTCACTTAATGACTGCCCTCTTTTGTGACCATTTAAGGATACAATGGTGCTGAAAAGGGTTTGCAAACAACCTTTGTACTTATGATTGGTACAGTGTCCCCACAATCACATGACAGTCACAATCCAAGGTCCCATCCAGCTCTATTCTGATTGATTGACTGATTAATTGATTGAATGTTAAGATACTGTTCTAGAAAGTAGGGTACTGTATTTTACTCCTACTTTATGCATGAAAGTCTGCCAGTTGACTGTGTGTTAGTTACTCTCTTAATCCAACCAACTTCCAGGGTTGTTATAGAAAAAAGACAGGAGGCAGGAGAGTTAGGTATGTTTGGTGCCTTGAGTTGATTGGATAGATGAATAAATAGACATATGATAGATAGATGATAGATAGATAGATAGATAGATAGATAGATAGATAGATAGATAGATAGATGATAGATAGATAGATAGATAGATAGATAGATAGATAGATAGATAGATAGATAGATAGATAGAAAATTACTGAGAAACAGATTATCACTGACCAAGCTTCATAAATGTTCCATCTATGTTACCAGTAAAATAAATACTGGAAGCTTAAAAAGCATTATTTCTGTTCAGCAGTCACCTTATGCATTTGGTATAGTATATTTGTAGATGAATTAATGCTTTTACTATTTTACTATTATTGTATTATTTCTTTCAATTAAGCTTTCATCATCCAAATGATCAAAAGTAATAGGAATTATGAATTTATCTATCTATAAATAAAAATATATCCATAAATATATAAATCTAAAACTATAAAATTGGTTTCTAGCTAGAAATAAGTATTCTTTTTCACAAAGACAGAACAATAAATGTTTTGGTGGATCTACAGAAATTTTACAAGCTAATTGTGTGCAGAATCTTGTGAAGTGCTTCCACTAGGATCCTGGCTCCAAATCAGCTGATTTTATATCCCTATTCTACTCTAAAGTGAACTTTCTAAATTATTTGTATCAAACACAAGCCAATTCCACCTGAATTCATTATTGAAGCACAACTAATAAGTCAGCACATTTTATAAAGCCAAGTGGCATTCTCTGTGCATAAAAAGCAGGAAAATGTGATAAATCACTTAACTATATATTAGGAGCCACTATGGAAATCATGACTAACCACAGCAGGAATTTTTTACCCTGTTACATTTTACAACAAAGAAGAGCTTACTATACTGTACTTGTAAAACATTTCACTATGTGAACATCCTAGAATAAAGACATCATTATTCATTTACTTTGTAAAATTGGACTGTGCAAAGTGAAAAGATTCAGAAGTTCCAACACAGGAAGATGGCCAGATGTTTTCTTTAAATTTGCAGACCATGTCTGAAAATCTATTATCTAACCTATAATGATGTAAGCTGTATCACTTCACCATACTTGATAAATGACTTTGTACATACTGTATTGTCTGTAGACAGATCTCAAGGTTGAATTCGTAACTTCAGGCAGTCTTATACTGAATATCAAGTACTCTTAATATCTGCTATTCTTTAAACCTCACTGCAAAAACTGTATATTTAATGTATGAATTCAGCCCAAACACAGCTTCTTTACTCTCTGTGGAAATATGCAGGCAGGCACTAAATGGGCTGATAAGAAATAGTTCAAAAAAATAAGAAAAACATGTGGCCATCATCCATACTGGACTTTTCCCATTGTCCATTTGGAATTGATTTGCATTTTAATAGCTAACTTAGTGAGATGAGTATGTTTCCTTCCTTCTACCTGTTCCCTCTTATTACTCATGTTGTGGTGTTCCTTCCTGTACATCAAATCACACCTGAGAATCTCCAAGTAAATGCCAGGTGCACACCTTTCTCCTCTTAGATTAAGGAACATTACTAATGTGAGGATATATCTTTGGCATTAAAAAAATCCCCACTACATGTCTACTTGCTGATTTACTTTTGCATACTCAGTTTACAAAACTTGCTATTTTTTACAATAGCATTGCATGTTGCACACATTTTGTGCATATTTTGTACATGCATACACAAGTTTTGTATTCCCCAACAATCAATTACTATACATTTTCCTGACAATAAAAAGGACTGTACACTCTAGATTTAAAATAAAAACTGAAAATAAAAATACAAAAGATATCAGTAACAAAATAAAATACTTTGATAAAGAATCAATTTCCAATAATCAATGTTCAACACAGAACACATAGTACCTAAATACATAAAACTGCCTTAAGGGTATACTACTAAAAATCACACCTGTTTTTGTAATTTTTTCCCTCAGTCATATTTGTTTTGCCTTGACCCTGTTGAAATGGTGTCAGGTTTTATAGTCTTGATTCCTTTGTGCAGCCAGAATGTTAAATACATTTCTTAAAATTGAGTGCAGAAGTTTGGAGCAAAATAGAGTAAAAAATCTGAGAAGAAGAGAGGGAATAAAAGAGAAACACCATATCTGTACCTGGTTCTATCTTCTGCCACAAAAAATAAAGGGGAAAAAGAATGCTACCAGCATCCCTGAATTAAACACTAGAGTATCTTTCTCCAACCAGGCGCTCTAGAAACATGTGGGATTTCAGTTCCTATAATCCTCAACAAGCATTATTTTTCATCATTAGTAGAAGATTGTGATAGCTGAATTGTAATATATCTGGATTCTAACATAACATGGGAAAAATTGAGCTTAAATTCTGCCTACATATGGGCATGATTAAATATGCAGAAACAGAAGCTGGAAACTCATGAATATTCAAACTGAGTTGTAATTTGTTTAAACATTGTAAAATATCAAATGTCTATGATGATACCCAATTGAAATACAGGCAAGGATCCCAGATTTATGCACTAGCTTTCCAGGATCTCTTTTGCTAATGTGATCCTTTACCCACCCCTAAATGCCAAAGGATTCTCCAAAGCATTCTCTGTAGCTTCATTGTATGAGGCACAATGGGCTGCAATCAGGAGAAGAAAGCGGTAACTTTGTAAATGCATGCCAGTGCTTAGTTTGAGAACATGCATGGGGCCTCTTTTGATTCTAGCTGCATTAATTAAATATTGGAGCAGAAAAAGTAAATGCTCAATAGAGGGATAAAAAGTAACTGAGCAAATGAGCTCTAACTATAGCCTTCCATTTAGTGCCCTTTGGCTTCACTCCCTTCCTGTACTTGGCTCTAGTTTTACTACTGGCTTTTCTTCCATTCTTTACATTCTTCTGCATATAGAAATTTGTCAAAATTATTGCTGTTCAGCCAGACTTCTCTTTAACTTCAGTCCACCACCTTTGGGACTGGGAACTTAAAATCATGCACGTTTTTTTGAGCTAAGTATCTTTCCATTCTCTTTCCATCCCATAAATGCTCTTGAGCTTCACCTCTTTGGTCTTCTCCCCTCAAGAACCACAGAGGCTTTTCTTTGCCAATCTTTTACAAAGCAGGACTCTTAAGAGATGATTCATTTGGTTGGCTACTTTGTGTATTTTGGATCTTGTCTCTTTGCCTTTCTTTAATACATTGACTAGTTTTGCACACACAATTCCAAGAAGCCGTCCAGCTGCCTTACTAGATGCCAAAGTAATAATGTTTGTGGGTTTAATCGCCATACTTCTTCATATATGTCCTTAGATCTTGTTTGTCTTTCCTAATGCTGCCAGAAGTTGCTTGGATTGGTTTTACAAACATGTGGTAGTGAATGTTCCCATACCAGTGATTTTTTTTAAACAGATTGAAACTACTTTGTTTTAAATAAGTCTTTTGAATCAAACTAAGTATTACATGAAAACATGTGTAGATTACTTATGATACCTATTTTTTTTAAAGCAGGGAGTATCTTTTTCAGCATGACAATTTGGATCTGGGTATGCATGCTTATGAATGTGTGCATACGTATCTAGGATTTAATTCAAGTTGACACTGAACTTCTTGGCTGCCCAGGAAAACAGGGATTTATATATGAGTTTACCTAGAAGCATTACTGGGTTTACAGGGTAACACTGAAGTGGGAAAATGGTACCAGTACTTTTCCTCCCTAAATTCTCAATTTGAATTGCCCTTCTCAAAGGGAGTATTGCTCTGTAAAAAGACTAATTGTGTGTTTTCTGTATGTAAAAATCTCAAGATTTCCCCCGCCCTCCCCCCATCCAGTTATTTTTTGAGTCATATATTTTTTTTTGAAATGAAATTCCTAATTATATTATTTTATTTATATCGATATATTTCTTCAGAAGCCCCATTATGTTTAATAAGGTTTATTCTCATAAACGTACCCCTTGCATCCTGGACATAAATTGTTTCAACTCCTACCCTCAAGATGATGCTATAGAGCACTGCACACCAAGACACCTAGACACAAGAACTTGTGTGCCAGGGAGCTGTTCTTCTGCTTTTTGGAGTTCCTGCATGCGTGAAGACGCTGGAACCCAGAAGAGCAATAGGCGATGGCTGGTGTTCCTGGAGAGAATGCTCTGCGTGCTACTTCCAGCACGTGTGCGATAGTTTCGCCATCCCAGGCTTAGTATTTTCACAGAACCCATCTCCAAACACAGGATAACAGAATAATAGAGTTGGAAGTGGAACCCCCTGCTCGAGCAGGAAACCTTACAACATTTCAGATAAATAGTTGCCCAGTCTCTTCTTTAAAAACTCCAGTGGTAGAGTATCCACATGTTTGGGGCTGCTTGTAAAAGCACATTCCTTTTGATGTATATTTTCCATTGTGTGCCTGTTTACTCTCTTGTTATCCCTTTCTCTTCAATGAATGTAAATTTAACAATTCACTTCTTGCTAATTATTCCAGGACTTGGATGAGCAGTTCAAAGGATAGGGGAATGGAGAAACAAGAAAGCTAAAGTAAAATCATAGCACAGGTGCAGTCACATGATTCCCCATGTAGTGATTTAACAAACAAGTTGCCAATCCCAATTGTGGTCGTTAATCAAAGACTACCTATATCCTAAAAATAACCTCAATGCTGGGGAGACTATTCACCACCACACTTAATGCTTTTGCTTTCTGTTGCAGACTTGCTGACCGCCAAGGAGTACCACTGTTTATTGCAATTGCTTTGCTCTGACTTTCCTGTGGAGCTTACTCAGAAAGCAGCAAGGTGAGCCTTCATTCATCCCCAGATGATTACCACTTTGATAATGCCAATGATCAGTTCATATTCCAATAGTAAAAGTAAAAGATAAAGATACCTTCAAGTTGAGCTTTGATCCAACTGCTCCACTTGGATGTATTCCTGTAACATTATTGGCAAAGATATGTTGATAGTGCTCAGCAATTCTAAATTATCTATATTACTGAAACAGATTGATTTGCTGCATAGAAGTGGGAGCATAGTTCTTTCTTGATTGTAATTCATTCATAGTTGCCCAGACCTGTGAGCAGAAACATTTGACTTTGCTGCTGTCTGTTGCCAATTAAATATGGTGACTATTGGTATTCCAGTTTAAAAATGAAAATTAATACCACAGCTGCAACATCTGTATTTAGAAAGATGTTTCTCACAGAATTTTTTACTATATTTTTAGAATTGTAGCTCATATTTCCACAAATCCTGCAATTCATCAATACCTACTGATCTGGTTTTTTTCAGGAGTAAGAGCTGTTATGATAAATGAGAAAGACATACAGTTCTTGATTCATTTGCAGACCAGAATATCTAAAGAATATCTAGCTTAGTTCTAAACCCACATAGAAATATAGTTGCCTGAAAGGTAATTGACATCTTCCTCACTCTTAATGATTTGTGGACAAAGCCGTCTCTACTAATAGGATGCACTAAGACAACTCTAAAGCTAGGATTTCTGTGATTGCGTTAGATTCTTGAAGATTCTTGTTTTGTTTGTTTGTCGCCAAGAGCCCAAACCTCAAATGACTAATGAGCAGATTCTACCAGGTGCTTTGGGATTTCCCAGGAACTTGCAGCGTGTTTCATCAAATACTTGGTTTTACTGAGGAGTTAACAGAGCTCTTGAAGTGATTGTCCTGAAGCAGCAATTCTCAGTTTGCCAATCTCATGTTGCTTTGTTTGGTTCTTGGAGATGAAACACTAGTAATAAATTACACACTACTTGTACAAAAAGCAACACAACTGTGGATAAGAGCTTGCCCAGTGAAATACCACTATTTGTCATATGGTGTCATTGGTTTGTTGTTCAGCAGTGCTACCGGTAGTTAAGACGGCCTGCTCCTACTGGGGAGAGATAGGCAGGAAGATCTGCCAACCAAAGTCATTCAAATTCTTGTTTTTTTCTATACCTGAGCAGTGTCTGAAATTGTTACTGGAGCAAAGTCTTTTTTCAGTGATACAAAATTCATTTTGGCTCATGAAGTCTGATAAAGAAGGGTTCTCTAGCCTGTAATTTAAACATATGCTCCTTTTGGGTCCTTTCACTGGGGAACAGGGATTGAGTGACTAGATTGGTAATGACTATCTAGAAGAGTTGGTTATAGTAAGTGCCTTAAAAGAGGCAGTCAAGCAGGCATTGCTGAAGAGATCTCCCCTAGATCTCACTATATTTTGTTTCTAGTCTACTATTTCCAGAGAAGGGTGTTAAGAAAATGGTGGGGTTTCAGCTACAGAATGTCATAGAAAAAGTAAATTATATGATAGACTCAGAGTTCAGTCAGGATATGGGACATAAGTATCTTGGGTTGCTTTGGTAGACAATCTTCTACCAAGGGAGGAGAGGTTAGCACAATAGGGAATCCTTTGTGCAGGGATGGCATTTTAAACAAATAGCAACACTGATTAGGAAAACATGAACTTGACTAGAAAAATAGGAAGGCATGAGAAAGAAACTCAAGGTTCATCTTCTTTGAATCTGATATAAGAAGACAAGAAGGAGAAATACTTTTATGTGTTTAAAATTCTGTTATTATAACTTATGTCAACAAAATATTTCTTGTGGTGCTTGTTTACTAACCTTGAAGGGATGGCAGGGCCTTTTTTCAACACCTGTATGGCACCACTAGGACAGGTTATCCATCAGTTTGAGGTGAAGTATTAGTATTCTAGTAATACCCAGTTAAATATTTTCATCTTGGGCAGACCGGAGGGTCTGTGACACTCTGTCTGTTTAGAGGTTACAAGGGACTGATACAAAACAGGCTGAAGTTCAGGTCCAAAATTGCTGTTTATACAGAAATCTGGCATTCTGTCTGCTCTGGATTTATTTCTTGCTTGGGGACTCTCTCCACCAAAGAAGCAGGTCTGTGATCTTCAGGTCACCCTGAACTCATGGCTACTGCTAGATTTGAAAATGAAGGCTGAGATCCTTCTTTAAGCATACCAGTTGGAATCCTGCTCGGAGGATATGTCTCAACACTATCTGGCTAGACTACTACAGTGTACCTTATATGGGAGTATCTTTGAAGACAACTCAAAAATCACAATAGATACAAAATGGAGGAATCCTCCTGCTAGCAGTTGAGAGCTACTTGTAGCCTGTTATATTGCAACACTTCTTAAATTCTCAATAGGTTTATGCGTACAGTTCAGAGGGCTGTTTTTAATCGATACAGCTTGGCTCCTAGGGTTCCTTCAGGATCCTTTAGTATAACTTGCCAGTAGGGGATACATTACATTCTTTATGAACATAAGATGATTGTATTAGGCCAGCAATGGTTATTTTAAATTTTATTTCATTCTTTTAATGTTTCTGCTGTGGTGATTGGTTTACGGATTCATAACTGTGGATTTATGTTTTATGCCTTGGGTGGTTAATATTTGGCAGTATGAAACATAATACATAAAGCTCCAGCTACCTCTTAGGGGGTCTTTTAGGCTTTGACACTTTTGTTATGGACAACTCATAGTAAGTCTCCATTGAAATACAAATCTCCACAAATCATGTTTGAAACTTGCTTTTAAAAATGTGGTAGAGACATAGGTGTACAGCAAAAGGGCGTACCTTTTGATTCTCACAATGGATCTGGAGAAAATGACAACTTTTTCACAACCTTTTAGCATCTTATTGTGATATATCTTTTAAAAATTCACATGTTGTTTATATCCATATGTCTGGCTTAAGCAAGAGCTATTTAGTATATTCTTAAGAATTGGCATATAAAATGTTCTAATTCAATTTAAAATGGTGTGTGTGTGTGTGTCACTTATTTTTCAGCCTAGCTCTGCCAAATGAGATTAATAGCAGTCTCTTTCAGAAACTGTGGGAATGAATGAAATTGCCACTAATAATTGCAAAATTGGCTAATGGCTTCCATGGACCTGACTACAAATCCAAATTGAAAACTTGGATATATGGCTGCTTTTAAAAAAAAATAACTTGCAAACCTTTTCTAAATATTAAGCTTTGTTGACGGGGCAGCTTTTCTGTTTTTATGCTTGTGTGGATGTGAGCTTACTTGAAGACAGGGGATTTAAGGATTTTGGAATGCCAGGTGTGAGAGAAAACTGAGATCTGTGTCTCTGAGGCACCCAGACTCAGGTGGAGATGATATCACTGCCTTTACTCTTCCCGGGTTGAGAGCTTTGCTTTTGTCAACTATGCTAGTAAAAGAAGTTCTTTGATATTGCCTTAGTCGAAGCTGCCTTGCCCTGGTTTTCTTCATCTGTACCATTTGATATTCTTATGTGCTTGTCTACTTTTCTATCAAAGGTTCTATTTCATCTTGACTGATCACCCATAAACTTCACCAGCTGGAAAAAAGATTAATTTGAGGAATCATTTTTTTCAAGCAGTTTCTTCTTTGTATGCATACTGAGTTCATCATATGCTTTTTGTAAAGTCCTCTGACAGGATTTTCATTGATTTTTGAGGGGTTATAAATTCAGTGGCAACACACACTAGAAACCACAACCCACCAAGGACTATGATTTTTATATACATAGTTTATAAGTCACCATATTTTTTGGTATCCTTGAAACTGCAGACTGAGATGATTCTGTAATGCAGCTAGCTCTTCTAGGAGCTGTTGCTATGTATTAATAACAAACAATAAGGAAAGAGATTGAATAAGAGGAAAAAGAGGAAAGACAACAGCAAAGTAGAATAGCACTTTTTTCATTTGTAAGTGTTTATTTACTTCAGTAGCTTACTAATGGAGAAGTGGATTGTGATTTAATAGAGGTTTATGAAAATGAAATTCTGAATCATAATTTTTGTTCCACATTTGATATTGTTCATCATGGATCTAATCCTAATCAGTACAGAAGAACTGATTAAAGAGATAAAGGCAGTGGAAACTTTGGGACAAAGTCCCTTGAGGTTGAAAATACTAAAGAGAGAGAGGGAGAGGGATTGGGCCTTAGTTGCACATGAACACATGAGAGCCAGTTTGATGTGGTGATGAAGGTGCTAGTCTAGAAACCAGGAGACTGTGAGTTCTAGGCCTGCTTTAGGAATGAAATCCAGCTGGGTGACTTTGGGCCAATCACTGTCCTAATTCCAAAAAGAGGATATGGGCACAGGAGAAGTATGTCCCCCCAAAAATAAGGTGCCTGTGACTAATCAAAGCTCTGTCCCTTCTTAATATACACTGCACACACTTAAAGCTTCAATAACAGAGTTGCATCTATGTTCCTTTACCCTGTCCCATACAGATTTCAGGGTCTAGGAACAAAGAACTATTAGGTTTCTATTGATACTTGTCAAAATGCTGGAGGAAATTATTGGCTTGTAAGCATTAAGGAAAAATGCATTGCTTGGTATGAGTTTATCAAGATTAAATCTTACCAAAAATATACATTCTCCATTTTTGGTAAAGTAACTACGATTATTTAATTAACCATGGGAATACAATAAATATAGTTTGCTTTGACTTTCAGCAAAAGCATTCAATGTGTAGGATTGCAGTGCAGAAGATAACAAAACACAAACTAGGTTTTACTACCGTAAAAGAACAAGCTGGTTAAACAATCATGCTCAATGATATATATATATCATTAGATCCACCTAAAGATGAAATGAAAATTTTAATTATCATTCTTTTTATGAAATGAATTATTAAAATATGCTAAGAGAAGGATTTACTTTCTTATTATCTGAGGCACCCCTATATTGAAGAGCTCATACCTTCTCATTCCTCTTCAGAGGGATTTTGCTCTAAATTAGGATCATACTTTTTCGTTGAGCCCCTGCACTAAGATTTTTCCCTCAGCACAGTACTTTAGGAGATCCATAAACAAGGCAGTGCAGTACTCCATTGTTACTCCACTTATACAGTCATTTGAGGAAATATGTCAGGCATGAAAGACCAGGTTCATACGTGAAGGTTCAATTAATCTGATTTATTGCTAAATGCCTGTGCACAGGAATTTTCTCAGTTAATGATCAACAGCTGGTTAGGTGTTCACTTAGGACTTAGTTTGCTTATGGCTAACTACTCTAGGCTGATCCCTCTTTTTACTCCCTCTCCAAGTTCTGCCATCCCTTCTCCTACAAATAACAATCCTCAACAAATCCTCTTGAGCAATTAGATCATAAACTCTTGGGGAAGTTTCCAATTGAATATTGTACTTTTTCAGGACAGAATAATTTCCTTGTATAACTTAATTTATTGTCACTTAATTGCACTAAATTTTACTTCTCCATTAATATTTTACAGCTCCTTAGAATTGTGAGGTAGAGTAGACTTATACCTATTCTGTTGCCAAAATCTGACAATTTGTCATTGAGGTCAATATATAAAAGTACAGAAACGTTCTCTGTACATTCTATGTCCTTTGCCTTTTCTTTATTCTAGAAATATAAATATTTGTAAAAACTCTCATGACTCTCATTGATGCTTCTTGCTTTATTAAGAGCGGTCTAAAAGGTTTAAAAAAAAGTGTGATCCAGAATTCAGCCAAGGGCTTTTAGGTTTCCAGGGCTTGAAGATGCCAATGGCGATATTTTATTGCCTGGGAGATGGAAGATGCTCTGTGTGCCAGCCTCAAAACCATCTCCTTGCTGTGGCTGTTGACCACCTCTGTAATGTGGTTAGTGTTAGATATTAGCATATATCATGGCAAGTCTCCCCTCTGGTCCGCTGCTACAGCGGGAAACAGGTATCGCTCTGATTGGTCGAGGGGCGTACCCGATCCCTATAAAAGGGGAACCCTCCGACCACAGAGTAAGCTGGATCACTACTACTATTAATAAAGAGCTGATAAGTCACTTTGTGTCCGCAGTCTGTCCTCTCGCTGCCCAGATCTAACATTGGCGACGAAGGTGGGATAGAGAGGCAGATAGGACGAAGAACGCTACCTCCAGAATCTCCGGATTTGATCCAGCCCAGGAATTCGGCAGAAATTCCGGCAGCCATCTCAGATCATCGCAGCGCGGCAAATTCAAACAGAGAAGATGGCGATGCATGCTCCCCCCGCTCCTTTCGACCCACAAACGACGAATGGGAAGCCTTCATGATTCGTTTCGAGTGTTTCCTCGAAGCGAACGAATACACGGGGATCACCGACGCGAGGAAGAAAAACATCTTCCTCGGCTACTGCGGAAAGGAAGTTTTCAATACGGCCAGAGACCTCACCGCGCCTACTCCAATACAGGCAGTATCGTGGACGGCGTTGCAACAGGCCCTGCAAACTCATTACGCGCCAAAACCTTCCCGCCATGTCTGCCGCAAGGAATTCAACACAAGGAACCAGAAGGCGGGAGAATCCATAAATCAATATGTTGCAGCCCTACGAAAAGCAGCAACTCACTGCGAGTTCAGGGATCTGGACGAGCACATCTTAGCGCAGCTCATCTGTGGGTTAAGAGACATTTCACTACAAAAGAAGCTGTTGGCAAACCCGAATTTAACCCTACAGATAGCGCTAAACGAAGCAAGAGCGTCAGAGTCAGCGGAGAAATCATCGGTGACCATACAACGAGGGGTCAACGTAAACCAGCCAGCACCAAGACAAACCAGAGTACACTACAAGGACACAAGCCCCGACTATGAGAATCCCGAGTTCGAGGACAGTCACATGATGCAGAGCAGTCACTTGAGGCCTGGGGGGAGACCCGGATCCCGCTTGCCGCCCTGCGCAAGTTGCGGAGGGAATCACCCCAGGTCTACTTGTAGGTTCAGGAACGTTGTTTGTTCGCACTGCAACAAACTTGGGCACATCGCACGAGTGTGCCGGAGCGGAGTCCCTGCCTCATGGCAGCCACCCATGTACCGCCAACAGAAGCCCAACCCAGGGGCTTGGCGGAATCAGAAAGGGCGCCCAGAGAGAAATCCACAAGTGTATACCCAGAGAGAAAATTCCCAAAGAGCTGAGCGAGCGTATCCCCAGAGAGATTACTCACAAGGAGCTGAGCGAGCGTATCCCCAGAGAGAATACACACAAAGAGCTGAAAGAGCGTTCTATCAAGACGCTCAACAAGAGTATTTTCAGGATGTAGATGATGAGATAGAGTTGACCCAGAGAGAGGAGTTGCGAACGTATCTCACCACAATACATCAGGTCCGCCCTAAGCGGCCAAAAAGGCTGAGAGTCACAGTCCTCTTGGAGGGCTCACCTTGCGAGCTAGAAGTTGACACAGGATCGACCCTGACGATTATTTCATGGGCATCCATGAAACAGGCTATCCCTAGCCTCAGAAAGAGCCAACTACGCGCTCCAGACGTCCTGCTACGAGACTACCAGGGGAACCAAGTCCCCATCGTGGGCCAAGGCACGTTCCAAATCCGTTTCAAGGACATCGAAGCCCAGCTGCCCGTGACCATTGCCAGCGCGCCATTACAGAACCTTCTGGGGCTTGATTGGTTTGAAGCCCTGGGGTTAGAAGTCACCGGAATCAACGCCGTGAGAAACAGCAGCGCTGAACAGATTTTTAAGGAGTTCGAGGATGTGTTCAGCCCCGGTCTGGGTAAGTATGTGGGTAAACCAATATCATTCAATTTAGACCCCAAAGTGGCGCCAATCCGACTTAAACCGAGACGAGTGCCTTTTGCACTCTGCCCAAAAATAGATAAGGAAATAGATAAGTTAGTGGAGCAAGGAATCCTTGAGCCGGTGGATCACGCGCGCTGGGAAACACCCATCGTGACCCCAGTCAAACCAGACGGATCAGTCCGCATCTGCGCGGACTATAAATGCACAATTAATGTCGCGCTACAACAGAGTGCATATCCTGTGCCTGTAGTACAGCACTTATTGCACTCGTTGGGGCCAGGAAAGGTATTTGCTAAATTAGACATGGCACAAGCTTACCAGCAACTGCCAGTGGATAGCGCCACAGCGGAGGCCCAAACTATAGTGACGCATAGAGGAGCATTCAAATGCAACCGGCTACAATTCGGCGTGAGCATTGCCCCAGGATTGTTCCAGAGCGTCATGGAACGACTTTTGCAAGGGATACCGGGAGTCGTCCCCTATTTTGACGACATCTTGGTGTCCGCTGCAAATGAGGAGCAATTAAATAAAAGAGTCAGAACTGTTTTGGCCAGAATCAGAGAAAAGGGTCTCCGCCTAAAAAAGGAAAAATGCCAAATTAACGTGCCTAGCGTAGAATTCCTGGGTTATAGAATCGATGGTCAGGGAATACACCCCACTTCAAAGAAAATTAAGGCGATCCAGGACGCCCCCACACCACGAAATCAGACCGAGTTGCAGGCCTTCCTCGGACTACTTAACTTCTACAGCGTTTTTCTGAGGCAGAAGGCGACCGTTGCTGAGCCACTACACCGTCTACTCCAGAGGAACGCACCATGGAAATGGGAACGATCCGAAGCTGCAGCTTTCGCCGGGGTAAAGCGCCTGCTCACCACTGACTCACTGCTTGTCCAATACAGCCAGACCCTACCGCTGGTATTGACCTGCGACGCATCACCCTTCGGAGTTGGAGCAGTCCTCAGCCACAGGATGCCCGACGGAAAAGAAGCGCCCATCGCCTTCTACTCCAGGACTCTTTCATCGGCCGAAAGGAATTACAGCCAAATGGACAGGGAAGCGCTGGCTGCTGTAGCTGGAGTAAAACGTTTCCACGAATACCTCTACGGCCGCGATTTTGAACTAATTACAGATCACAAACCGTTGTTGGGACTTTTGGCGGGAAACCGCCCCACTCCGGTCTCCCTTTCCCCACGCATAACCAGGTGGACTGTTTTCCTGGCTGCGTACTCATACAAATTGATTCATCGACCGGGCTCCACTCTCGGACACGCAGACGCACTCAGCCGTTGCCCATTACCTGACATTCTGCCAGACCCCACTCCAGAAGTACCGGTATTGCTCATTGACTGTTTGGACTCTGGACCGGTTTCTTCATACGACGTTGCAAGGTTCTCCTCTAAAGACAATTTAATAAAGCAAGTTCAAACTTGGGTTTGGAGGGGGTGGCCGAAGGGAAACGTGGGCCCGGAATTCAAAGTGTTTTGGTCAAAACGGGACGAACTCTCAGTGTTGCAAGGTTGTTTATTGTGGGGGGATCGAGTTGTTATTCCGTATACGTTACGTAGGAATGTATTAGATGCTTTACATGTGGGTCATCCGGGGATTGTTAGGATGAAGGCGTTAGCAAGAAGTTACGTTTGGTGGCCAAACATGGACAAAGAAATAGAGGAGTGGGTGGCCACTTGCGACCCATGCCAGGAATCGAGACCAGCACCCCCGGAAGCGCCCGCCACAGAATGGGAGAAACCTAAAGCACCCTGGTCGCGAATACACATCGACTTCGCAGGACCATTCCACGATCAGACTTTCCTTATAGTTGTGGATGCATACTCAAAATGGCTAGAAGTAGTCCTAATGACTTCAACCACGGCAGAGGCAGTCATTAAGGTTCTACGGTGACTTTTTGCCACCCATGGCCTGCCCGACCTCCTGGTCTCCGATAACGGGCCCCAGTTCACGGCCATGCAATTTGAGACATATCTAGCAGGTCAGGGAATTCGGCACGCCCTCGTCGCGCCATTCCATCCGGCATCAAATGGACAGGCGGAGAGAATGGTACGATTTGCAAAAGAGGCCCTCACTAGGATGGGTCCAGGTGATTGGCAAACACGCATTGATCATTACCTTTTAATTCAGCATATCACCCCAAGTGCAACGACGGGTAGAAGCCCCGCTGAACTACTCATGGGCCGCCGTCTATGGTCTCACCTGGACCGTCTTCACCCAAATTACTCTGCCACAGCTCCCCCAGACTCCACAAGCAAAATTCGGTCTTTTAGCATAGGGGATTCAGTATACGCCCACAACTATGCAGGGGGAACATTGTGGATGCCGGCAAAGGTCATTGGCATCACGGGTCCACGATCGTATCTGCTGGAACTGGAAGATGGGCGGAACTGGAAAAGGCACATCGATCAACTTCGGGGTCGCCTAGCGCACTCAGACCTTCGAAACGAAGACGAGATTTTCCTGCCTACAGAAAGTCAGCCACGCGAGAGCCCCATCATAGAAAACTACGACACCTGCGAACCAAGCTCGGAACAAGAAAGCACGCACGAAGCAGAACAAACCCCAGGCAACGCAACCGAGCAGACTCCGGAACGCCCTAGCAACGAGGGTACGAAACCTCCCGAATGTGGAACGGGAAAAGCATCCGATCCGGAAACCATTTCTGACCAACCAGAACCACGACGTTCCTTCCGAGTAAGGCAACCCCCAACATACCTAAAAGACTATGTTACCTACCGCAACGTTCCGTCTAGGAGGGGAGGGGTGTTAGATATTAGCATATATCATGGCAAGTCTCCCCTCTGGTCCGCTGCTACAGCGGGAAACAGGTATCGCTCTGATTGGTCGAGGGGCGTACCCGATCCCTATAAAAGGGGAACCCTCCGACCACAGAGTAAGCTGGATCACTACTACTATTAATAAAGAGCTGATAAGTCACTTCGTGTCCGCAGTCTGTCCTCTCGCTGCCCAGATCTAACAGTTAGTAATGAGAATAAGAACTGGAGTTGCTAGCAGACAGCACCAGGAGGAGGCTTCTGGGAGATAATAAATAAAACAGAAGCAGTTTGACATCTTCAAAGGATTTTGTATTAAATAGTAGCTTTTCTCCTGGGGACCCTCTTAGCCTTAGCCTTTCTTCTTTGCGGTAATTAATTCAAGCTGCTCTGCATGCTTGAATCTGCCTCACTGAACTGAGCTGCTCTGAGTGGCAGGGAGGGAAGCTTCTCCTGCAGATATGTCCTGTAGCTCTTCCACCTCCTTCCCACCCCCCTTTACTTAGTTTTCTCAAGCTACTTCTATTAACTGTTCTAGTCCAAAGCCATTGAAGAGTCTCAGGGGTTTGAAGATATTGTAATTCTAAATCATTCTCAATAAAGCAAGGATCTTCATGAAAGTTAGGATTCATTCTAACGGATAATCACAGACATTGATTATATTTTGGCCACGAGAACATCAGAATTATTTATTTAGGCAAATATACTAAGTTTTGTTCATAATATAGTTCAGCAGTTTCCATACTTTTCCAGGATATGGGACTTTAGTTAAATAAGACCTTTTTTTTTACAAAGTTCTAGCAACCCTTTACTTTTGAATGACACCAGGATCCAAAAGCTGATGTTTTATAAATTTGCCTATAGAAAAGGGATGGAATATGGCATGAAGAGATTTCTGTTTGTAATTTCATAGGGGGCGAAGAGTTAGTAAATTTATTTATATTTCTTGTGATGACGGTTGGGAGTCACATCCTTATATATTTCTTTTCTTTTTCTTTCTTATGCTCTTTCTTTGTTTCTTGCACTTTTGTGATCCCCCCCCCATTCTCTTCTCTTTCTGTAAGTTTCATTTGTAATAATATTTATTATTGTAATCAAAATTCTTACTGAAAATTATATTCCAATCAAGTACCAAGTACACGACAGTAATTCTATAACTCCATTGGATAAAAATATTTCAGTTCTCAGTATATCTAAGTTTCTCATAGGGTTTATCCTTTCCCACCTTGATTCAGCCACCTGTCTCATTTCCTCTGTTGTCCAAGATTTAGGTTTCTGTGTGAACTCAGTGGATCCTAAAGGTGCTTTTTTCAAGAGGTAACTGGATTTCCTTGGGGTTTTTTGAAGATATTTCCCTTCTCATCCAAGAAGCTTCTTCAGCTCTCACTGGATGGTGAGGAATGGAAGGATTTATACTCCTTGCAGACAGCTGGTCATTTGCATTCTTTTAGCCAGTTGTTAAGGCCATCTGGAGTTTTATCTGTGTCCTTTGGGTTACCTGAGTAGTGCAAATGGGTGTGGAGCCTTCTTGGAACTGCTGAAAGAACTGTGTTGTAGACTGGAAATAGATGATGTCACATCCCTCCCCCTCTGTTGAGAGAGAGCTGTTAAATTTTGACATGGATGGCCTCTTTGACCCTAGGGTCCTCTCTGTCGAAAATGTGGACTTTGCTATGTTCAAAAGAGTGGCTTTTGTCTTTTAAAAGCTGATGGACTGCTGAATCTTGTCCTGATGGCCATAAACGCATGGCACAACATAGGAGAACAAACCCATCAGGACAAGATTATTGACCCATCTGTCTTCCCTTATTGACTTTACTTGTCAGAAGGCCCCTGGAAACTTCACAAATGGTGATCATATTACCCTGGGATGCTGCAACCATTGTTAATACATACCAGTTGGCAAAGTGCCCAAATTGTGACCACATTGATGCTGCAATGGCCGTAAGTGCAAGGACTGGTCGTCACTGTTTTCAGCACAATCGTAATTATGAATGGTCATTAAATGAAGGGTCTTAAGTTGAGGACTATATGAAATCCAATTTCGACCCCCTGCTACTTCATGAGGTCTTGCATGATTTTATGATGGTCTCTTGGAGAGTTTTGACAAAATTATAACTCTTGGGAAGATTCACGGTTAGCCTATATCTTTTGCATTTCAGGACCACAGCTGCAGCTATAGGCCAGTGGAGCCTCAGAGATAGTTTTGTAATGTTATCCAGATTAATAAACATCAATACAGTCTTCAGTTGCTCTTTTCATTGAGGCATGATATGGATATAGTATCTGTATTGTAGCAACTTCTCTGGGATGAGGGGCCAAAGTGTAAGAGATTTACGCTGGGCAATGCCGAGTCATGTCCATTTTAAATATTGAACTGAAAATAGGAGTAACTTTTTTTTTACACTGGCACATCATTTGTTATCTATGAAATAAATAAGTAAAATAAGCACTAAATTTTGGTGAGTTTTTAAATACTCTTTATATAACAGTAGGTCTGTGTGAAAATCTGTCAATATTCTTTGCAAATATATAAAATTCAGAAAATCCTGGAAGATACAAATAATTTTTCGCAAAATTGTAAATGGGAGTTCACTTTTGTGCTTCCCATCCTTACTTTTTGGCTTACCAAACTATTGCCAACCTCAGTGCATCTTTATGACATCTGGGTCACCCGTTTCCTTCAGATGGCAAACAAATGTTTTCACCCTCTCTCCCTTCACAGTGACTTCCTGTTGGGAGATGGTGTTTCCATCCTGCATCTAATAGCCTGCAGTCTCACTTCTTAGTTATGAAATACCTGACACACAAGGAAAACGGAGGCCTCCAGGAAGATTGCAACTGTTCTTACAAGATTACCTTGGTTGTTTTTCAGATAGTTATCTTTCCATGGAAAGCCATTCAACTACTCTGTTTATGTCCTTCTATAACTTTTATTGTTTCTAAAAACACAGAGTTTATCTTCTTTCAGCATACATTATAACAATCTCTGCTTTTCATTTTCCTGTCCAGAAATTTTCCACAGTTTTGGTTGAGCTTTAAAGAACCTGTATCTCTGGTTCATTCATTCTTGATTTATTTTACTTCATCTGAGTTCTAAACTAGCTCAACTTTCTAATAATTAAAATCATGGCAGCTATTGCCTTAATGTTGTTTACTGTTAAAGTGTTTCTTCTTTCAACAGTTAATTCTTTATGTCACATCAGTGAACCCTCGTACTTTTCACACTGAACTAACATCATCCAAGTTAGAGACAAACTTCTTACCAGATGCCTGTTTCCTGCCAAAGGCAGTGACTGATTTCCATCTGTGCTCAGGTCATAATTCTTCTGACTTCCTTCTCTCAGATGATATGCAGCAGATGCTTCATTTTCTAGATGTTTGTTAACCTTGTGCTGTATGTAACTGCAGGACAGTATTCCCTATTGCCAAGCCCACTTTAATTAAAATCAAGATTCTCCCAGAGTTTCTTTTAACAAGATTTATTGAAAGAAAATATAAAAAGGTATAGAAATCTCTGCAACTGGGTTGCTATTGTTTTAGGATCTTATTTCCCAGCTAGTTTAATATTTGGCAGGAAGGCTGCTCTCTTAATAAGTGAGGAATGTCCAGATGGCAAGGATGTAAATTTGTCAGTTTCTGAACTTATTGTTATACATGTATGGAATGCTTAAAAACTACAAAGTGTTATAAATTGTTTACTTGTAATTGTGGTTTTCAAGTCCTACTTAAGTAACCTCATATTTTAGTCCTTTCAAGTCACTCTGTTGGTTCCATGTACTTTGCATTACTTGGTGAGGCCATGGGCTGGAGTGGATGAAGTCCCATTACAAAGCTCAGCTTTAAAATGTTCCTAAATGAAGGGTCATGCACAAATCCACTGGAAGAACTGCAGTTACAGGAAAACAGCCAAACTTTTTGCCCTTAAAAGCTCATGTGTGGGGACCCCAATATCACATATTATAGGATAATAGTCTGCAAATATTGGGGAAAAGCCAGCATATATGTTCAAATTTAAAAGCAAGATTCTTATGAAGGCAATCTGAATACAGTGCAATGTATTGGGTTTACTTTGCAGAAAATTATAATAATATCTTTTTAGCATATTTTTGAAGAATCAGAAGCAAAATATATATTCTAAAAGGACAAGAGCCTTCATTTATATCACTGGTTGTATGATTTATATTCTAGAAACAGTTTTTAATACAAAAAGATAGATTATTTTTGGTTTTTAAGACATCTGAGGCTGAAATACACAGTGTATATCTATTAATGATATACAATTATGAGTAATAAACACTAGGAGCATGGATATTTTGAGTATTAATTATCACAGCATTATGGTGTAGCTCACGGGTGTCCAAACTTGGGAACTTTAAGACTTGTGGACTTCAACTCCACAAGTCTTAAAGTTCCCAAGTTTGGACACCCCTGGTGTAGCTCATTCAGAGATGCATAGCTAGCTCTCAATACTTAGCTATGGGAAGGAAAACAACTAAGGAACAGCCAGGCAGGTGAACATTGGAAAGAAAGATTAGAAAAGTGATTTAGTTAGCATACCTAAAATGTAGTTAAATTGCAATATTACAGTTTCAATTCAGAGACTAAATCTTGGAAAAAGCTGGGTTTGGGTCAAGGAGTTTAAGAAAGAAGGAGAAACAATTGGACAACCCAAATAGTTAACATGGTATCTAAGAAATGCATTTCTTTCCTGTGGCATTGACATTTTCTGTATGCTTCTTTTGACTATCCAAAGAATGCTGGCAAATTAATGGCATAGTAATTTCTTCCTCCCCACAATTGCTGTTTTGTCATCCAACTGTTCTGTGAAGCTTTTGTAAGAGTACTCCAGGCTTTGCTTTTATAAGGTTTTGTAGATTTAATGCTGTTGGAATAGCATTATAAATTAAGACAGTAAAGTTGTGGTCTGCCTGTTAGAATTAATTGTGTTCATCCAAGGTTAAAACAGCACAGAGGAGATATTTGTGGTTGTAATTTATTTTAGTTTTACCCTTTATATTAGACTATTGCTTCTTTTCCAAAAGCAAGAAAACAAGTATTTCCTCATTTGTCTCTTCAGGATTTAGTTCACTTTTAAATGAAATTATTTTATTAGGGCAACCCACATGCAATAGAAAATGCAGGTTGTTATTCTCTGCTCATAAGGATAACTGTGGTCTTCTCGACAATCTAGTTTTCAAGACTTTAGATTGCTTTTTTGAATGACTTTCATTTTAGGAATGAATATATAAAGTGTGTTGGAGAAAATTGATGAGTAGCTGCAGATTGATTGATTGATTGATTGATTGATTGATTGATTGTATGGTAAATATCTGCAGTATTTGGGAATCATACAGAGCAGGCTTGGGAAGCAATTCTTAAGCTGTAGCAGGAGGAGGAGAAGGGAAAAATAATGTAAGTGGACTTTTTCACCCAATGTTGGGTGCAGCCTAGGATGTGTCTGTTCAAGAGAGAAGACTTGTGGGGGGTTAGACTTCAAGAATCAAGGAGGCAGAAACAGCACTGATCGCTCTGCTGCATTTGAACATGAATGAGGGGAGTAAACCCTCCTTGTTCACCATGACATGGAATGGCTGTTGTGTAGAATCCCATTTTTCTGAGAGTTACAGCATTAGCTATCAATTGAAAATGCTAGTTGGTTACATTAATTAAATAAGCAAACCAAAAACCAAATAAATATGTTAGTCAGCCTTTAGTGGTACTTTCTAGGAATAAAAAAAAAGAATAGTAACAACAATGCCATGATAACAAAAGTATCATTTGATTGTTTTAAAGCAGGGTACTGATAGGGGATTCACAGGGGGTTCGGAAGTACCTCTAGCTAAGATTCTGTGCAGTTTGGAGAACCCCCAAATTCCATTCCTGGCTGGCCCCACCCACCTCTCCCCTCCCAGGAGTCCCCACGCAGCCCGTTTTGGATGCAAGTGCAGGGCGTATGTGGAGACTCGGAGAGGGCAAAAAAATGGGCCTACTAGATGTTTGGGAAGGCCAAAAACGGCCCCGTTTCCAGCCTCCAGGGGGCCTCTGGAGCCTGGGGAGGCTGTTTTCGCCCTCCCGGATGGCTTGAGGAAAACCTCCAGAGCCCAGGGAAGGTAACCCCCCTGCCGTGGTGCAGGAGGCAGACTAGGCCACGCCCACCATGACCACACCTACCCAGCAACCAGGCAGATAACCCCTTGCTAAAATTTGTGAAGCCTACCCCTGTCTTAAAGCATTAAGAAGAAACTCGGGTTTAATACAACAGATTCTGGGACTGATTTGGAGAGCTATAGAACAAAATGTGGCTCCTTTTATCGGTCCCGGACATTTCTGCTTCACTTCCAATGCCCTGTATCTCTGCTGTGCGATCACATTGGCTGTTGCTGAGCTCTCTCCTTCTTGATTCCAGGATTGTTTTAATGGATGATGCTGTGGACTGTTTGATGTCTTTTTCAGACTTCCTGTTTGCCTTCCAGATCCAGTTTTACTACTCAGGCAAGTCTATCCCACTTTATTACATTTGCGATTAATGTAATCGGACAGATCAGATAGCATAGTACTGGGAACCACCTTGGTCAGACAGTTTTGCTCTATAGTAAAAACTGCGCTGTCCGAAATCTATATGTCAAGCTTTGTTCTGTATATCTGAGGATTATTCCGCACATAACTTTAATTAATATATTCCCAGTGCGCCTTTTAGAGCAAGTCTTAATAAGCATTTGCAATAAAAATGCCTTTAAAAATAAGTGATAACAGCATAGATAAAAATATATAGTAAAGACCAAAAAGAAAGCAGCAATGTGTGTATGTCTACCCCAACAGAATTTCTTAAGTGAAAACATTATGAGAGTGGAATGGCAATTGAAAAGGCTTTGCTGGTATTACCAACCTGAATGCTTTTAGTAGCAAGTCAGAGAACAAAATGTTTGCAGACTTTGTAAGTTATGTCAGACTTTAAACTGAGATCAGTAATGAAGGATAGCCATTGCTCCTGGTATAAAATCATTATCATATAATTAAACAAACTTACCTGGTCTTTCCCATGCGATGTTAATTCCTGTAAGCACCAAACCAACTCTACAACCTCTGTGATGGCTGTTGTATGCATGAATTCAGGGATGGTAATTCTACATAGGTAACGTAAGATTGGAGTAATGGGTGTATAAAAACTGAAGACGAGGTGAAAATGTTGATAAATAATTCTAAGGTAATAAAATGTAGCTTTGCCAATAAGGAGTTCTGTCTCCATAAATATCAGAGCTCTGTTAAAATATTTCAGATTCCAGGCCATAGTTGGGAAATAGTTGTAAATCTAAGGAAGATTGGAGATTCAAGAGCCTGCTTACTTGGGGAGATGTTGGAAGCAAAGCTGGCATGTTTTAGCACCATTTTTCCACCAGTGATTAAAGTTAGAAAACTTGAAGGCATCTCAGGGGTATCCTCAGGCTATGTTACCTTGTTTCTGGTAGAGCAAATCTTCCTGAAACGTGTTTACAAGATTTGTTTTCATCAATCAGTATACAGAAATGCTCAAAAGCTGTTGACAGCTACCCAGCACGTTGATTTACAGTTATATAGACAGTTTCTACACATAAGATAAACGCTATGTGACTTTTTCACATGGTTCAGAAAAGGCATATAGGAAATTCCAGGATTGAAAATTATGGTTAATAACCAGTATAAGAGAGACAGAATGAGAGAGAGATAGGGAGAGAACAGCAAATATCCATGAAAATACAATAAATGAAAAAGTAGTTAATTTAAAATAGTGTATAAAATTATAATAAAACCTATTGAACTGATGCAGTCTAGCCAACTAAATTTATAAAACCTATTATCTCTAAAACTCATTTGCTTATTTGCTACTTTAGAACCTTTGGTTGGGTAATTTGTGAATAAGCAATAAAAAATGAAATGGAGGAAGAAAATAACTTTTGAGATACATAGTATTAGGACAAAACATATTTTTTTCTCTTGCTAAAGCCAGCTGACAGGTATTTAGGCTTGTGCGGGAAATTCCAAATATTCAGAACAGGCTCAGCTGTTTTATTCTGAGGTACAGTTTTTCCTCAGTTGAGAACTAAATGAAAGCAAGAGGCAGTTATTATAAATGTTTTTCATTTGAGAGTAAAATGTGATAATGATGATGGTGTGCAGATGTTTATTATCATGTCAGAGAGGGCATTGTACTAAATGGCTTATTTCACTCCTACTCCTAAGACAAGTTTCTCTGTTGTTTCTCTATCGAAACAAGGTTCAATTGCATGGCAATTAATAACCCTTTCCTCAAGTCATCTTTCTCTCTACCATCATGTCATATGTATGAAGGAGATTATGCTATTCTGGAGTTCAAACTAACATAAAAAGGAAAATAAAAATCAATAATTTATTATCTGTTTCATCGTCCAAGAATTCCAAACCTTCACATTCCCTACATAAACTTTTGCAGGTTCCAATCATGCATGCAAAGTTTTGCACACTTATATCTTTGGATATCATTTCTGTTGTTATCCAAATTCAACAGTTTTTTCAAGTCACCCAGCAATATGCCTGAATGCAAAACACTCAAGAGTGGAATCTACATCTTTGCACATCTGATCTGGATGGTTTAAAAAAACTTGCTTACATGTAGACTCTGGGAGTAAATAACAGGAAAATTTTGAAGTCTGATGGAGAATGCTTATATATAGCAACTAAATCAGCAAGTAAGTTGCATATTTATATTGGTCACTGCACATTCATATCAGCGCTGGAAACAGTGAAACATTCTCAAAGTACAATATATAACTAGAATAGAATTAATTATCTACACAGTTAATGCAGTCTTTTATATACAGCACATAGTCTTATAATACGTTCATAAGTGATTTTTGCAACCCATCTTTGTTTTTGAATAGAGTTTATTGAAAATGTGGCTGCCATCTATCAAGAACTCCTGACAGGTAAAAACCCAAACACCGTGATTGTGCCTACATCGTCGTCTGGGCAGCATCGTTCACGTCAAGCTCTCAATGAGTGCAGTCTAGTCGATGGAGTGGAGGCATCTGCATTTTACCAGTGCCTTGAATCATTATGTGACAAATCCAAATACAGGTAAGGCCAGCTGGGTTACAACAAGTTGTATCTATTTCATTGGCGTCAGGGTAAGGAAGAGTCTTACTGACATTTTGGTACAAACAATCCATATCAAAAAGGTCTTGTAAGTGTGACCTTTTATCTTCAGTCTTGTGCTATTCCTCTACTTCCTGAAACAAACATGTGTCAGGTATTGGTACAGATTAAGTTTTGACTTTTGTATGTATTATGCAACAGATTTTCAGCTGTTACCAGTTCTGCCCCACAGATTTTGGGAGGTCTGTCAGAGTCATCGATTTAATTCACTGGTTTCTCGGAGAAAAGCTCATGGAAAGGGAACTATTTCATTTTAAGAACCAGTATACTTTACATGCAGGGGTGGGTTCCTGCCAGTTCTAACCTCTTCTATAGAAGAGGTTCCACAAATCTACTGTGCCATTTAGAACCGGTTCCAGCTCCCTCCCCCAGCCTGTCTGCACCATGCTTGCCCCGCCTGCCGTTCACTGATTGGCTGGCTCACCAAAAGCCCTGCCCGCCTCTAAGAGTCCTATCTAAACTTTAAAGTCTTAAAGCTGTCAAGTTTGAACATCGCTGGTTTTTTTCCCCAAAGGATTAGGGGTGCAAGGTTCTGGCAACTTGACAGCTTTAAGACTTGCGTGCTTCAAATGCCAGAGTTTCTGAGCCAACATTTTGGTTGCTAAGCAAGAGCGTTGTTAAGTGAGTTCCACCACATTTTACAAGTTGGCCACGTCCACCCAGTCACATGATTACCAAGCCACTCCCACTCAGTCACATGGCTGGCAAGCCACTCCTACATGGTTGGCAAGCCACTCCCACAAAGCAGGCCACACCTACAGAAGAGGTTCTAAAAAAATTTGAAACCCACCACTGTTTATATGGCATGCAGTGGCTCAGTGGCTAAGATGTTGAGCTTGTCAATTGAAAGGTCGGTAATTCAGCATTCAAATCCCTAGCGCTGCGCAACAGAGTGAACTCCTGTTACTTGTCCCAGCTTCTGCCAATCTAGTTGTTTGAAAGCACGTAAAAAGGCAAGGGGAAAGGCAGGAACCGCCTTTGCTGGGAAGGTAACAGTGTTCCGTGTGCCTTTGGCATTTAGTCATGCTGGCCATATGACTGTGGAGACGTCTTCGGACAGCACTTGTTCTTGGGCTTTGAAACAGAGATGAGCACCGCCCCCTAACGTCAGGAATGACTAGCACATATGTCTAAAGGGAACCTTTACCTTATACTTTATTTACAATGAAAAAGCTATATTGACTGAAAGAAATGGATTAGAGTGAAGAGAGTTCAGCTGCAGCTGAAATAAACAAGGAAATAATATAATTTGTGAAGATAAAAGGGCAAGATTTCATGGGACATTGCTCTTCATCACATCAGTCCTAACTGTGCTCTGATGACAACCTAAAATTGTCACCTATATAACAAAGCATTTTAAAACTCTCCTCGTAAAGGGTTGGACTTTTTCTTTGTATTTGGCATCTCTGTCACAGCAAACAACTAAACAGCTTGCTTGTGGCATTCAGTTTGATTCAAGGCTCTTCCAAACATTCAGTGTCAAATGGGACAAAATTTTGCAATAATTATTTTGTCATACATGTGCACACGCCAAAAACATACAGAAAGAAAAGCAATACATGCACACACAAAAGTCATAAAGAAAAGAGAACACAGAAGCATACATTTATAAAGAATACACAATACAGTAAGAAAAGGGTCGCATTTTCTCCTACATGCAGGGCAATCGAGCAATGGTTTGCCACTTTTTGGAAGTGATGCTCTTTTCACATTTGCAAATGAGTAGAGCATATTTTCCACTAAATTGCCACCATTTCCCATGCCTTTCCGCAGAGGGGAAAATGGGAAAACCATAGGATGATTTCTGAAAGTTTGTCTAATGCATAGATTCACTCACTGGGGGAAAAAAACCTCAATGGAATGACCTATCAGGAAAATATAAAGCAATCTTTAATGGTAAAGAGGGAGGCTCTGTAAAAAGGGGAGAACTTTTCTTGAATCCCCATAGAATGAGTTGGGCCACCATACCAGAGTTTCCCAAATCCTGCTTTAGTTGCCGCCTGGCCAACTAGATTTCCTTCAACAGGAAGGAGAAAAATGTTGTTTAAAGTAATTGGGAAATGCTTTCCACTGGGACCTTCTCTTCCCTTGATTCTCTCAAGTCAAAAGGAATCATGAGTGCCCATGGACTACCAGCCCATTCTCTCTCTTGTTGCAGAAAGATACATTTCTCAAATTGTAGGAGAAATGTAGGAGGATGGGTTCGTGATGTAGATGATTCAATTCATTCAGCTTGATCAGCCTTAAGTCTAAAGAAAGGTCATTCACAGACATTGATACATCAAGTGTTTTTCTTGTGTTCTTTTTGTTTGCCTAGCTGCCCCCCAGCCACTATGCTCAAGGAAATTCTGAGCAACGTACAGAGAGTAACTTTCTATGGATTTCTGATGGCTCTTGCAAAGCATCATGGGATCAACAAAACTATTGGTAATGAAAAGTCCTTTATTTTCCATGAATACTGTTTTAAGAATTTGATGGCCTAGATTCCTTTGTCAAGCTTACAGAGTCCACAAGGTTAGTAGGTATATACCAGAAAAGTGTGTATTTAAAGTAAAACAATTCCATGAGATTTAAATAAGGCAAGTCATGTAACAAAACAAAAATGTCCCTTAGTTTCCATCTATCCCCATTAGATTTTTAGGTGTTATAACCCTCCAGCAGCAAGGAAAGAGATGGGCAATTACCATTCTGTCCTGGGTCCGAGATCCTGATTTCCTTCTGTTTCAAAATCCAGAGTATATATAATGTAACACAGAATGGTTTGTGGTGTAAGCCACTGCCTGGAAGGCTCCTGGAGTGGGGCTGAAAGGCGAAAGGGAAACAGTCTGCTCCCTCCCATATTTGGGCAGACCAGGTGCTTTGACAGAAGAAAAAACACTTTATGTGAAGCCAAGACTTTGTTTCAGTAGAAATATCATGATTACGGGACAGAAGCAATGCACAGACGCCCTTTCAGAATTCTTATTTGTCCTGCAACCTTAAAATCAGGCTTTGGAAAAATGGGTGTCTTTTCCCATGGCAGAATCTGTTTGGGTTGGAGATCAGCACTGGGCCTGTTGGATGCATTTCTGAATATAAGAGCATGCCTCCTTGGCCCTGCTAGCAGCCATCCAAGCTGTTCTTGATACCTTTGCATTTTCTTTGCTCAAGGATATGTCTTAGTCCAAACTCCGCTCACTTCCCAGCCTCCCAGCCCCTGCCAACAACTGGAGCTGCTGTTTACCCAAAGCGTAGAGATTATATATCAAAAGGAACATGCATACAAGCCCTCAATCCCTTCTGCAAACAGGCTTAGCTAGTAATGCATTCCCAAGCAAAGACGATGCCTAGATTGCACCGTTTCGGGCTTTTCCTTCTGCCTGTACAAAATCCACTTCCAGTAAGGTGCAAAGCAAACAGATGGGCTGAGAAAGCCCTGCCTACTGCCGCCATTGTGTATGGGTTTTTCCTCCCATTAAGAAAGGCCTGTCCTGGCTTCAAGCCAGGCTCCTACTGAGGCCTCTTGCGGGGCAGCCGTAAGTGTAACAGGTGCAGGCATCTTGGCAAGGAAAGCAGGATTTTTCCCCTCCTGCCTTTTCATCTTCTCTGCACATGGGATAATTTGAATAGGCTTTGGTCTGCAAGGGATCACAGGCTCCCTGAAGCCCTGCAGCAAGGGCAGTTCCAGGCGAGAGCTTCAGATGAGGAAGGAAAGCGCTTTCAGGCAGAGGCCCCACTCTGTGCCTCCAATCTCACCAACATCTTGAAAGGGAAGAAGAAGAGAGATTAGAAGCCAGCTGATGAATTTGTCAAGCAGACTGCAAGCCCAGCCTCATTCCTCTGTCAATATTGATTCACCAATCCACTGCATATTGTTTACCAATTCTCCCAAGAGATTGGAGCACCCTTGAGATCTTTAGATGCAAGAACAAGCTTCACATTCAGGAAACGGAGGCTGCAGAAGGCTGGCAGCAGCCCTATTTGCTCATTTGGCATTCGGCATTATAGTGGTGGCTCCGTGGCTAAGACACTCAGCTTGTCGATCAGAAAGGTCGGCAGTTTGGCGGTTCGAATCCCTAGTGCCATGTAATAGAGTGAGCTCCCGTTACTTGTCCCTGCTTCTGTCAACCTAGCAATTTGAAAGCACGTAAAAAATGCAAGTAGAAAAATAGGAACCACCTTTGGTGGGAAGGTAATAGTGTTCTGTGCACCTTTGGCATTTAGTCATGCTGGCCACATGACCACGAGACATCTTTGGACAGTGCTGGCTCTTCGGCTTTGAAACAGAGATGAGCACCGCCTCCTAGAGTCGGGAACGACTAGCACATAAGTGCGAGGGGAATCTTTATCTTATTATAGTCCCAGGGATATAAGAGTGTCTTCCTTTTTTGGATATTAGGCAGGAGAGAAGAAACAGTAAGCTTAGATTGTTCCTTCCCTCCTAACGTGCAGCTTTCTTTCTGAAGAAACATTCTCCTTATTAAGAGGTTCCATCCCTGTTTCTCCCATGGATGACTGCTGCAAGGTGAACAGTTAAGCAAAAGATCTCTATGAGGACCTGCTGCCCTGGGAGCTGTACACAGTTTAGTAGCATTCCACATAACAGGGATGCCAAGTTATGCCAAGAACTATTTGTGCAAACTCATCTCTGTAGACTTCCATACCTAAGACAGGAAGAGCATTCTGTTCTTGCGAACAGACTTTAGTTAGGTCCCATGCACCACACTGTATTAAAAAAAATATGAGTACAATTTGTTGTACAGAAGGAAGGTAAACACAAGAATAAGTGCATCTGTCAGCTAACCCCAGTGGACCACTTCTTTGCAATAGTGTATCAGGGAATCTGAAAATCTTCTCTCCATTTTAAGATATATGTTATTTTCACAGAATATGTATCTGAGATACAGCAGGGAGAAGATTAAGCTGCCTTTCCCCCATTTTTGCACTCCAGTTAGTAGAGCAACATAGTTATGTAGTTCACGTGGAGATGCCTTAGAGCAGCGGTTCTCAACCTGTGGGTCGCGACCCCTTTGGGGGTCGAACAACCCTTTCACAGGGGTCACCTAAGACCTCTAGGGACTAGAGTCAATAACTCGAGAGGGGAATTAATTCGCCTGATGTTAGCCAACGATGGCATTCGCCAACCTCGGTGTGGAAAGGGAGGCGTTTTGCAGCGACAGCCTCCGCACTGTAAACAGTTGGTTTCTGGTGCTTTCTGGGAGGTGTGGTCTTAAGGCGCTCCTTTCACCTGCCAAGATGCCGTCGGCTTTGGGATTAGTCGGTCACGTGCTGCCTGCCAGGCTCTGCAGCGGCGGCCCTCGGATGTAGTAGACATATGGCAGTGGGAGGGCGCAAAGAAGCAGGTCTGCTTTGCCCGGTTGGAATAAGAAGGAGTGTGAGAAGAAGCGGGAGCACTCGGTAACGCCGCTGGGGAGGATGCAGCCACCGGGGTGTCACCGCCTGGAAGCTCGGCGCCGCTCACCCTTCAGCCAGTCATAAAGGTGGGCGATGGCAGCAGGCGAAGAAGCTGGGCAGATGGCGGCCTTGGCGCAGGAAAGCTGGCGGTGGCGGCTTCCCGGCCGGCATTGAAGTGGTGCATTTCAGCTGCTCTTTGCGCCACCCTTTTGGGCTGGTAAGGCGGGAAAGCCAGGCGGGCAAACGAGCCGGGCAGCACATCATGTGACAGCCGGCTTTGCTCTCTGATGACCCCGCAGACACCTTGCCTTTATGACCCAGCCCACAGCTTCCTGGGAGCAGCGAAGGAAATCCGGGGTTGGGCGCTGCCCTCTGGCGCCCTTGAAAGTGCAACAGTTGTCAGACCCGATTGAGCTGCCCCGCTGGTGAGAGATACGGCGGGGATCTCTCTGACATCCTTAAGAAGCAAACATTGCCCTGCTGGAATAGGGACAAATGGAGACCCTTCGCCTCTTGGCCTGTTTTTGTTCAAGCCTCGACTTGCCAGCCCACACTTGAGCCCAACATTTATGTTGATAAGTGAGAAGTTTGTTGTGGGTTTTGCCCCATTTTACCATTTTTCTTGTCACATCTGTCAAGTGAATCACTGTAAGTTAAGTTAGTAACACTGTTGTTAAGTGATCCAGGCTTAATAATTCATAACAGTAACAAAATTACATTTGTGAAGTAGCAACGAAAATAATTTTATGATTGGGGGTCACCACAACATGAGGAACTCTATTAAAGGGTCACAGCATTGGGAAGGTTGAGAACCACTGCCTTAGAGTCTTGGATAGACAAGCATTGCAACCCACAAGCTCTGCAAACATCGTCAGGAAATATGAAGGGTTAACCATGAAGAAAGGGTAGAATTGCAGAATTGTTCATGATGACTTGAGTGGAATTTGATAGTGCAGTATATGATGTGTGAAGCTTTGTTAGACAGAACTGTTGATAAAATGTGAATGTTGTACAGGGCTCTGAATCGAAGGAACAGAAAGGGATAAATCAATCCTATTCTTATTACTTAAAGGGCAAAGCCTTTATAATATGCTGTCAGCTAAGTTATGCTGTCGTGGACTGTCTTTTGCTTGGTACATTCCGGATGCACTGAGGCTCTGGAATCTGGATGGAAGGCTTAGGTTTAATCCTAGCAAGACTGAGTGGCAATGAATTTGGAGGGCAACATAGATTAAATATCTCCAGTCCTTGCTACTGGATGAGGTTGCCCTGCCCTAGACAATAATGGTATGCAGTTTGAAGATCCATCTAGATTCATGTCTACTTGATCAAGACTCTTTGCACAAATCTCTCTTGTGAACCGTTCCTGGATTGTGAGACTCTTTTTAAAATCATTTTTTTTTTATTGATCACCTCATGTCTGCCTTACAGCAATATAATCTACTGTCTTGTAAAAATGAAATAACGGCTCATCAAAGTTTTTTATTTCCCCCCCAACATTTCAGTATACTGATATTTGATCATTATTTGAACAATATACAGTATAAAGGAGATATAGAATAACAGAGTAAGCAATCCATACCGGAGTCTCCCTTTCCTCATCTAGGAAAAAAGGCTGTTAAGGAAATTGACAACCTGAATCTGCTAGATTCAGATCATGTTGATGCTTCATGAACTGAATCCTTGTCCAGGGTGCCTATGCGAAGAATGAAAACCAAAACCAACTGTGTTCATGGGCTCATCGTGTAGCTGACAAGGCGCAAAAGGAATGAGGAAGGAAGAGCAACCAAGTAAATTTAGGCATCCAGTGGTAGCATTAGATATCTCAGCAGTATCATATGTTCAGGACAGATGGGCCTCTCTGCCAGTAAATATTCATTTACCATATGCACCATCCTGCTGCAGCTATAAGCTGCTGATGAATGACAAGGACCTCAGAGTTGGCGTTTTGAGATCCCCCCCTCCAAAAAAACATTCTTAAAAAGGGACTTAAAACACGATTGTACTCCATTTTCTCTGCTCATATCAGAAGGCAAACTCTTTACTTCCTTGTGAGGCAAAACCCTTTTGATGTTCTTTGTCTGTTACGGAGTGGTCCAATCTCTAAAGAGAGGAAGGCGGCTTTTAATCCACAGTGTAGTTATGTAACTGTATGTGGATTTAATATTTTAGTGACTGTTTTAAATATTGATGTAGAATATTTTACTTACTAAGGTAAAGCAGTCTCCCATATTTGAAAGTCAGTGAGGTCATGATTAGTCAGCTAACTGGGGCTCTGGCTTTTTCCCTTGTAAACCAAATAACCTTCCTTATTAGTGCAAAAGTCTGAAATTTCGCGTATTTTACTACTAAGACATTGTAGGAGCTACAGTGCTGATTGTTAAAGCGAAAGACAAGTAGGGCATTCTTGTAGAGAAGGGGAGCTATTATAGATATAGATAAAAAAATAAAATTAATTAATTCTTAGGTTGTTTGTTCTTTTATGTTTTATGGAAGTTCATGTACAATACAACATCCAATGACATGATTGTTTGAAGGACATCAGCCTCAACAGGCCATCCTCACACTGAGCTAACAGGATGCTGTGCTGCTACAAAAATATTCCCTGTAGGAGTAGGACAGGATACTCCAAATGTAGCAATTGTGAAAAGGGTGATCAGGCAGTTGGCAGGATGAGCATCTGCAAATTCAATTGCTTTTTGAAGAAGGCTAACAAACCTAAGCCATACAGAGAGGAATTTGCAGCATGAATTCCACCATGGAATTGTTGAACAGATGTTCCTCTTCCTAAATTTCCATTTTCATGGGTGGATTCACTTCAGATTCCATAGTATTATGGTATATATATACTTATTCTTGCTTTAGAATTTAAATTGAGCTTTCTCTTTGCTATTCATTTTTAGGAGCTCTTCCTGAGAAAGCAGAGTTGCTACTTGACCCAGTTATGGATCAGGAATTAGAGAAACTGTAAGTATTTTTAAAATGGAGAACAACTGAGTGGCTAGGGCACCATTATTTTTCCTTTTAGCTGTCACATGAGAGTTCTTGCAATGAATGTAACAGCAAAAGTAATTTTTCTTTTCACTCTAAAACATGGTAGGTAGAGTTGAAGTTAATTGGTAAGTTCTTCTTTTATTTGTATATCCCTTTAATTATTAAAACGACAGCCGATTTCATTTATAAATCCAGGTAACATTTTCCATATCATTCTTATAACCTGTCATTTCAAATCAGTCTCATTCTCCGTCTTGCCCAGTAAAAGAGTTCATAACTGCTTTTAAATCCATTTTTGATAACAGTCAATCTTGAGAGTAACTTGAGTGCATTGTTCCCAAATACCCTTAAATTTTTCCAAAGTTAAAACTATTTTTCTCCATTCTGTATTAGTGAGTTTCTTCTCCTATAATTTTGATCTTTAGTTCTTTCTAGTTTGCTTTAGTGTTCAACTTTCAAAGTCTTCTCATGTTTTTTCTAATTAACAGCATTTTCCCAGGAAAGTTACAAATCCTTAATTTCTATTCTTTTCACATATTTTTATAAAATTTTAAACAACCTACAGAATGTCTTTTTCTAATTAATTTCTGCCCCCTTAGACCATTTATAACTTTCCAAAATCAATATTCTAATCACTGTTTGGCTGTTTAGTCTAAAACATTTTTATCTCCTTAAAACTTGCATAAACTACTTTTGCTGAGGATTGGAAGAGACTCACCCAGTGTAATGAAACTTGCTGTTCTGATGGGTTTTATTATTCATTCTTATACTGAATTGGCTAACTTTCTTATAACTTTCTCATAACTTTTGCATTGAATAACTTATTTTGCATCTACAAAAGAGATGCATTAAAGTTTTGAAGGAGTTTTGAGGAGACAAAAAGAAAAAAAAAATCAAATGCTGGGACATTATCTAAAGAGATGAAAGATCAGCATTGTTAAAAGCAAAGGAATGGAATATAATGTTGGTTTATTTGATCAAGATTAAAATAAGATAATTGTTTTTTTCTGGTAATTCTTAATGGATTTTGGTTGACCAAGACTGAAGGACTGCTTTAAAGATCTGTTTTATATGTAAGAGATGAGGTATAGGAAGAAGAGATCTTTGGTTGTTTTCAAAAAAAAAGTCCTAAGTTACTGTGTTAAAAGCAAAGTAAAGGAATATAAAGTTGGCTCTTTAAAGGTTAAAATGTTATTTCTTGCAAATTTTAATGGGCGTTTTAAATTAGGACTGAATGACGATGGTTTAAAATTTTCTTTATAGCTATATGGGAAAAAGAGATGTGTTACAGTATCAGAGGTGATGTTATTGAAATTGTACTTGTGATAAAGGGGAAAGTCGTTTCTTTATAAATAGTACTGTGCAAAAGTTTTAGGCAGGCGTGAAAAAATGCTGTAAACAAGGAATGCTTTCAGGCATATAAATAATGATTGCTTATTTTTGTCAATTTTCAAAATGCAAAGTGAGCGAACAAAAGAAAAAACTAAATCAAATCAATCTTTGGTGTTACTACCTTTTGCCTTCAAACCAGCATCCATTCTCATAGGTACACTTGCACAAAGTCAGGGATTTTGTAGGATTATAGTCAGGTGTATGATCAACCAATTATACCAAACAGGTGCTAATGATCATCAATGTCACACGTAGGTTGATACCCAGCCATGAACTGACACAGAAACAGCTGTGTAGGAGGCTTAAAACTGGGTGAGGAACAGCCACTCTGCTACCAAGGTGAGGTTGTGAAAGACAGTTTCATGTCATGGCAAGATTGAGCACAGCAACAAGACACAAGGTAGTTATACGGCATCAACAAGGTCTCTCCCAGACAAAGTTTTCAAAGCAGACGGGGGTTTCAAGATGTGCTGTTCAAGCTCTTTTGAAGAAGCACAAAGAAATGGGCAACGTTGAGGATCGTAGATGCAGTGGTCGGCCAAGGAAACAGTGCAGCAGATTACAGACACATCAAGCTTATTACCCTTCGAAATCGGAAGATGTCCAGCAGTGCCATCAGCTCAGAACTGGCAGAAACCAGTGGGACCCAGGTACACCCATCTACTGTCCAGAGAAGTCTGGCCAGAAGTTGTCTTCATGGAAGAGTTGCAGCCAAAAAACCATACCTCTGACGTGGGAACAAGGCCAAGCGACTAAAATATGCACGAAAACATAGGACCTGGGGTGCAGAAAAATGGCAGCAGGTGCTCTGGACTGATGAGTCAAAAATTGAAATATTTGGCTGTAGCAGAAGGCAATTTGTTCGTCGAAGGGCTGGAGAGCGGTACAATAATGAGTGTCTGCAGGCAACAGTGAAGCATGGTGGAGGTTCCTTGAATGGAGTTGGAGATTTGGTCAGGATTAATGGTATTCTCAATGCTGAGAAATACAGGCATACTTATCCATCATGCAATTCCATCAGGGAGGCTTATGATTGGCCCCAAATTTATTCTGCAGCAGGACAATGACCCCAAGCATACAGCCAGTCATTAAGAACTATCTTCAGCGTAAAGAACAAGAAGTACTGGAAGTGATGGCATAGCCCTCACAGAGCCCTGATCTCAACATCGAGTGTGTCTGGAATTACATGAAGAGACAGGAGGATGTGACAAAGCCTACATCCACAGAAGATCTGTGGTTAGTTCTCCAAGATGTTTGGAACAACCTACCAGCTGAGTTCCTTCAAAAACTGTGGGCAAGTGTACCTAGAAGAATTGCTGCTGTTTTGAAGGCAAAGGGTGGTCACACCAAATATTGATTTTAGATTTTTCTTTTGTTCACTCACTTTGCATTTTGAAAATTGACAAAAATAAACAATCATTCTTTATATTTCTGAAAGTTTGTTTACAGCATGTTTTCACACCTGCCTACAACTTTTGCAGTACTCTGTGTGTGTGTGTGTGTGTGTGTATGTGTGTATGTGTGTGTGTATTTGTGTTACAACCCCTGGTATGGCCAAATATGGGAGGGAACTCACTACTCCCTCTTTCTGTCTATTGGCTCACTGCAAGAGACCATCCAGGCAGAAAACCATATTTTTAATGTTGCCTTTTTATATTTGTGTTGTATTTGTGCTGATAAATAAATAAAGGGAGACTAGTATAGATCTATTTCAAGCTATTTAGCTCTCATCAGCTTCGAATCCCAGTAAGGGTATGGCTAGCTGATGAGAGCTAAATAGCTTGAAATAGATCTATACTAGTCTCCTTTTATTTATCAGCACAAATACAACACACATATGTGTGTGTATATATATTCTTTTCCCCCTACACTTGTATTAGTTGTTTAATCTATGTATCTGAAAATTTTAATAACAATTATTTTAAAAGGAAGTATTGTGCAGTTGATAGGAACGTCAAGAAAGGAGAAAGCCTGCTTTTCCAAATGTTGGTTCATGCAAAAGAAAATTTCAAAACAGCTCACCATTTCTATAGGAATTCTATAGGAGCAATTTTCTGAGCTTCTAAGCAAAGGTCAATCTCCAATTGTAAAGGTGGCCGAAGACCACATTCCTCTTCTCTGAACTCTTTAGCAAATTATTGATCAATAGATACGTTTACATATTCCCCAGTATGCTATAAAACTTTTATAATGACAAATGTAAATTAAAGTAACAACAGGTTTTTTTTTCCTTTCAGGATTGCATCAATTTCAGGCCTTTCAGTATCGACTTCTAGTGCAAGTGGAGATGCAACAAACATGCCTTCTCGTGCTTCACCACGTATCTGTTCCCTTTGGAGGCCACTCCACCATCGTCGGAAAGTGGATACTGAAAGTGAAGGTTCCACAGAAGAGACAGATTCTTCAGAGAACTGATTAAAGGAATATACAATGGTTACCAGGTCCTTATAACTGAAGTGGGAAAAGGGAGATAGAGACCTACGCAATTGTAGGATCATACTGCTCTCTTGTGGCAAACATGTCAAATTGATTGAAATATGAGAGCATTTGTTTCAGTGTTAAGACATTTAATTCTCAGTGTTGAGTTTGCATCATTGTCCTTTGATCTCTGTTTTACACACTTCTCCCTACATATGAACCCCTTATTATATTGCTTGGTATTAACGTATTTTATGAAAGTCCAGATCAGAAAGGAAAACACATGGCTCGGAGGAATGGGTAATTTTTTCACTGTGGGTTAAGGATGAGACCTGTGAACTATGTATAAAAAATAAAGAACGTTGCACTAGGAGCAGGGGTGGGTTCCTGCCAGTTCTAACCTCTTCTATAGAAGAGGTTCCACAAATCTACAGTGCCGTTTAGAACCAGTTCCAGCTCCCTCCCCCTGCCCGTCCGCACATCATCAAGATGAAGAATGAGAGGAGGAATTCTTGGAGTTGAAGTCCA